>NC_058406.1:31232397-31312442 GCF_002201575.2 Neomonachus schauinslandi
AAGCTATTTGGGGTCCTTTGAAATTCCGCATGAATTTTAGGATGACTGTGGTACTGGCACAAGTCCCTTGCCCGTTTTTTAATTAGGAATAGAACTGAGGGCCCAGAAACAAACCCTAATATATACGGTCAAATGATTTTCGAGAAAGGTGCCGAGACCATTCATGGGAAAAGGATATTCTTTTCAACAAGTGATGTTGGGAAAACTGGATACCCATATGCAAAATAATGAAGCTGAACTTCTACCTTATACTGTATTCAAAAATTAACTCAAAATGCGTCAAAGACCTAAACACAAGAGCTAAGATTATAAAACTCTTACAAGAAAACACAGGGGAAAATCTTCATGACATTGGATTTGACAATGATTCTTGCATATAACATCTAAACCACAGGCAATGAAAGAAAAACAGTAAATGAGATTTCATCAAAATGAAAAACATTTGTCCATCAGAGGACACTATCTGAGTGTAAAAGACAACCTGTACAGAGTAGGAGAATATACTGGCAAATTATATATCCAATAAGGGATTAATTTCTAGAATATATAAAGAACTCCTGCAATTCAACAACAAAAAACCCTCAAACAACCTAATTAAAAAACGGGCAAGGGACTTGAATAGACATTTCTCTGTTTATATATACAGATAGCCAGTAAGCACATGAAAAGATCCTCAGCATCATTAATCAATAACAGAAATGCAAATCAACATCAGAATGAGATACCACTTCACACCCATTCAAATGGCTATCATAAAAAAAGAAAAGAAAACAAAAATAACAAGTGTTGCCAGAGTGTGGAGAAATTAGAATCCTTTCGAATAGCTAGTAGGAATGAAAAGTGATGCAGCTGCTGTGGAAAATCTCAAAAAGATAAACATGAAATTACCATATGATCCAGCATTCTACTCCTGGGTATATATCCAAAAGAACTGAAAGCAGGGACTAAAACAGATACTTGTACACTAATGTTCATAGCAACATCATTCCCAATAGCCAAAGGAAAGGAACAATCCAAATGCCCATCAGTAAATGAATGGATAAATAAATGTCCTTTATACACACAATGGAATCTTTATTCCATAAAAAGGAATACAATTCTGATACTTGCTACAACAGAAACACATCTTGGAAACATTATTCTAAATGAAATAAGCCAAACACAAAAGGACAAATATTGTTATGACTCCACTCATACGTGGTAACTAGAATAAGCCAATTCACAGAGATGGAAAGTAGAAGTACTAGGGGCAGGGCAGAGGAGGGAATGGAGAGTTATGATTTAATAGGTACAGAGTTTCTGCTTGGGATGATGAAAAAGTTCTGGAGATAGTAGTAAAGCCTATGCAACACTGTAAATGTACTTAATGCCTTTAAGTGGTTAAAATGGTAAATTTTATGTTATATATATTTTACCACAAAAAAAAAAAAAAAAGAAAACAAACAGGTAACAGGTGTATCTGCATCACAGTCCCAATCAACCGTGTCACAAGAGAAATATAAAAAGCTTCACAGGGATTTAAAAGAAACTAAGTTCTGGAATCACAGCATTCTCTTTCCTGGGTAATCCTAGATGCAACCAGCCATCAATTTTCTTTATGACCTCCCATTCTGCAGGTTTCCAAGCTATCTTACTAAATGTCTAAATGCCACAATTTCTGCATCTTTTTTTTTTTTTAAAAAGATTTCATTTATTTGTCAGAGAAAGAGAGCACAAGCAGGGGGAGCGGCAGGCAGAGGGAGAAGCAGGCTCCTCACTGAGTAGGGAGCCCAATGTGGGACTTGATCCCAGGACCCTGGGATCATGACCTGAGCCGAAGGCAGACGCTTAACTGACTGAGCCACCCAGGCATCCCCAATTTCTGCATCTTTAATGTGGAAATAATAGTGTCTACTCCAAAGGGTTTGTGAGGGTTGAATAGCACTATCTATTTTAGTGAATGGATATAAATAAGTATGTGATAGGTAGGGGGTCCTTCTCCACCTCCCCAGCTTTTTGTCACATTACTAATCCCTAATGAAGTCCTGGCTCCATTGGCATTCACACAATCATCACCACAGCTCTCTGTGGATTGAAGGGCTTTGCTAGTATCTCTGTCAGAAAACTTCTCTTAGAAAGTCCAAGTCTTCTCTCCAAGACTAATAACATCCAAAAGAACAAAAGTAAATGTAGACAAATTCATTTTCTTCCTATCTCACAAACCTCTCCTATAGGAATCTACCCTCCCTGAGGGCAGAGACTGTCACAGATTTATTTTATATCCTACACATTGCCTATATTAGAAAAATAACTGAGTTTTTTTTAATTGACTTTTTGACAATTCTAAGTTTTCTGTAACAAGACCTTGCATAAATTTCCAAGTATCTAAGTTCTGTTTCTATACTTGGTAGTACAAAGCAATAAGGTAAAAACAATACCTATGGTTCTCTTTCAGTGATGAGAACTGAAGCAAAATATATGAGGTGTTACAGGGTGTGACAGTGACTATTTCAAAGTCTGCTACACTATAATTGTCTTGTACTAAAAGTGCCAGAAATAAGAGAATAAGTCCAATGTCCCACCTTGAAAAAACTCAATAATGAAGTTGATCTGATATCAGCAAAATTTAAAAAATCCATTTAATCTCCACTTAAAAACATCAAATCAAGTAATCATCAGAGAATAACATCAAATCAGAATTCATGTTGCTGATTTACTCCTAAATCACAGTGGTAAGACATTCAATTTCACCTTATCTGACTGATCTAAACTCCTTCAGCTACACCAATTGGGATTACCACTGTATATATTTATTAAACATGCCTAGGTGTAAGACTGGAATCAGGAGGCAGAGAACCATAACAGAACAAAGAAACTGAGAGGTTACAAGGAAAAGAGGCTAGGATCATTCTGTTAAATAGACTTTCATACTGTTAACTTACAGAACCATCACAGGAGAAGGGAATCAACTATGTGCTAGTTTCTGTGCTAAGCACTTTAAAAATGACTTTTTAATAAAGTATAACATACATACTGAAAAGTACACAAATCATTAAGTATAAAGCTCAATGAACTTTTACAATGTGTCTCCAAACCAAGAAAGAGATTGTTATTAGCATCCAAAGAAGTACTCCTTTGTGTCCACCCAAGAGTAAACACTGTCTTGACTTCTGTCATTGTAGAATAGTTTTGCTTGTTTTGAACTTTATATAAACAAAATATACCACATGTACTCTTTCATGTCTACTTCCTTCCGCTCAACATTTTGTTTGTGAGGTTCATCCATGTTGTCCCTAGCAGGCATTTTTACCTTTATTACTTGATTTAAAGAACCCAACAATTCTGGTATTTTCCATTTAGTTGGGAAAAAAAAAAAAAAAGCTGAGATTCTGAAGTTAACTGAGTGAGATTAATTAAGGCATCCAAGGTCACATAGCTACTAAATGGAAAGGCTAAAATTAAAGACTGTCTAATTTGAAAGTCCATGCTCTTTCTGGATCCATTATGCTTGCTTACTGTATTTAAAAACAACAAAAAATTAATACCTTTCCTGGTTTACTTATCATACGCCATATATATGTATAGAGGCTTGGCAAACAGTCAAGCACTATGCATATATAAGTATTGTTAGCAGGAGGAAGGAGTTACCTAGTGCAACCTTTTATGACTGTGACCCAGAGACTTAACTCCAGGCATTTATATACAATGATTTTCATTCCTGAAAACCCTGCACTTTGTAAAAATTATGCACTAAAAACGGTCTTGTGGGAAAAATCGAGTTAGGAATAGACTAAAAAGCCCATGGAACTTTGTATCCTTTACACACACACAGACACACACACACACACCGTAAGGATCTCAGTCATTGAGAAAAGGTTAAATTAGGCTCAACAAACTAAATTAAAAAGAAGGGCACAATTCATATTAGAATAATTTCCAACTAAAATGATTTTTAAAAATAAAGATTTAATGTATAATCGAACAAACCTGTAGCTATCCAGAACATTAAGCTTCTAAGAGTGACTTATTTCCCCAAGGTTTCCTGGAGTGAAGATTTGAATGCATGTCACCATCTGCAGACAGGAACCACTTAATAAGAGCTTTTCATGGTGACAAAATTAAAATCTGTGGTCAGACTCATATGGCTTTGGGGACCAGTAAGAGACTATTAACCCGTTTACCACTTTTAATCTGTTCATACTGCCCAAGCAGACCTTTGAAAAATGTCTATGCTACCAGGTATCAGAGATCTCAAGATCAACATAAAGTAATTTGGGCTCATCGACAGAGTGGCATCTATAAACCCCCAAAGTCTCAGGTTCTTAGCCTAAAAGAAGTGAATTATGACTCCCTGGCATTATCCAGAGTCTTGCATGAATCTTACAGAATAACAAACCTGGGGCAATTATGGTTTCTCTGTAAGCAGAAACTGAGCTGCAACTTAGGCCTAAACTTGGCCTGGTTCATTCCAGGTCACCGAGGAGTCACTTCCTCAGGGCTTCAAATTCTTCCCCAGAAAACTAGGAGGTGAGAACTCTATAATGCATTCCCAGGCAGGTCTCATATTTACTACAAACAAGCAGCACGCCTGTTTCCTCATCATCCACCTCCACAAGTGTCTGATTTTATGGCTTCATAGAAAATCTTATTGTTACTGAAATAAGGGAACTTTATCAAATGATATCAGTTATCTTCCGTAAGCTACTCAGGCAATTGCCCTGACACCCATTTCTGGTTGGGAGTCTTTGAGACTACCTCTTTCTTCTCTGCATCAAAAAAACCAGAGACTACAAAGGGGCTTCCAGTGAAACATGTCCTGTGTAAGTCTGAAACAGTACACCAACCTCAGGAAAGGGCTCTCTTCTCCAGAAGACGACTTGACTGAGAGGGCATGGGTAATCTTTGAGATGTGGTATTAAGCTAAGGCATATCATAGATTTTTTTTTAATTATTTGGGAATGATAAAGAATATAAACATTCCAAACAGTGAAGGTAGAAGAGTGGTGCCATTTGCTAACAGTCATTCCGTATTTACTAGGAACCTTCTTCACGCTAACAAGTCAGAAAACCTTTCTACAGAACCACAGAGCCAGCAGGAACCAAGAGACATTAGAAGAAAAAAAACGTATGTCCAGTTTCCCTTCAGAGATAAGTTACTGCTTGCTTAGCTTTTTGAGTGTTTTTTTTTTTCTTTAATCCTGAAAATTTAGCTTTTAGGACACAAGACGCTTTTCTCAACTTCCTCAGCTTTTGACCCAGCAATTCATTCCTTCATTAAAATCTACTTTAATTTTTCCTCATTTTAAGTCTCTGGGGTTCACTGGGCCAGGATTAGTGGTGGATTTTATTTCAGAGAACAATCTTATATGGTGATACTAGTTCAGAGGACCCCAGAAATTTGTTTCATCAAAATCACTGATAGGTGTAAAACCTGTGCAATACTCTTTAATACAGAGCAGTGAGCAGTGATTCATAACTATTTTTCCCACTCTGACACACCTGAAGAATACAAAACACTATCAGTGATGGCAGGCTCATTAAACGCACTGACTTTCCAGAAGAGGGTAGGAGGGAGGACTTCTTTGATAGGGAGAGAGGCTCTACTGGATGAAGGTGTTTTGGAATCTCCAGGGTATTTGTGTAATTAGGAAAAGCACCTCCCTCAGTCCATATGCTTCTTCCACCACCCTCCCCTCTGACCCAGAGTCTAGAACAGTGCTGCCCAACAGAAAAATAACTCAAGGGGCGCCTGGGTGGCTCAGTCAGCTAAGTGTCAGACTCTGGATTTCGGCTCAGGTCATGATTGTCAGAGCTGTGAGATCAAGCCCCACGTCGGGCTCCACGGGGGTGCCTGGGTGGCTCAGTGGTTAAGCAGCTGCCTTTGGCTTGGGTCATGATCCCAGGATCCTGGGATCGAGCCCCACATTGGGCTCCCTGCTCAGCGGGGAGCCTGCTTCTCCATCTCCCTCTGCCTGCCGCTCTGCCTGCTTGTGCTATTTCTCTGTCAAATAAATAAAATCTTAAAAAAAAAAAATTAAAAAAAAAAAAAGATTCTCTTTCTCCCTCTCCCTCTCCTCCCCCCCACCTTTCTCTCTCTCTCTCAAAAAAAAAAAAAAATCACACATAATTAAAATTAAGTAAAATTGGGGCGCCTGGGTGGCTCAGATGGTTAAGCATCTGCCTTCGGCTCAGGTCATGATTCCAGGGTCCTGGGATCGAGGCCCACATCGGGCTCCTGGCTCAGCGGGGAGCCTGCTTCTCCTTCTCCCTCTGCCTCTCTCCCTGCTCATGCTCTCTCTCTCTGTATCTCTGTGTCTCAAATGAATAAATAAAATCTTTAAAAAAAAAAATTAAGTAAAATTTACAATTCAGTACTTCAGTCCCACTAACCACATGGCTATCATGTTAGACCATCCATACCTAGAGGAAATAAATGATAAACTTAAATATTAAGTACTTAATATGTTCTAACCACTTTACTTGCATTAAGTTTGTACCTACCAGTAAGGTAGGTACTATTATTTTATTTAGTATTTTATTTATTTATATATTGAGAGAGAGAGCGAGCACGTGAGCGGGAGGGAGGGGGAGAGAGAGAAGCTCAAACAGGCTGTACGCTCAGCTCATGCTGGGTTTGATCCCACGACCCTGAGATCATGACCTGAGTTGAAATCAAGAGTCAGATGCTTAACCAACTGAGCTACCCAGGCACCCCAGGTGGGAACTATTATTATCTTCATACAGAGGAGAAAATCCATACAGGGAGATGTCTTAGAATTTGCCCCAAATTACACAGTTAGTAAATGGTGGAGCTGGGATTCAGAGCAAGGTAAACTGGCCAATCTCTTGTCTCTGAGGCTGAGGAAAACTAGGCTATTTAGTATGCCCTAGTAGGAAATGCAATCTTCTGCCTCTGGCTAGAGGCTCTCAGCACTGGATGATTTTTTCCAACATATGGCCCTATCCCGGTTATTTGTTAATGTAAGTTAGATCATATCCCTCCCCTGCTTAAAATCTCCCAAAAGCTCCTCACAGCTCTTAAAATTAAATCCAAGTCCATTATTACCCTGACCACATCATCCTACATGATTTGACCCCTCCCTCTACACCTCCTCTCCTACAGCTCTCATCATTCCCATTGCTCCAACCATGCTGTCCTCTTTTGCTCCCTATGCAGGCCAAACTCCTCACTACCTGAGGGCCTCTGCACTACCTGAAATGTTCCACCCCATAGTCATACGGCTCGTTTCTTATCTTTTGGGTCTCAGCTTAAATATTGCCTCCCCAGAGAACCCTTTCCTGACCACTCTATCTAAAGTAGTCATCCAGAGTCCCTCTATGATACCACTCTTAGTTCTCCCCAACAGTTAGCTTCATGTACTATTTTCCTTGTCTATTTATTTGTCTGTTCCACTGGGACTTTGTCTGTGTTGTTCATTCAGCACTGTATCCCAGCACTTGGAACAGTGCCTGGTATGGAAGAGGCACTCAAGTATTTCTGAATGAAATGAATGAATGCTAATCATTAAGGAAAAAAAGCATAAAATTTTAAAATTACATAACCAGAACACGGTGACTACTTACTGAATTTTAAAAATATTTGGGTGGTAAGTAGAACTTATAGGTGATTTATGAGAGACAACCAGTTTAAGGCAAATCTCTCAAAATGGAACAAAACAAGCTGGGTCCTTTAGTATCTATAAGTCAGTCTCAAATCGGACAGGATCATGCCAAACAGGTAATGAGAGGATGAAAGGAGTTGAGAGACACAATTATGAATACAACTTAGCTTTTCAAAGACTTTTCCGAATACAGTCCTCATAGCTCATTAAGGAAATCCATCTAACACTTGGCAGCACTGGAAAATAGGGAAGAGTACCATCAGAGAATCAGAAACTTTGAGGAATTTCTGTCATATATAATCTAAATATAGCTATATAATGGAGAAAATCAATCAATGCTGAGAGACTATAACCAAATATAGGTAAAGGGTTGTATTTCCTGGTAGGGCATACTAAATAGACCAACTGTGCTGGGAAAAAGCCCACACTCAGAAAAAAAATGTGGGAGTTGATGGGAAGTGCTGAGATACCTGAGCTCTGAAGACCTGTGCAGGCAGCCCACTCCACGCAAACAAAGCTTCTAGCTGCAGTGGTCGCCACCAGGCACAGAATGCACACTATTGTTTCCTACTAATTTTTAAAGATACTTTCAAAGGAGAAAGAGACAACAAGGAGGACTATAAAGAGCCTTCTCTAAATGTGACATTGAAAAAAAGATTGAAGGCATTCTCAGGAAAATGCAATGGGACGATTTAAGGTTGGAAACAATAACGTAGGTGCAAAAATAGTAGAGACAGATTCAAATAATGAATAACTCAGGAAGTAAAATTCTTCACAGAGGCAAACAATGTAAATAAGAAAACTGTCATTTAATTACAAACATCTGAAATGTATTTGCACTTCTGGCTTCCAAATTAGTTAAAATACCTCCTTTAGAAAACCTCCTTCAAAAAAGTCCTAAAGAATCACCAGAGAAATTTCAATACAGCTGGGTGGGTGGAAGGACAGATAAATAGATATGTGACATTTACAAGTAATGGTAAAATTTAGGTGATGGACATGAGGTTTTTCATAGCAAAACCTTTTTGATTTTGTTGTATGTTTGAAATTTTTCATAAGTAAAAATCAACTTGAAAATATCTCAAAGAAGCTGCTGACTCAAAGCTTAACATCAGGCAATAGTGAAAAAGTGGGTAGTGTAACGGAAGGAATGAACATTGTTTTCTAAGCACTTTTACATATAATGACTATTCCTCACAACAAATCTGAGAGGTACGTGACATTATCTCCATTATACACACTATACTCTATACACTACACACACACACACACACCTCACAGCTCAAAGAGTACTTTAACAAAGTCACTTGGATATTAGTGAATATTAAGCCTGGCATCGGGCGCCTGGGTGGCTCAGTTGGTTAAGCGACTGCCTTCGGCTCAGGTCATGATCCTGGAGTCCCGGGATCGAGTCCCGCATCGGGCTCCCTGCTCAGCAGGGGGGTCTGCTTCTCCCTCTGCCCTCTTCCCTCTCGTGCTCTCTGCCTCTCATTCTCTCTCTCTCAAATAAATAAATAAAATCTTTAAAAAAAAATATTAAGCCTGGTATCAAAATATACATATACACTTAAAAATCTACCTAGAATCTTAATCCATCCTTATCATTTATTTTCCACAGGTTTCCAAGAAAGTGACTCTATTTCACCTTTGCTTAGAGAAGCACTTTACAAATAGTGAGAACATGTAAAATGCACTTTATAAGACATTATTTTTTACAATGTATTATACGAAATATAAATGACTTCCAGTTTCAAAGTCCTTTACAATGTTCGATGCTAACTGACTCACATATTAGCTTCTTTGTATTACAGTTATTTGTATATATCTTTTACAGTTTTTTAATGCTGTAATTCCCTTGAAATTAGGATCCATATCTGATTCATTTCTACATTCTTTGTAATAGTATCTTGAATAGTAGTTAGTGAATGTTTACTTAAGGAAAGGAAGTAAACATGATCCTCACAATAGATGTACACGGTAGGTAGGACACCTGTTCACATTATTCTTATTAAACACTTGAAGAAACAGAGGCAGAGTAAACTCTGGTGCTATTTCTTAGCTAAAAAGCTCACTTGTTGAACTAGGGCTCCAGTCTTTTCCTATTGCACTACTGACTTAAAAAGGACATTAAGCCTGATTCTTCAACTCAAAGTCTGGCAGGCTGTCCAAAGGAAAAAGCTTTAGTTATGTTATTTTTTAAATGTTTGAGAAATCCTGAAAGATGGATCCTAATGTAAATAAAAAGGTTTGCAAACCTCTTGATTTCTTTGTTTTATTAGGAGAGTGATAGAAAGAAAATGAAAGTGTTTCTTGAAAATCCTAAACTTGGTTAGAGATTACCTAAAACTCAACAAAACCAGAAGTTGATATATAACAGCTAACATTTATACTCAGCTCTTTGGACCATTTCTATGTATACATGTTATTTCATATGATTTTCCATAATACCCAGTGAGAGATTTCTATTATTCTCATTTCACTGATGAGGAACTTTCAGAGTTGGGAGAGTTAGTAGGTGGTTGAACTGGGATTTAAAACAATCTCAGTCATGCCCTTTGCAGCATATTATGTTGTTATTTGCTTGCACAAAACTAGTCAATAGCCTTCTTTCTTTCTACTTCCATTCTGTCATGTGTATGGAATAATCTTTCTAAAATAAAAATTCCATCATGTTGCTTCTCTGCTTAAAATCCTTTAATGGACCCATGTAGCCTGTGGCATGAAATCCACTAAAGTCTTTGACATTGCATACACAGCCCCTCAAAACCAAAATTCTTTAAGATTTAGGCCCCTGACTACTTCTCTAGCCTCATCTACCCATCTTCTCCTCTTTTACCCTCTTTCCTTAACTTATTCTAAATGACCTGTAGTCCCTTAACTCATCTGCAAGTCCCTCTTCCCATTATGCACTCAAATTGTCAACTTAACAACTCATCCTTCAAAATTTAACTCAGAAATCAATGAATCTCCTCTTCCTCAGCCCCCTTAGCTCTTTTCCCTAGATAATCATTTCCTTTTCTATTCTATGTTTATATTTGGTTCATACGTACAGCGTTTAAATACTGTATTACAATTATTTGTTTACATACCTCTCCTGCCTATTTGACAGCAAAGCCCTAAGGGATGTCTTAGTCTTCTTTACATCCCTAGGGTCTAACACAGTGCCTGACAGTAGCAGGCATCAGATACATACATATTTGTTAAATTGAATTCAAATAAACTCACTTAGAAAGTACAAAAATGTTAAAACAGGATTTGAATTTTGCAAAATATAAATGTTTCAAAGGAAAAAAAGAGCCTGAAACTCTTTAACAGAACTGTGTATAACAATGGCAATTGCCTTGAAGGTCCCTGCTAGCACTCTGTGCCCCAGCTGGGCCTCCAGAAGGTTCATTACTTTCATATTATCACTGTGGCAATTTATTAATGAGCTCAACACTAGCAAGACAAATTGAAATGACAGCCCTGGCAACTAACATCTCTTATTTATCACGACAGCTAGTCTCTCACTAGCAGTGCCATGGACAAGCCTTCTTCAATGCAAAACAATATTTACAGAGTATCTTCTAAGAGACCTACAAACACTGTGATTGCCACTAAGGGGAATCCAAAAAAAGTATCGGTCCTCATTATGACAGGCAAAGAATGTGTTCTTGAAAAATAACTCAAAACTGAAAAACACAGACGTCCATTAGAAGTGATGGTAAAGGACTCATTATGTAATTCATCACTCATGGGTCAATTACCTATCCAAGGGCGAACTGAAGCACCACTGGAGTTCCTCTTGCCTCACCCTGATGGAGGCAGTATGCATGAGAGCCCAGAACCAGTACTAGGCATTCTGGCAGAAGGAAGGTCTGGAAAATTAAAGCCACCACTCCTCCAAAAGTTTGAAGGCTTCAGGCACCTGGGTGGCTTGGTCGGTCAAGTGTCTGCCTTCGGCTCAGGTCATGATCCTAGAATCCCAGGATCCAGTCCCACGTTGGGCTTCCTGCTCAGCAGGTGTCTGCTTCTCCCTCTGACCCTCTCCCCTCTCATGCTCACTCTCTCTCTCTTTCTCTCTCTCAAATAAATAAAATCTTCAAAAAAAAAAAAAAAAGTTTGAAGTCTTCTTGGTACCACAGCATTCCTACCAATGGTTTAAAGTTGCCCTCCTGAGATAAAACAGAGGTAAATCATAAGCCATTAACATACAAAAGTAAGCTTTAAGTGCAACTAGACATAAATATGGTTTAAAAAAGAGAGAAAAAGCAAGAAACCCTGTGGATATAGGCGGATACTACATACTCACTGTTTTTACTAATGACTATGGTACCTCCAAGTAACGCCCGTTTTGGCTTCTTAGCCTGACATAACAAAGTACTACCAACTGGGTGTAATAAACAAAGGAAATTTATTCTCTCACAGTTCTAGAGACTAGATGTCTGAAATCGGGGTTTTGGGAGAGTCAATGCTCTCTCTGAACCCTGCAGGGGAAGATACCTTCCTGCCTCTTTCAGCTTCTGGTAGCCTCAGAAACCCAATAGATTTGGGTATGATGAGAGTAGGGTGCTGCTCTAATAGTTAAAAATGGGAAAGTGCCTTTGGAATTGGTAGAGGCTTAATCAAAAAACCTAGATTGCTTTGAAGAGATGTTTGGTACAAATATGAACCTTAAAGATGCTTCTGGTGAGGTATTAGAAGGAAACAATGAACACATTATTGGACACTGGAGGAAAAGCAATTCTTGTTATAAAATGGCAGAAAACTTGTCTGAATTGCATTTGGTCATTAGGTGAACTTGTGATAAACTTGGATATTTAGCTGAAAAAATTTCCAAAACAACTATTGAAGTCTAGCCTAGTTTCTCTTTGGTGCTTACAGTAAATATGGGCAGAGATAAACTGAGGAATGGACTGTTAAGCAAGAAGGAATCAGCACTTGATGATATGGAAAATTCTCTGCCTAACCAGACCACATGCTCTGGAAATAGGGCCAAGGGTGTGGCTAGACAACCGTTTGCCTGTGACTCATGGATATAATCAATCATCTCAGAAGCTAGGAATAGAGATATGGTTATCCAGGAAAGATTTGGACCCTCTTGTCAGATGGTTTGGATCCCCATGAGCTACATGAAAGACTGATGAGGTTTTTGAGAATTTTATACCAGCAGAAGTGCTGCTGGTCTGGACTGAAGGGAACAAAGACGGAATAAAATGAAGGAAGAATAACACAAAGGGCAAAGCCACACATGTGGAGGCCTGGGCCAATGGGACCCTCTAAGTTTAAAAGGGTGGAGGTGTCCTATTAGGCCAGAGGACAGAGCATCAAGTCACAGAGAATTACTCTCAGGCCCTGAGATCTAATGGAACTTGCCATGATTGTGAATTTGCTTTAGACTGGGGACCTTTTTATTCCCTCCATTTTCCCTTTGTAATGGAAATGTCTTTCCTATGCCTCTCCTACCTTGTATTTTGGAAGCAGATAGCTTGTTTTCTAGGTTTCACAGGTCCACAGATGGAGAATTTTATACCAGGATGGACCATATCAGAGTCTCACCCATATTGATTTAGAAAATGAGATTTGGGACTTTTTGAGCTGATTATATTTAGATGAGATTCTGGACTTACAGTTGATGCAGGAATGGGTTAGGACATTGGGGGGATGTTGGAAAGGGGTGAATGTATTCTGCACAATGGGGGCCAGAGGGTGGACTGTTATGTGCTGAATTCACTATTCATCATATTATGGGTCGTGTTCACCAAAATTACGTACTCCTGGTACCTCTGAATGTGACCTTATTTGAAAACTGGGTCATTGTAGATATAATCAAGCTAAATGAGGTCATAGGGTGAGCCCTCATCGATTCTGTCTGGTGTCCTTAGAAGAAGAGGAAAACATGTGAAGATAAACACAAACAGGGAGAACACCACATGATGACAGGCAGAGATTGGAGTGATGCAGCTGCAAGCCAAAGAATGTCAAGGATTGACAGCCACCGCAAGCTAGGAAGAGATTCTATTCAGTCTCAGAGGGTGCATGGCCCAGATGACACCTTGATTTTAGAGTTCTGCCCTCCACACTGTGAGAGAATAAATTTCCATTGTTCTAAACCACCCAGTTGTGGTACTTTGTTACAGCAGTCCTAGGAAACTAAAATACTCCTTAATATTTTTTTTTTAAAGATTTTATTTATTTATTTGAGAGAGAGCACATGAGAGGGGGGAGGGTCAGAGGGAGAAGCAGACTCCCTGCCGAGCAGGGAGCCCGATGCAGGACTCGATCCCGGGACTCCAGGATCATGACCTGAGCCAAAGGCAGTCGCTTAACCAACTGAGCCACCCAGGCGCCCCTAAAATACTCCTTAATATTAATATATATTTAAGATTTACTGAGTACCGGGTATGTGTAAAGTGCTTTACACCTCGTGAGGAAAAGAAGTAAAATACCTTTCCACTACACTACTCCAAACCACTATACTAAACTTTCTCCCATGTACCATATGCTGTATAATAATTTGTCTGGTCTTTGTCCCAGGTTCCTGGCATAGAGCTTCTAAAACCCTTGGAATTTTCCAAGTGACAGGAATATCTTAGTTATTCATAAGCCCCTTGGATCACACATGAGTTTGTGCTAATAAGATGGCTCAGGATGGGGGCCAGTTGCCAGAAAGACCCATCATGGGATTAGAGGATTGGGGCTTTGTGTCAGACCACCTTCAGGGCCAATATAATAAAGCCCCAATCAATACTCTGGACACAGAAGCTCAGTGGAGCTTCTTAATTGGTAAACATATCAATATGCCAGGAGGATGCCCTGATTCCATGGAGAGAGGACATGGAAGCTCTGTGTTTGGGACTCATCCGGACCTCACCCTATATGTCTCTCTGTTTGGCTGTACCTGATTTGTATCTTTTATAATAAACCTGTAATCATAAGTATGGAGCTTTCCTGAGTTCTGAGTTGTTCTAGTGAATTACTGAACCTGAGAGGGAGGTCCTAGGAACCATCAGATTTGCAGCCAGTTGATTAGAAGTTTAGATGGCCTGAGGACCTCACTTGAGGCTGGCATCTGAAGTGGGGGCAGTCTTGTTGGGAACCCTGTTCCCTTAAACCTATGCAATCTGACACTAACTCCGGGTGGCTAGTGTCAGAATTGAATTGGATTATACCAGGTGATGTCAGAAGAATTGGTTAAAACAGAATATCATAATTGAGTCCTATGGTGGCCTGGTATACCCAACAGGAACCAGTGACAGAAAATAGAAAATATGCTACATGAGAAAAAAGTCACTTGGTCTCTTAGCTATTTGACTTTCATATATCATTCCTTCATACATTATACATTAATCAATACTCTTAAACTTTTTCTCATATGCAGAATCAGGCTTTTCATTATTTCTCTTAAGAAATAATGGTATCCAAAATCTATAAAGAACTTATCAAACTCAATATCCAAAGAACAAATAATCCAATCAAGAAATGGGCAGAAGACATGAACAGACACTTTTCCAAAGAAGACATCCAAATGGCCAACAGACACATGAAAAGGTGCTCAATATCACTCGGTATCAGGAAAATCCAAATCAAAGCCTCAATGAGATACCACCTCACACCTGTCAGAATGGCTAAAATTAACAAGTCAGGAAAACGACAGATGTTGGCAAGGATGCGGAGAAAGGGGAACCCTCCTACACTGTTGGTGGGAAAGCAAGCTGGTGCAGCCACTCTGGAAAACAGTATGGAGGTTCCTCAAAAAGTTGAAAATAGAGCTACCGTACAACCCAGCAATTGCACTACTGGGTATGTACCCCAAAGATACAAATGTAGTGATCCAAAGGGGTACATGCACCCCAATGTTTATAGCAGCAATGTCCACAATAACCAAACTATGGAAAGAGCCAAGATGTCCATCAAGAGATGAATGGATAAAGAAGATGTGGTAGATATATATACAATGGACTATTATGCAGCCATCCAAAAAACCGAAATCTTGGACGTGGATGGAACTAGAGGGTATTATGCTAAGCGAAATAAGTCAATCAGAGAAAGACATGTATCATATGATCTCACTGATACGAGGAATTCTTAATCTCAGGAAACAAACTGAGGGTTGCTGGAGTGGTGGTGCGGGGTGATGGACATTGGGGAGGGTATGTGCTATGGTGAGAGCTGTGAATTGTGTAAGACTGATGAATCACAGACCTGTACCTCTGAAACAAATAATACATGATATGTTTAAAAAAAAAAATAGTAGGAAGGGAAAAATGAAAAGGGGGAAATTGGAGGGGGAGATGAACCATGAGAGACTATGGACTCTGAGAAACAAACTGAGGGTTCTAGAGGGGAGGGGGTTGGGGGGATGGGTTAGCCTGGTGATGGGTATTAAAGAGGGCACGTATTGAATGGAGCACTGGGTGTTATATGCAAACAATGAATCATGGAACACTATATCAAAAACTAATGATGTAATGTATGGTGATTAACATAATAAAATAAAATTAAAAAAAAAAGAAATAATGGTTTTGAGCGAATGCGTAGTGGAATGTCCACCAGGGAAAAGAGTTGGGGCATTTGCTAGGTATATGGGGATTGTAGCTCATGTGCTCATGCAACACAAGGACATAATCCTCAGATGGAGGACCCCTTGCCTGACTCAATAACTCTTCACTGACCCTACAGAGTGGCAAGCATCACTTGGTTGTGGGCAGGGAATTTCACCAGGGGATATGTACATGTGTTCGGAGGGACTGCTTCCAACTCCTTGACTCATGAAGTAATGATTGTTAATTTCCCCCAAAATGTTTTTTATATGAACTAAGCCTTATAAGTAACTGAAATACAACATGACTTTTTTTTTTAATGAGCCACTTAAAGTCAGCATGTATAATAACTGATTTTAATAAGAATCTATTTTGGTGATGGTAATTTTTTATATGTGTCATTTCCAACTAGACTCTAAGCTCCTTGAAAGCAGGAACTATATTTATAGCTGTCTCTACCTCAGAGACCAACTTACTTGAATAGGAAAGGAGGGTCAGGATGAGAGCATAGAATTTGTTAACATACGTTTTTGTGACTTCTAAATGCCAAGCCTATGTTAGATGCTAGGAATATAAGAAAAAATATGGCTCTTTTGGATAAGAACTCATAATCTAAAGGAGTCCACTATTTTTTAGAAATCTGAACAAGGTAAACTGGTATGCAGGAAGAAAAGGAGGCCATGAAACATAGTTATGCCCCTTCCGATGCTGTCTCAATGTGGGCTGGAGTCAGGCCTACTTCAACTTTTGGTGTAGTAGGCATAGTAGGAGCCTTAGTCAGGGAAATACAGAATAAATTCTGCATCTGATGCTTCACATACCTGTGACCTTAGATAAATGATTTAATCTCCCTAGCCTCATCTTCTTCAACTGTCAAACGAGGACGGATAGGTCATTTGTTGGCCAACACTGCAAAGGTGAAGTAAACAATATGCCTGCCCACCCCCGAAAGTAAATAGTAATCATTAAAATTATCATTACGATTAGCATCATTATTACTACTGTACTTTAAATTTCAAAAGGGCATGCAGTTACAAGAGGACAAATATTGCATGATTCCTCTTATCTGAGGTTCCCAAAGGTTAAATTCATAGAGTAGAATGGTAGTTGCCAGGGTTGGGAAGGGAGGTGTGGGGAGTTTTTGTTTCCAGGGACAGAGTTTCAGCCGGGGAAGATGAAACAGTTCGGCTGTTGGTGACGGCTGCACAACAAAAGAATGTACCTAATGCCACAGAACCGCACACTACATACTTGTTACTCTCACAATAGCCTAATGACACAGGTATTATTATTCCCATTTCATAGGGGAATAAGCTGAGGTACAAAGATTTTAACTTCTCTCAAGTCAAGAAGCTGGTAACAAACAGCACATTTTCTGGGGTTTACCTGCACTTTCACATCGTCTGCTTCATTTGGTCCTCACAAGCTTTCGAGGTACAAATGGCAAATACTAGTATCTGTGCATTCGAAATGAAACCCAGACTCAGAGAGTTTAAATAACTGGTAACAGTTACACAGCTAGTAATTGCAAAATCCAGGATTAGAATATCTAGGTCACGTGACTTCAAATCTTGTACTTTTTCCATAGGCCAGTCTTTCTTGCCAGTAAGAGATCACTTAAAGGTCACTCATAAAACTGCAGGAACAGACAAATGCAATTAAGATAAAACAAAA
Source organism: Neomonachus schauinslandi (assembly GCF_002201575.2). Classification (NCBI taxonomy): domain Eukaryota; kingdom Metazoa; phylum Chordata; class Mammalia; order Carnivora; family Phocidae; genus Neomonachus; species Neomonachus schauinslandi. The sequence continues at coordinate 31,250,195 of NC_058406.1, forward strand.
CAAGAGTGCTATTTAAAAAGTCAGATTCCAAACTTTTCAATTAAACCAATTTCAAGGCTAATTCGGTTTTAACCTTCTCTGTACACCTCCCACCCTCTGTCCTGGGGCTTTCAGGCATATCCATACAAGATATCGGGCCAGGAGGTTTTTATTTGTATCCTTTTTTTTTTTTTTTTTACTAGGCTCCCCGGTGGAGCCCAACGCAGAGCTTCAACTCACCACCCTGAGATTAAGACCTGAGCTGAGATCAAGAGTCGGACACTTACCCAACTGAGCCACCCAGGTGCCCCTGTATTTTCTAAGACACGTATTTCAACCCTTATTATATATGCCATACTCAACATACAGGAATAGGTTCCCTAGTGAGGAGAAAATCATCCAGCTTGTCCAAGACCAAATAAAAAGCTTCTCTGACATATGTACCAAATATTGATGACTTCCCCAAAATTTATCCAATCAATACTTACTGAATACTCTATGTATCAGTCCCTGGGCTAGGGATAAAAGGATGGGTAAGATTTGAACCATGTTAATTTAGAAGTGGACAGAGATAAGCAAAATACATTATAAAGGAATGTAACATATAGTTAGTATGGGTATGTGAAAAGTGGAGACCAATTTTGCCTAAAGGAATTGAAAAAGCCTTCATAGAGGAGGTGACTTCTCCCTGAGAATTTGGAGCATGCATCTTATTCCAGGCAGAGAAGAAAGTTTAGGAAATTCTAACTAAGCAAAGGAAGTAGAAAAGTAATAAGTAGTGAAAGGACTTGTATGATGTCCTGTGGAAAATGATAGGTAGCTCAAGCATAGGATGGATATATGACAGAAGGCAGTGACTGAATTAGAAAACCAGATTAGAATCAGAAAAAGATCCAGGACTATATTCTGCAGCCTAGAGGTTTTCAGACCCTTGTTAGTCAAAGAACTAGCGTCAAACACACTTTTATGCAAAATATAACAATATATAATAAATATAGAGCTTATCAGATAGAAGGGAAGCAAGGAATCAGTCTATACATTCTGCCTCACCTTGATACCCCTCACTAGTGTTCTCTTCACAGAGACCTAAAGTGATGCTAGTTAGTATTCAGTGTGTAGTCCTTATCAACAAAAGGTTACCAGTTTGTAGTAAGTAAAGAAATTGAGAGTAAGCACTCTGAAACTTTGTACTGCAATTTAACAAAATAATTTTATGTTATTCAATCTAATAAAATTTTGAAGTTTATACTTGGACTTCAAAAAATTTCATCTAATACTTTATTTAATTTTTGAAGATTTTATTTATTTATTTGACAGAGAGAGACACAGCAAGAGAGGGAACACAAGCAGGGGGAGTGGGAATAGGAGATGGAGAAGCAGGCTTCCGTGGAGCAGGGAGCCCGATGCGGGGCTCGATCCCAGGACCCTGGGATCATGACCTGAGCCGAAGGCAGACGCTTAATGACTGAGCCACCCAAGCACCCCAATTTATTTTTATTTTATTTATAAAATTATTAGTCTAAGATGAAAGAAAACTACTGCTCCTTCACATCAGGTGTTGTATGTAAACGTTGAATCACTAAATTCTACACCTGAAACTAATATTATCCTGTATGTTAACTAACTGGAATTTATTTATTTTTAATTTATTTTTTAAAAGATTTACTCATTTGAGAGAGAATGTGTGCACATGAGTGCGCAAGCTGGGGGAGGGGCAGAGGGAGAGGGAGGGAAGCAGACTCCCCACTGAGTGCAGAGCCCCAAGGTGAGGGGGGCTCCATGCTGGGGCTCCATCTCACAAACCTGAGATCATGACCTGAGCTGAAATCAAGAGTCCGACGCTTAACTGATTGAGCCACCCAGGCGTCCCAACTAACTGGAATTTAAATAAAAACTTGAAAAAAAAAATATGGCTCCTTCAACACATGTAGTTTAAGAAGCACTGCCCTAGAGGTTCCACAACTGATCAGCTCTGTAATTTAGAAAGAAAAATAACTCCAGTGGCTATTTAGAAGAAGATCAACTGGTAAATACAAAGCATAAATAATATAAAAAAATAGGACATTCCAGATGATATAAGCATTACCTGTGTAAATGTTAAGCGTCTGGCCAATGAATAAGGACATTTAAGTTCACAGAAAAGGAAGACCTCTGCAAACTAAAGTAGTCAAGGAAGGCTTAGACATGGTAGTAGATTTTTAGAGGAAGAAAGACCTTAAGCCATCAATTTCCAGACCTAAATTCATTAAGTCAACAGATTTTAATATTCTTTATTACATATATATATATCTACTGAAACACCTATTAGATACTAGGTGCTGGGGATACAATACTGAACATTAGGTATGATCCCTGCCATCGTGACAGATATTAGTCCACCAAAACACTCAAACAGATGTGTCAGGAACTCTTAAAACTATTATAAGTACAACAGAGTCGCCTGGGTGGCTCAGTCGGTTGGTCAAGCAACTAACTCTTGATTTTGGCTCAGGTCATGATCTCACAGTCGTGAGATTGAGCCCCATGTGGCTCGGTGCTGAGTGTGGAGCCTACTTGGGATTCTCTCTCTCCTTCTCCCTTTGCCCTTCATCCCCACCCCCACTTGCATGCTCTCTCTCGCTCGCTCGCTCTCTCTCAAAAATAAAAAAAAATAGAAAACTATTCTAAGTAGTACAAAGAAAAGTCACATGGCACTAGGAAATCTTGTAACACAGAGATTAAAGAGATTCTGGGAAATGAAGGCAATATACCCTAAAGAAGTGATATCTTAGTTGAACTCTGAAGAATGAGTGGAAATTAACCAGTCAAGGAAGGGGCGAGAGCATTATTGGCAGAGGGAACAGGCATGAGAAAAAACTGTGAGGTGAGATGGGGCATTGACAGCCCACAGAATAGAAAGAAAGGACGTATCACTAATGCACAGAAAGCAAGGAGCAAAGTGAAAAGAGGTCACAAAGACAGATGGGCTAGGTCATTAAAAGTTCGACAAGCAACAACACAGATGAATCTTAAAGACATCATGCTAAGTGAAATAAGCCAGTCACTAAAGGACTATATGATTTCACTCATACGAGGTATGTAGAAGAGTCAAGTATGTGCTCTCACAAAGAGACAGAAAGTAGAATGGTAGTTGGAGGGGCAGGAGGGAGGGAGAAGCGGGCAGTTATTGTTTAATGGGTACTGGGTTTCATTTCTGCCAGATGACAAAAGTTCTGGAGATGGATGGCAGTGAAGGTCACACGGAGTGAATATATTTATTGCCAATGAACTGTACACTTAAAAATGGTTAAAATGATAAATTTTGTCATGAATATTTAACCATAATTTTCAAAATAATTATTTTTTAAAGTTCTATAAACTACATTAATTATCAATAGGAAGCATGTGAAGAATTTTAGTATACTTGCTAGACTTGGAGATTTTTTTTCCCCAGACTTCAAGTCTTTAAAAAATTAACATGGAAAATGGATTAAAGGGAGCTAGCACAGTTGTAGGCAGAGTAGTTAGGATGCAACTGTAGTAATTCAGGGAAAAAAGCACAGAAGCTTGGACCAGGATTGTGGCAATGAAGATTCACTCATTCATTCAACAACTAGTTAATGAATGCTATTATATGCCAAGCACTGTGATAGATGTTAAATATAGGAAGACTGGCAAGATCTCACCCCCATGGAACTTATAAACAAATAAATAATTACCTTTTGTGACTCAGTGCTAAAACAGAAAGAAACAGGGACTGTGGAAGGGCAGTCAGGGAGGCCTCTATGGGGATGTGATTTCAAGCTGAGAAAGAACTAAGAGAGCATCAGGGGAAGACTCCCCAGGCAGAGAGAACAGCATGTGCAAAGTCTCAGAGACAGGAAAGAGCTTCATATATTTAAGGAACAAAAAGGGTGCCAGTGTGACTGGAATGTAGGCAGGGGATGGTGGCACCATGTGAGATGGGCTAAGAGAATGGGCTCCGTATCATGTAGACCGCAGGGCAAATATTGTTTGTATTTCCAGCGCAATGGGAAGCCACTGAAAGATTTTAGGCAAAGAGGTGGCAGGATCCGTGGTGACTACACTGACGGTGGGGAGGGCGGTAACATGAAAAGCAGAAGCAGGAAAACCATTTAGGGGTTTAATATGATGGTCCAAAAGGAATTATGACACCTTAGGCTACAACAAAAGATACAGGTGGAAAGACTCATTAGATAGGATACAGACCTAATGGGTATTAGTAATGAGCTGAAAATGGAGAAAAAGTCAAGTTTTTAGGCCAAGGCAAATAGATGAATTTGAGGTTGTTCACTCAAATAGGCAACAGTGAGTGGGCAAGCATCATAGTCACCTAGAGGGCTTTTTAAAAATACTAATTTCTGTGTTCCATTCCCCTGGAAATCCTAATTTAATTTTTTTTGAGGGGGGGGGTGGTATCCATTGGATTTTTAATTTAAAAATCTCTCCAGGTGTTTCTGATAATCAGCAAGGTTTGGGAGTCACTGCCGTAGACAAAGTTAACTAGAGTTGGTTTCTATTGCTTGCAACCCCAAGTATCCGTATGATACCAAAACTGGTATTTGGAAGACGGTTCCCTAAAATTTAGAACTGACTGGATTAAGGTTAGGAACACAACAGTGTAGAGCTCTAGCTCATGCTGAGAGGCTGGCCATCCGTATGTGGTATGAGAAAGCTGATCACACTGTGGTCTGTTTTGTACCAGGACTCACCACTACTGAGGTACATTGCAAAGAGACATGGTAGGGAAAATGCAGGATGTGATGTGTATTGGCTATATAGGTGACCTTCAATCAGTTCCTATAAAAGCATGCTTAATATGAAACAAGTGAGATATTCAAAATATTGAATAACCTATAAGGCCATACCAGTGCATAATGGGGAATATCAATCCTGAGTTAAGCTGGTCAATCTGAAAACACTGGGTAGCAAACAGGGCTTTTCTAAAAAATTTTCATTTTGCCTGGAGCCTGCACAGGAGGCCTGCTGAACTGGAAAATTACCCAGGGCTAAAAATGGTACAAGTAAAGGCAGAAAGGCAGGACCTACAACTATGGATAAGACTGAGACATAACAGAGTCTTGATTCTCCTAGGGTCCTTTCAAGCACCTCTGTTATGCACTCCTTGCTTGATAAAGTTGGGATATAATCTAGAAGCAAGGAGCAGTTTATTAATAACGCCCTTCACCAGGCCCTATTCAAATTAAGTGAGCCAATAAATTCCTTTTTTGCTTCAATCCATTTATGCTGGGTTTCTGGTCTTTACAACCAAAAAGTGTTAATATACTACCAACATTTAAAAAAACTAGAGTGCTGCTTCTTTTCCAAAAGGATCACCAGAGGCACTACCTCAAATCTACTAAAATAGAATCTTCAAGTCAAGGTATCTGTTATTCTTAATGTGTGTTCCAGATGATCAAGCAAATTGGAAAAACAAAAGTCTGATTGTCTCCTCCCATACTGATGAAACAGTAATTGTTATTTCCCAGCAAAACAGAGGAAGAACACTGTAACAATATTTATTTAAAATATACCAAGAGCCCACCACCATATCAGAATCCACCACAGTATGCATATAGCGGGGCATGGAAAATCTAAGACGTTGCCTTGCCTACCAGGATCTTGTAAGGCCTACAAATACATCAGGGATTGCTAAACGTGTCTGATCAATGGAATAAACTCAGTATCATTTTGGTAGATTAGGGGTGAAAGACCTAAGATTTAAACCCCTTTCCATCAGACAACAAATCTATTTCCAAAATATGGTCAGTGTAAAATACATTTCCCTCTTAATATAGAGTGAAAGAGCACAAAAAAGAAAAATATGTATCATGAAAACAGTCCATTAATTCAAATTTGGGTTTAACCAACATGTATTTGAGCACTTACTATGTAAACATTTACTGTATTAGGCACCTAACTATAGGTTTTCATTGGTAACTAATATTCAGAAACACCAGCAAAATGGTAAATTGTCTGAATTGACATTTCTCTTTTCAGCCTAATGGTTTATTTAAATACCATCATTAAGGAATTTAACATATCAAAAGAAAATTGTTAGTGTTGAGAATAAAGAAGTCAACAAAAACATTACTTAACATTTTACCAAATTCAAATAGCAGTTCTCAAAAGGACAACTTTGACACCTAAATATCCAGGTCAGCATAAAAAAAAAATCTACTCATTGTTAAGGCAGTTAACAGCATTCAGCCCAAACAACCAATCCTTGTTTATTCACTAGGTAAAGTTGCATTAAGTAATTAAGTCAAAGGAACAACAACTGGATCATTTGGAGAGTAAGTTCTGGAGCAAGAAAGAAGCAAAATTGCTGGCTCTGCTGGTATTTGTTTAGTAATATTTTCAAAGCTTTCTCTATAGAGAGAGAGGATATCTAGGGTCACTAGTAATTATTTACAGAATATGTCTTTGAAGATAGATTTCTATGATGGTTTCCTTTAAATGCAGGTACAACTACAACTGATGATGAAAATAGAAGAACTATAAACTGTGATTAAGAGACTTCTCAAAAAATTTTTTCTTAAAAACTCAATCCAGGACTTCTAAATTAGTATCACTCCAAGAATCATATCAACCTTATAAAGCATTTGCAGAAAAAATAACTATGCAACTCATATGTGATGGCAATAGGCATTAGCACTATTTTAGTGTCACACAAATAGCTCAAATAAAGTAACATTCCTGTATGAACGGCATCACTTTTGTTCAGAAGCAAGTATGGGAACTTAGCTACAAAAATCCTACCAAATAATGGCATGTTGCTTTCAAATAACAGGCAATATTATGTGGTAAGAATCTTTTACATTTGTCTGAGTCCTCTCTGTTGAGTAGCATTTGGCATATTTTTGTCGTCACACGACACGTATGAGGCCCTGAGGTGAAAAAAGTTTATATGGATAGTGGGCATCTCTGAATGGGAAGGTGGGGGAGAAAAGACTGGAAATAATGCTGGGAAGCACACATAGGGGGCTTAAATTATATACAGTAGTCCTCCATTAACCGTGGTTTCAGTTTAAAAAAAAAAGTCAATTCTTACAAGTCAACCTTGCCTCCTGGACAGAGTATCAGAACTATGTAACACTGCTTGTGGGGAGTGCACAAGGTGACATGCGAAGGGGTCTAGGGTTGAAGTCAGGTTGGTCTGGGTTTGAAACGGAGTCCTATCACTTATAAATTGTATGATTTTGGCCAGGTATCTTTCAGTCTCCATTTGCTTATGCATAAAGTGGAGCTAGTAATACCTTTTTGCAGGTGGGTGAGAACAACATACATCTGCATGTTGCAATGTGTCTCAAAGATACTCAAAAAAAAGTTATTCCCTTTATTTGTATGGTATGTTACACAGGGTTGGTGTGCTTTAAATACATTCTGGAAAAAAGTGGGATACGTATAAACAAACACAGAAGATGCAGGTTGTTACTTTTATATTGGATAAATAAATTCTGAAATAATTTCACATGCCTTCATGTTTTTTCAGGTACCTATTATGTACCTGACATAGAGAAGCCACTCAAACGTCTGGTGATTCTTCCATTAGACTTCTTGGGCCAAGACACAAGAGAATGAGATTCCAGTTTTATGACCATGGACCTAGAATTGTTGGACTACAGGTTATATGTACTTTAGTTTTAATAGATATTGCCAAATTGTTCTTCGCCATGATTGTACAATTTCTATTCCCATCAATAGTGTCCAAGAGTTCCCTTAACTCTACATCCTATTTGATATTATCAGACTTCTTAATTTTTGCCAATCTAATAGGTTTGAAATGACATCTCATTAGAGCTTTAATTTGCCCTTAATTATTGGTCAACGACTAATAAATATTTAGGGTGCCACCTTTATGCCTTGTTATATTTCTACGAATTTGTCTTTTTTTGAATCTATTTGTAGGAATCCTTTATAATTACAGATAGGTACATGTACTACATATATGTTCTTTAATTCTGTGGCTTGTCTTTGCATTTTAAAAATTATGGTATTCAAAAAAAATTGTGGCATTCACCTTTGCCACTGTACGTAGCACAGTGTCTGGCAGTCAGTAGACATTAATAAATATTTGTTGAATCAAAGAATGAGAAACTGAACAAACACACAAAGAAATTAGATGTTTTAACTATATTCCCTTAATTTGGAATTATGATTCCCTATGCCTATTAGGCCTTATAAACTTTTATACTCCCAGAGCACTTGGGTGGCTCAGTCAGTTAAGTGTCTGCCTTCGGATCAGGTGGTGATCTTGGGGCCCTGAGACTGAGCCCCGAGTAGGGTTCCCTGCTCAGAGGGAAGTCTGTTTCTCCCTCTCCCTCTGCCCCTCCCCACCCTCGCTCATGCTCTCTCACTCTCTCAAATAATAAAATCTTTTTAAAAAATAAACTTTTACACTCCCAAATTCATCTTGAAAATTCATTTATTTTTAAAGAAAAAAATTTACTCTCGTTTGAAGACTTTCTGATAGTCCTTGGTAACTGAAGGATACTGGAGATAAGATAGAACACCAAAATATCAAGGTTGGAAGTCTAAAATTCTAAATAATCTAAGACAAATGGTTGTCTGCTCTCTTTTTAAATCTCTCCAAGAACAAGTATCCTGGCTCTCATGTTTTCTATTATACTTTCCAGGACATAATGACTAAAATAGCCTTTATTTCCATCATGTTTGTATGCCCCAGAGGAAAGTCTACATAAGCATGAGTGTAAAACAATTATAATAAATAAGAGAACACTTGGAAATATACTATAATATGCCAATGAGCAGAAGACATAGTGATTAAAATGAATATACAATATGCATATGCTTTAATTTTGAAAGCTAACAATTATAACATTTACAGTAAATGTAAAGGAAAAAACCATGCAGCAGCCTTTATATGTTTCAAAATAAACAGAAATTAATACATGATGACTTGCAATAGAAACAGTAAGAAGCTCAGACAGCACAGGGTCTTAAAAAGGAGGTCACAGGAGGCAATGGATCATTCTGGACAAAGTACAAAATCTGTAGTGAGTTGTTCTGACACTGACTGTTTGATATTGGGCACATCATTTACTCCACCTGCACCTCAGTTTCTTATCAGTATGTAGAGTTTATAATGATCTGGAATCCTACCTAACAGCGTTATTATGTATTTCAAATTAAATAAGAAAATGTGTGTGACATCCTTGAATAACATGCAACAGTAATTACCTATCCTTCCTCACCTTCCAACATCATCCCAGTGTCATCTATATCATCCCTGAAACTCCCAGGCAGAAGGAGATCTAAAGTCCTCTGGAATGGGTATTGTAAATTTGTGTGCTCAGGCTGCCATAACAAAGACCACAGACTGGATAGCTGAAACAACAGAAATGTATTTCCTCACAGTTTCACAGGCTAGAAGTTCAAGATCAAGGTGTCAGCAGGGTTGATTTCTTCTGAGGCCTCTCACCTAGGCTTATATAGATGGCTGTTTTCTCCCTCTCTCTTCACATGGTCTTTCCTTTGTGTGTATCTGTGTCCTAACCTCTTCTTCTACTATGACACAAGTCATAATGGATGAGGGCCCATCCATATGACCCCATTTTATCTTAATTACTACTTTAAAGGCCCTATCTCCAAATACAGTCACCCATTTTATCTTAATTACTACTTTAAAGGCCCTATCTCCAAATACAGTCACATTCCGAAATATTGGGGGTTAGGACTTCAACATACAAATTTTGAGGGGGAGGGGAACAAGAGACATAATTCAGCCCATAACAGATATATAGAAATCCTACCATGCCGCACCTACCACTGCTTTAGCACTTACTATACTATAATATAATTATCATTTTTGTCTCTTCTAGTAGACTACAAATGCCTGCACAGCACCAAATATTTTCTTTAATTTTTTAAAAGATTTTGTTTGTTTATTTGAGGGGGGGAGAAGCAGAGGAAGAGAGACAAGCAGACTTCGCTCTGAGTGCAGAGCCCAACACAGGACTTGATTTCATGACCCTGAGATCATGACCTGAGCCAAAATCAAGAGTCAGATGCTCAACCAAATGAGCCACCCAGGTGCCCTTGAATATTTCTTATTAATCTCTCTTTCAAGTGTCTAACACGGAGTGCATGTTCAACGGAATGCTCCAATAAACTGCTGATAACTGAACCTATGACACTTTCTGTCAAGGCACAATTAGAACTAATCTATCCTATGAGAATTTTTTTAAGTGGAGTTTGTAATATGTCAAGGATTTAAGAGAAAGGACAAATTTTTCACTTTTATCTTTCCAAGAGCAACTCTGTTCCCAAATTCTCATCCTTTCCATCTCAGGCTCTATTCTCGGATTATGTATGTTGAGCCTTCCTTAAGCAATGAACCTGGAGACTTTACAAGACCACCGCAGAAGTCAGTGACCTCTCTTCCACTCCACTGAATTTCTGGAGTGTTTATAGAGTTACATATTAGAGTTAGTTAAGTATGTGTCTTACCTTCCCCTCATAAACAGCGAGCTCCCTGACAGAACGGACTATGCCTTAAATATCTCTGAGTGATCAACAATAATTATTTACCGAATAAACATAAATTTCTCTAAACCAGAATCACCCTTGAGGAAGAGAAATTTTCTTAAACAAAGGAGGCGGGGCAAGAAAAGTTGCAAGGATGTTGTGTTCAGTTTGGGACATACTGACTTTGTTTTAAGAAATATCTCTTAAGGAATGTCTTTTTATTAGGTCCATTTCAATTTCAGAAGGTTTTCACATAGTATATTGGGACCTGTAGTGATGGGACATATTGATTTTAAAGTAGGTATGATACCTAGCTACTTGTAAAGCTGACTACAGGTAGCTAAATATATAGTTCTAACACTCAGAAGAGATTATCTTGACTATAGATAGAAATCTGAGTCATGAGCATATAGATGTTACTGTAAGCCAAGTGAGTAGATGAGATTGCTAAGGGCATGTACAGAAGGTGGCTTAGGACCAAAGAGAGGCAAGAGAAGGGAAGCTCTCATCCAAAAAACACTTGGGATGAAGTGGCCAGGGAGGACCCAACATGCTGAAGTGCACCAAAGCCAAAGGAAAAAGAATGCTTTGAGGAAGAGGGAATTATGAATCTGAAATGCTGCTGCAAAGGCCTGAAAATTGCCTGCCTCCCCCTGGCGTTACCAACAAGGAGAAGGTTGATGATCCTGATCACAGCAGTTCGGAGACTGTATGATTTGGGCAAGTTTCTAAAACTTTACATCTCAGTTTTCTTTCTTTGCAAAATAAGGAGACATCTCCTCATGAGTGTTCTGAAGATTAAATAAAAAGCAATAACAAAAGTAACATATATGAATGTAACATACACAGCATTGCTACAATGTGCTGGACACTGTGCAGAGCTCTTTCATACAGGTTCCCTCACTTAAAAAAATCACATACACACACAAAATCACAAAAAATCTTAAGGTACTATAGTACTTAATAGGTACTATTATTATTCTCATCTTCAGATAAGGAAACTGAAACTTATTAAGTGATGGAGACTAAAACCAGAATGCAATGGAGAGGTAAGAATGAGAAAGTTTATATATTAAATGTATATAACTCAAGAAGTTTGAGTAAAGGGTAGGAGACTCGATGGTACCTGGAAGGAAACATGGACTTAAGATTTTATTTACAAGATTTACTTGAAGATAGGGGACTCCTAAGCAGATTTAAATAAAAAAAAAGAAAAGGAGTTGGAAGAGAGAAAGAGGTTGAAGGCAATGAAAAGATGGGGGTCAGAGATGTAGCCCTGGGAAAGAAGAATAAACAAGAAAATATAGGTATAGTTTTAAGAAACAGGTGTGACATAGGACCTCATAGAGACTAGGGCAAAGAAATGACTTGGTATTGAAGGCCCCATCACAGTAATGTATAAGCATGTGATTTTTCTCCAGCAGGGCTCAGAGCTACTACCGCCAAGAAGAAACAGGTTTGATTCAGCAAGGTTTGAGATTTTGCCCAGACAAGGATAGAAGAACAGTGGAACAAGGGGATAGAGGATTAATGGCAAGAGAGTGAATGAAATAAATTTTTGACTAAGGAAATTAAGCTGGATAGGGAAGGAAGTGAAGATAGGCCTCACTGAGATCAAACAACTGATGGAGATAGTCAAAGGTGAGGTAGAAGACATTCTGAACAATGCTGCATGTCCTCATTTATAATTTCAGAGGCGGGCCATCTCTGGGTGATAAGGCCCATGGTGTGACTCTGATGATCACTTGAGTTGAAGATGCTATTGTGCTGGAGAGACAATCATCTGTGTGAATACTGAAGTGATTAAGGGTGAGGATGGAAACTGAGGTAGAAAGGAAGACTGCACATGCTAGGTCCTAAGTGATGGAGAAGATCTATATACAAGAAGACAAGAGTGGTATAGCCCCTGCACTACAGAACACAGCTATCTTAAGATGGACAAGTAATGGTCTGGAAATCGTGGTGCACAGAAAACTACGGTCATCCTCATCTCTCTCATTTGGCACACAGTGTGGGAGAATGTGCTGCCCCCATTTAAAAGAACTACAGAGCAAGTGATAGTGCTCTCCATGACTCCCCAGGTGAGAGCCTGACTTCCATTTAAGGCCAAAACACACACAAAAAATCTAGTAAGATGGTTAATAGGGTAGGAAATAGGGGTTTCAGAGAGGAAATGGAAAGGTATGAGAGGGAACGAATAAGCAGGGTTGGGAGAGAGGAGGTAGAAGCCAAGTCAGCACGGGAAAAGCAGTATAGAAGACAGGTGAGTAGAGGGGATAGGACAAAGATAAAAAATGATAAGACTTGATGGCTTTATGTGGCCATAAGGTTATCAAAATAATTAGTTCTAGCAGTGCCCTGGTGGCTAGGGAGTTAGCACTAAGGCCTTGGCAATGGTTTGAGGGGAGGGGCAACATTTGAGTGCCTATTATGTAACTGACATTATGTAAAGTGCTTTACACTTCCTATCTTAGTTAAACCTTACACCTAACAAAAATGAGGGAACTGAGGACCAGAGAGGCAAAGTGACCAGCCCAGGGTTGTACAATTAACAGTGACATTTAGTATAAAAAAGACAAATTTTGAAATCAAAGCATCTTTAGTCACTTTCTACCAGTAAGATCTTATATGTTTCTTAACTCCAGTAAGCCTACCTACCAAGCAAGGTTATCTCAGAGATTAAATTACAACTATAAAACAAATCTTAAGTTATTTTTTTTAACCTACAACTGGCCTTGTTTTCAAATGTGGAATTTCTTACTTGGTTTACTTCAAACAAAAATCCCAAGTTCTGAAACTATAAATTTTAGATAGGAAACTGAGGTAGGGAGAGAGGATATACAATCTATGGTTCCCTAGTCTATCTAGCATCAAGTCCAAACTACATAGTTCCAGGTCTTTAATACTATGGCCCCAGCCCATCTCTCCTGCCATATCGCTCACTGTTGACTTACACAATACTCAGACCTGTAGCAACTATCTTTTTTTTTTTAAACAATCTTTTTTTTTTTTTAAGATTTTTTTTATTTATTTATTTTGAGAGAGAAAATGAGAGACCGAGAGCATGAGAGGGAGGAGGGTCAGAGGGAGAAGCAGACTCCCTGCCGAGCAGGGAGCCCGATGCGGGACTCGATCCAGGGACTCCAGGATCATGACCTGAGCCGAAGGCAGTCGCTTAACCAACTGAGCCACCCAGGCGCCCAGCAACTATCCATTTTTAACAAACATACCCTATACTCTTCTCCCTTTGTATCTCCACCTAAATTATTTAATGTACTGAAATTTGTTATCCAATGCCCAAATGAAATTTACTTTGAGTGTGAAACCTAACCTTGCTTCCAAATATTGAGAAATGATAGCTCCCTCCTCTGAACTCTGCATCCCTTTGCTTTTCCTCTCTTTGAGTACTTATTGCCTTATAATTTAAGTAAGCGTGAGAAAAGTTCAGCCAGCAGAGCTTAAGTCCCTTAAAGGTAGCTGAAAGAGAACTAACATTTCCTTTGAATTGCTTTTCTAGTGATTTGATACACATAATTTCATGTAATCTTTGTGACACCGTATGAAATAGGAATTTATTTTTTATAGGTAAGGACACTGAAAGTCACACAGATTAGACAATTTGCTTATAGTCCTAAGGTTAGTAGGTGACAGAGGCTAGATTTGAATCTTGCTCTTTCTAACTCAAAATGTAGGCTCTTCCCAGAAACCGTGAGTATAACCTCACTGCTTTATCTGATTGTTTCCTATCCACCTACTTATCATCAATGGGGAAACCTCCATTGACTTTTTCGTCATTAAGCATCAGCAGAAAGGAAGTGATATAGGGTACTTGCCCTCCTACTTTTCAAGACTAAGAACAGACTCTTCAGAGCCAAAAGTGATTAATATGAGTCCTGAATAAAGACGAAGAGATCAGAACCCTGCTCCCAAGAAGGAAAAGTAAAAAAAACCACTACTTTTCCACTCTTCCGTTTAAAAATTCCTCCTCCTTTGAGGTGTCCACCATCTGGCTGTATCACTCTCTACCCCTCCTCTTCATCTGTCATCTGCCACCCTCTTGATTAATCCCCTCCACTCACCGCACCTGGGTCACAATCATCCTCTTCCCCACACCCTAGCATCCTAAATCACTTCCCTATCCATACAGATGACCCATTCAATACAACAACCTCGCAGTTCCTGTCATACTCAGCTTCACGGACCTTCACCTCTGCTGTACCTCAGCTACCCACACACAGAGACCTAGCTGTCACCTAGAAGAGCTCCATACCACACAAGTTAACTCCAATATTCCACTTTCTGACCACGACCTCCCTTTTTTCTAGCTTACTTCCACTACATTTGTTCACTGATTTAACTCAAGCTACTGAAAAATCTTCAAGTCCAAAACTGAATTCGTCATCCAGTGTTTCCTGTCTCAGTTAATGTCACCACCATCCCCCTAGTCACCCAAACCAAAACTCTGAGCATCATGCTGGACTCCTGGCCCCTCTCATCTACACATCCAATCAATCATAAAGCCTCACAGATTCTCGAAACTTCATCCCTTTCTTCTCATCCCTATGACCACATTTTAAAAATGTATTCTACCAGGGCGCCTGAGTGGCTCAGTTGGTTAAGCGACTGCCTTCGGCTCAGGTCATGATCCTGGAGTCCCTGGATCGAGTCCCGCATCGGGCTCCCTGCTCGGCGAGGAGCCTGCTTCTCCTTCTAACCCTCCCCCCTCTCATGTACTCTCTCTCTCTCTCTCATTCTCGCTCTCTCAAATAAATAAATCAATCTTTAAAAAAAATGTATTCTACCCATGTTTGATAAAAACTTTTCAGTGATTAAAAAAATCACCCACTGAATTAATTTCAAGATACCTATGCATACAAGGACAAGGTCTACTATGATATGGTCTCTGTATTTGCAGCCTTACAGCTTACCATTTATGTCTTTTTTTAAAAAGATTTTATTTATTTGACAGAGAGAAAGAGAGGGAGGGAGAAGACAGAGGGAGAGTGAGAAGGAGAAGCAGACTCCCCACTGAGCAGAGAGCCCAATGTGGGACTTGATTCCAAGACCCTGGGATCATGACCTGAGCCGAAAGTAGATGCTTAACCGACTGAGCCACCCAGGTGCCCACCCAGGTCTTTCTTGTTATATTCTTAGCAGTTTCAAACCGCTTGTGGTTTTCTTTTCTTTTCTTTTTTTTTTAAGACTTTATTTATTGTCAGGGAGAAAGAGAGACAGCAGCAGGCAGAGGGAGAAGCAGGCTCCTGGCTGAGCAGGGAGCCCGATGTGGGACTCGATCCCAGGACCCTGGAATCATGACCTGAGCTGAAGGCAGACACTTAACCAACTGAGCCACCCAGGTGTCCCCCACTTGTGGTTTTTTATGCAAGCCATTCCTTCTCTCACATTGATGCCTTTCCTTGAGCTGTTTTCTCTGTTGGAAGCACACTTTTTACTCTTCTCTGCATGACTGTCTTCTTACCATTTATTATATGAGTCAGGTGTCACCTCTTCCCAAAGCCTTCCCTCAAGGCCCACGCTAGTCTAAAGGCCCCGACCTTGGGGCAACCACAGCATCAAATGCATCCCTCTCACCTTTTATTCTGAGATGACCTATTTGGGCATTTAATTTTTTTTTTTTAAAGATTTTATTTATTTATCTGACAGAGACAGAGATAGCGAAAGCAGGAACAGCAGCAGGAGTGGGAGAGGGAGAAGCAGGCTTCCCCTCGAGGAGGGAGCCCGATGTGGGACTCGATCCCAGCACCCTGGGATCATGACCGGAGCCGAAGGCAGACGCTTAACGACTGAGCCACCCAGGTGCCCCTGGGCATTTAATTTACCAGCTCCACAAGGATTGAAAATATATCTTATTCATCTTTGTATACCCAGCTAAACAAAGTACATAAGCATAGTTCCTGACACAAAGTAGATGGATAGGAGTAAAGTTTAGGACATGTTGAGTTTAAATTTGTAGTGGTATATTCACACCAGTTCTTTCTCACAGAGTTTTCAGTATTTCCAACCATTAACTTCAAGTTCTTTGAAGGGAAGGAACCAGAGCCTTTCCTGAGCCTGTACAGTTCTGTACAGAATGGTTCTATACAAATTTTTACCCAACTTACGTAAAAGGGAAATAGCATTTGCACAAACAAACCAGAAATCAAAACTTGACATGTGTGCTGCAAACTTCAAAACCACTGACCAATTTAAAAAATAAAGACACAAGAACAAAGATAAAGAACCAATTCTGACTGCTGGTATGTGCTTGCCTATGTTACAAAGACAGTGAAACTTTGCTTAGAATTTGAACAGGGTCCCAGATACAAGAGTTTGGCATTTTATCTACAAGGCCATCACATCTCTGCTGGGCTTAAAAATTACTAACCTGCAGGGTTGCTTAGGATAGTTTAGGATGTTGGTAAAAGACACTTTTTAAAAACTTAACCCTCACATACCAAGGCTAAATGATGAAAAAGCAAAAAATTAAAAAAAATGCTAGTAAGTGAGCAACAGAAACTGTTCTTTTTCATAGTAATTTTGGGCCTTCTGCTGGCAGTTAGAAACAAAGCAAAGAGTTCAATGTAATAAGCATGTCCCTCTCCAACTAAATATTAAATTGCAGTCTGGCCCCAAACTGAGTCTCAATCCTTTTTCAGAGTAAAAATAATCTCTCCTATTCTCATGGTGCATTGCTATACTTTGATATACATCAGCTCATCTGATAAAGTGTTTATAGACATTTATTTAAAAACGAGGGGAAACCCAAACATCTTCACAAAACAGGATCTCTTTCAGTTCGTTTTAACATATTGGACTTAAAAAAAAAAAAGTTCAAAATACAGCACAGAAATTAGGAAGGGGATACTTTTTATTTAAGCAGGTCAATCTTTGGGAGCAAGGAACTTCTTGGAGAAACTTAATAGGTTTTGTCTCCTCACACACATTAAGTAGCTCTCCTTTAAATAGGATACGGTCAAGCTCATTCAGAGAAGGGATCGGAGAACCTTGGCATGTAAGAAACAACTGAAGAAACTGGAATTAGTGAAGAGAAGACAAGACTCTGGGGACATGATTACTATCTTCAGATACCTCAACAGCTGTCCACAAGGGAAAGGAACTAGAAAGAATGGGAGGCAGCGGTTTCTCTGAACCAAAAGATATTTCTAAAAACCAAAGCCGTCAGGAACAGAACGGGTTTCCTTGGGGAGAAATGGGTTTCCCATGACTGGAGGAGGTGTTCAAACAGGTTAGTTCAAATGATTAGGGTGGATTTGGGGATTTTCAAAGGGACTTTGGTATGCGATGGGAGAAAGGAGCCCTAGATGACTTCAAATTCCCTTCCAGTCTGGAGATGTTCTGGGGTTCGCCCGTCTCCCGGAAACCCCTTTCATTCCTCTCCGGCTGGCGCTCAGCTGTACCCCGGGTCCAGCCCGCTTGGCCGCTTGCCCTCCGCGGTGCCCCGCGGCCCCGAGGTTTGAAACCTGCTCTCCCCGCCCGTTTCCGGCGGCCCACGTGAGTAGTCCCCGCGCAGCTCTCGCCGCCGGAGCCAGACCGAGGACCGCGGCTGACAGCTCCGGGCCCTCCGCACGCCCGCCGACCTCGGTCCGAGCCGCCCGGACCCCCAGGCATCCCTCAGTTCTCGCGTCCGAGCGGAGCGACGGCCCCGCCGCAGACTGATAGCCGCTCCGACTCCCGGCCCTCGGCGCCAAGCCCACCGTCCCGGCCGCCCCCAGCCCCGCCTGCCGGACAGAGCGGCGGCCGCTCGGACCCGCCGCGACGCCGACCCTCCAGACGCGCCCCCGCCCTCGAGTTTGCGCCGCCGGGCCCCCGGGGCGCCCCTACCGCGTCAGGGCCGCGGGCGGGTCACTGGGCCCCGCCCGCCCGGCCGCGGAGGCACAGCAGGCCGCCGGGGCTGGGGGCCAGGCTGACACGGCCGCGAAGAGCCGCGGCCGCGCTCGCACCACAGACAGGCCCCCGGCCCGACAGCCGGCAGACGGCCCGCCGGCGGGCCCCGAGGGGCGGGGGCGGCGGCCGGGCAGGTCCCGCCACCGCCTCCTCGCCCGGGGCGGTCCCCGCCGGCCCAGAGCCCTCAGGGCGCGGGCTTGCCCGGGGAGCGGAGGCGGCGGCCGAGGCGCTTACCTGCGGGCGCAGAGGCGGCGCGGGGCGGCTCACTCCCTTCCCGCCGCCATGTTTCCGCTGCGCAGGGAGCTGGAGCGGACGCGCGAAGGGGGCGGGCGGGGGCGGCTCCGGAGGGCGGCGGGCGGACTGTCCGGCGGGCTGGCAGCGGTGGGCTCGACCGCGGCGGTGGCGGCGGCGGCGGGTCCTCGGCCCCGCCCCCTTCTCCTCACCCTCTCCCCTCTTCCCCTCCCCCCCTCCCCTACCTCCCCCACCTTCCCCTCCCCCTCCCGCCGCAGGGTGGCGCGCGCCTTGGCCGTTGGGCCCGCGCGCGGGGGGCGGGGCGGGGCTGCGTGGGGAGGGCGCCACCGAGCGGCCCGGCCCCGTTAGCCCCGTCGCCTCCCACCCGGAGTCCGGATCCGCGCCCGGCCCGGTTCTCCGCGCCGCGTCTCCCGGACGGGTAAACTGAGGCCTGGAGAGGGCTCGGGCCTGGAGAGGGCTCGGAGCTCGGGTTCGAGTCCCGCCGCCGGTCACCCACCCCGAGGCGGCGCGGGGGCCCGTGGGCGAGACGGCGGAGCCAAGAGCGGTCAGGTCTCGGCCCCACAGCCCGGCTGACGCAGAGCGGGCGCTCTGGGGCTCGAGTCCCCGCCCCTTTGCTGACCAGCTGTGTGATGGATGACCTTGAGCAAGTGACTTCGCTCCTCTCCTTGAGGGCCCTCATCTCTCACGTGATAGTACTTGATCCAAGGGGCTGCTGTGAGGTTAAGTTAATGCTTGTAAAGCCCATGGGACCGTGCAGGGACCTGGTAAGTAAATGCTAAGTTAAGTACAAGCTCCCGCGGTCCTTCATGGCTCCAACCCGATTCATCAAGTACGCAGTGAGCCCTCTGTGCCAGGCACTGTACAAAAGGTCATTCTTTCAGTGCCCGCTAGCACTCCGATATACTCCTCTGGATTAACCGCCACGTCCACCGCGGGTAATCCTTAGCAGAGGGGTGAAACCACTTGTCCAAGGTCACCCAGCCAGGAAATGACTGAGTGGAGAAGATTGATCTCCAGCCTGTTTGACTTCAAAGCCTGTACTCTGCCTGCAGGGAGTGGTCAGCTCTGTTAGGGTGGGTCAAAGGAGGCACCCGAGAGTCCAGCACGTTCAAATTGACTCTTGAAAGAGCCTGCAAGGGGGAAGCTAATTTCAGGCAGAGGGAAGGATGGATGCAAAGGCGTAAAGGCATGATACCGTATGGCTGGCTGGTGTGAGTGGTGTGGCGGGAGTATGGGAGACATATGGATATGGTGATGATGCAGCTGAAGCTAGACAGGGAAAGGAAGCCAGAACCTGGGAGGAGGTATTATAGGGTCTAGAATGACATTGAATGTCCTTGTATGTCTACCTTAGAATTCACCTTGTAGGCCAGTGGTTTTCATCAAGTGGTCCTGGGACCCGTGAATGTCCCTCAGATCCTTTCAGGGGTCAGTGAGCTCTGAATTATTTTCAGAATAATGCTAAATGTGGTTTGCTTTTTTCCACCCATTCTCTCATGAGTGTACAGTGACGTATTCCATAGAATATAGGACATATGATATTGCAACAGCTTAAATGCAGAAACAGATTTTAGGATCCAGCTGTCTTCTTTTAAGCCAGGCGTTAAAGAGATTTGCACAAATGTAAGACGCTACTCTTTAACATTTTGTTGTAGAAAATATATATTTCATTGAAAATGTGCTTATGTTAACTGTAATGAGTTTATTATTGTAATTTTTAAATGAATAAAAATTTAGAACTTTCTCAGTTTTAATTTCTAATATGGTAAATATTGACAGAAGGAACAAACTGCATTTAAAAAAGCCCTTCAAGATCCTCAATAATCTTTCAGAGTGGAAAGGGATCTTGAGACCAAAGTGTTTATGAATGGCCCTGCTTGGGCACTGAGAAGCTACTGAGTGTTAAATGGCGGAGTAACTTAATCCGATTTGTGTTTCAGAAAGAGCTCTCAAGACCCAAGCCAGGACTTGAGGGATATGTTCATAAGGCACTGGCATTCCAGGCAGAGGGATAGAAACAGGAAAGTGCAGAGCAGGTAAGCAACAGAGCTAGGACACAGATGTTGGTCTTTTTATTCCTAATTTGGTATGGCCTCACCACCTGACAGGTCAGCACCAGGGCAAGCGTTTTATTCCTTTATTTCCACTGGGCCCTGTGTACTGAGGATTGTGCTCATGTTTGCTGTGGATGCTATTTCTCCTTCTGACCCCAGCACACTGTTACCTCTTATTGCCTGTTTTCTGAGAAGCAAGTCAGGGAGGCAGATGAGAGGAAGGGAAGAAGTTACCCATGACAAGAAGTTACCAAGAAGTTACCTGAGTAGGACTGGGAATCTTGGCAGAGGGTCCCCTAACGCTGCACAGCCCAGGCTATCCTCCATATACCTCTAGGGCTCTTTAGGCAGTGAGGGGGAAACAACTGAATCAAAATCTCTGCCATCTGGAAAGCTGCTTTTGAAGAGAAGTTCCCCCAGAGTGCTGAGAGTCTGTTCCTATAACATTAAAATAAGAAATTATCCATACCAGGTGAAAATCTTTTAAAGATGTATTAGCGGGATGCCTGGGTGGCTCAGTCGGTTAAGCGGCTGCCTTTGGCCCTGGTCATGATCCCGGGGTCCTGGGATTGAGTCCCACATGGGCTCCTTGCTCAGCGGGGAGCCTGCTTCGCCCTCTCTCTCCCTCTGCTTGTGCCCTCTCTGTCAAATAAATAAAATCTTAAAAAAAAAAAAAAAAGATGTATTAGGAACTTCCTAGCTATCTGGAACTTCCAGAAATAGACTTACTATTTTCTTGATTTGTTATGAATACAAACTGGTAGCAATATCGGGCTTTATTATGAAGAAATCCTCTTGGGCTGTTGAAGAGTGAAGGACTATATTCCACCTTAACAAATGTCCCCAGAATGCTATGATTTGGGGTTCTCATGATGGTTTCTTCAAGTTTCTGGTTGTTAGCTGCCACTTATCATGCTGTCATTATGCCCACCCCCTTCACATCTGCTTCCAACTTGCTAAAGCCAAGAAGGTAAATAGTCCAAGCTCCCCAGAGCATCAAATAGTCTGAGCAGGGTCTGAGGGACTGTCCTAGGGTGAAGCCCTGAGAAAGCCAGCTGCAGTGGCATTTGAGTGGGGTGGTTGATTGTGAGCTGTGGGGTTAGCCTTAACTTCTCTGGTTTCAGTTTCTTCCTTTCTAGAATAGAGGGAGGGTAATCACATACCTATCTCATCAAGTTGTTGGAAGGATTAACTCGGACCATGTAGTCTAGGTCACCAGCCCGTTCCCAACCATTTTTGTTCCTAGCTCCAGTTCCATTAGACAATTCCATACAGAGTCCTTAAACTTCATGGCTTACAAACCAAAATCATGACTCTCCCTCCTAAACCTTCTCTTTCTAGCTGTGTTCCCCATTTCAGACAATGGCATTGCCATCCTCCCAGTCACCCAGTCTTAAAGCCATGGTGGTGCTTTTTAAAATGCCTCCCTGTCTTCCACATCCAGTCCATTTCCAAAGCATCCTGCCTTTTCCCCAGTGAAGGCCCCATTCCCTGGACTGTTGGAGTTGTAACCTAATTCTGACTCCTCTCAAACTTGCCTCCCACAGCTGCCAAGAGCTAGAAGCATCATGTCAAACCCCAGTTCCTAAAACTTAAGCAGTCCTCAGTACCTACAGGACAAAATCCAGTGTCTTAGCCTTGAACTCAAGGCTCTCCATGGTCGGGCCATAACTTTCCTTTCTAAATTCACTTCTCTTGGTTCTCCTTTACTTGGTTCACTTGTACTTTTCTACATTTGTCCTTTGCCACTCTGGGCTTTTCCAGGTACTGCTCTGTCTTCTAGAATTCCTTCCTCTCCATTTCTGTATGTCCTAATCCTTCCCCTCTTTTTTTTTTTTTTTAAATCTTTTTTTTTTTTTTATTCTTTTTTTTTTTTTTTTTAGATTTCATTTATTTATTTGAGAGAGAGAGAATGAAAGACAGAGAGCATGAGAGGGAGGAAGGTCAGAGGGAGAAGCAGACTCCCCGCCGAGCAGGGAGCCCGATGCGGGACTCAATCCCGGGACTCCAGGATCATGACCTGAGCCGAAGGCAGTCGCTCAATCAACTGAGCCACCCAGGCGCCCTCCTTCCCCTCTTTTAAAAACTCTGATTTCATACTGCCTCCACAAAGCCTTCCATGATCTTCCAGCTTGAATAATAAAAACCAACGTTTATGTAATGCTTACTTTGAACCAGCACTTTCTACATGCTTTGCATGTACTGAATTAATTCTTGTGACAATTTCATTTTCATAACAAACCTATGCAGTAAGCATGACTATGACCTGCATTTTACAGATGAGGAAACCAAGGCACAAGAAGATAAAGTAACTTGTCCAAGGTCACACGGTCAGTAAATGGTGGAGTCAGAATAGGAACCCAGGCATCCTGGCTCTATAGCCCATTTTCTCAAACACTGGGCCAAAATGAAACGAGCTCTCCTGCCTCCACTCCTGTTAGCTCTCATGGCAGGCCATTCAAACGTCTATTAGGGTCTTTATCACTTTCTACCTTATTATTGGTTAACATGTTTTATCTTGCCTATGTACACAGTAAATTTCTTAAGAGCAGGACCAGTGTCTGATCTAAAACAGTGCCTCCTAAATTTCTTGAGCCTCTAAATATTTGGGAATGTGTTTAAAGGATGTAAAATGAACAGAATATTCTATAGCAATAAGAATGAATGATCTAAAGCAAGATTGACAAATCCTGGGTCCTTGGGCCAAATCTAGCCCACTCCTGTTTGTGTATGGCTCAGAAGCTAAGAATGGCTTTTACATTTTAAATGGTTGAAAAAAATCAAAAGAAGAATATTTCATGACAGATGAAACTTATATGAAAATAAAGGTCTTTTGGAACCCAGTCAGGTTATGTATGGCTGCTTTTGTGTTACAATGGGCCTTGTGACCTACAGAGCCTAAAGTATTGACTGTCTGGCCATTTATAGAAAGATTTGCCAAACCCTGATCTAGAGCCACCATAATAACATGAAAATATCTTAGAAGTAGCACTGAACCAAAAAGGATAAGCAGCATGTTGCCACTTATGTAAAGTTTAAGAATAAGCAAAGCATTATCAGCTTTGTTGAGGGACACACATACACATGTAGGAAAACATAAAGACCAACATGGAAACAATAAGTTCAGGGGAGTGGTTATCTCTAGGGGGTTGGGGGTGAGAATGCCATCAGGGAGACACACAGGGAATTTTAACTATTTGCAAGCAAGGTGGAGGGTACACAAGTGTTCATTGTGTTGTGTTTTTTTTTTTTTTAATTTCATATTAAAAACAACAATGTTTCACAAGAAATGAATAGCTGAGATTCAAGGACTTGTTTACTTTTACTTTGACTGGTTGAAAATATATTCAGCTTTCACCTATAGCTAAGATCTTCTGTGAACTATAAATCCCAAGAGCCCTACTGAGATGGATGTGGGTATTATTTAGAACATGGTAACTCTCAGGTCACACAGGGACTCTTGATTAATGATGCTTCTGTGAGCAGTGCTCCTTGAAAGCTAGTCCACCTAAGCCAAGTTTGGGGCTGTAGCTGGGACAGCTAAGGCCGGGCAACTTGCTTTGTCTGTGGACTATATTGGCCTTGGAGCGCTGGACTGAAAGGGGCCTCCTCCTCTTGTCTGAGCATTGGGCTCCACGTCAGTCTCCCTGCCTCTGGGAGGAGGGAATGGGCAGAGTGTATTCAGATCCTGATCTGCATCCAGGTCCTCATCTGCATCCCTGAGTCTCCTTTAAACATTCATTTGATGGAATTTGAGGGAGTACCTGTCTTATGAGTAGCCTAAGGTTACGAGGATAATTAGATATGGCCTGAATCCAAGGAGCACACAGTTGGGGAAATTGGTATGTAAACAGCCAACAAGAGGACAGTGTTGTAAGTGCTTATTGCTTCGTAACAAATTACCACAAATTACTACAAATTTAGCACCACCATTGATTAGTTCTGTGGGTCTGAAGTCTGGCGAGGCATGGCTGGGTTCTCCACTCGGGGTATCATATGGCTGAAGTCAAAGTGTTGGCCAGCTACCTTCTTATCTGGAGGCTTGATGAGGAAAATGTCTGCTCCCAGGTCCTTCAGCTTCTTGACAGAATTCATTTCTCTATGGTTCTAGGACTGAGATCCCCGTTGCCTTGCTGGCTGTCAATTGGGGGCGACTTTTAGGTCCTTGCCTCATGTCCCGCCTTCCATCTCATCGACAGAGAATCTCTCACATCAAATCCTCCTCACTCTTTGAATCTCTCTGATTTCTCCTTCTTCAACTGTCAGAGAAAACTGAGCTTTTACAAAACTTGTAATTAGGTTAGGTCAAGCCAGGTAACCTCCCTACTCGAGGGCAACTGTGCCACGTTACATAAACCTAATCTTGAGAGTAAGATTCATCATATACACTCTCTCAGGGATTATGCAGGATGCATAGACCAGGGGCCAGAAATCTTGGGGACCTTCTTAGAATTCTGCCTACTACACCCAGGGAGAAGTCTCTATGAACTCCCCTGCTGGTTTGTTCTGTAACTCCATGGCTCGATGAGTGTTGTCTTGCCATTATTAGGGTACATTTTTAAACTCCTTTTCTAGGCTGTAAGTTTCTTGGGATCAGGAACCTTGTTCACGCCTGTAGCTCCACTCTCTCAGACAAGGCTTCTTCTGAAGGAGCTGTTCCTCCAGGCTTGCTAAGAAAATAGACAAGGGTATATATTGTCTTTTGGATTCCTGCTTCTCTTTTCTCCCCAGGTCAAAACGTCTCTGACACTTCTCAGGAAGAATTCCTTGCTCCCTCCTCTGTGCTGTCACTTGGTAAATATCTCTGTATGACGTGTATCACATTGTAGCATCTTAGCTGAGTCTGTCTCTTCTTTGAGGGGAGCACTTCCCATTTATTCCACTTAGTATCCCCGGGCACAGTGTGTCATAGATGTCATTGCTTAATGTTCGAATTTCTAAAAAGGAGACACAAGGAGTTTTAAAACCAAGAAGTGGATGGAGCGTGGATTTGGGCTGTGAGCAGACCCTTGGAAAGGATTGCAGAGGGGCAGAAGCCCCAGAAGTACAGAGGCAACAGAGAGGGAAGAAAATAGGAAAAAAAAAAAAAAAGTTTAAGAAGGAATGCTAGCAAAGCCCAGGCCTGCTGTTTTATATAATATATTAAGGAATAACATGGTATGTCCCTCCATAAGGGACAGCAAGAAAGAATGATTATTTCGGGACTGACCATCAAGGAAACAGTAGTTTACTTTTATAGTCCAACATTTCATTTTCACTTTTGGGTGGACAGGGACCCCAAGGGAGAATTGGTGAAGGAAAAGGAAAAGTTGGCTTATGGAGCTTACAACAAGTGGGGGTGGTGTGGGGTGGTGGCCCTGAAGCCCATCACATGCTTCACCTCCATCCTGATGTGGATGTTTGCCCTTTCCCACCTTCTTCTTGCTGTTGGCCTTTTGTGACTCATTTTTCTGTTTCAAGGCTGCGTAAGATCATTAAATGGGCACTTTAAACAGATTTCATCTGTATACTAAGTTTGTCATCAGAAGAATAGTTGGAAATTTTCTGATTGGATTCACCAGGAGCCCTGAACCTCCTAGAAGCAATTATGAGGATGGGATAACAGAGTGCGCTGCAGGAGCTAGAGGTGAGCTCCATACCTCCCCTGAGTTTAGGGCAATGATGCTGGATAGCCCATGACGACAGAACTCCCCTTCTCCTTCCATGATGGTCAAAGGGCAGGTTTGTTTACCCTCTCCCTCTGACCACTTTGCTTATGGCCCATGTGTTTACTGGGGAGCTGATCGCCTGCTCTGTTACTGAGTGCCCCTGTGCGAAACCCTTGGGAGAGATACCCATATAGCATGGCATTCTGCTCATGGAGTTAGTCTCATGAGGAAAGGTATTCCTATGCAAGGCAGGAAGTACCAAGTGCCAGGAGGGAAATGCAGTCAGAATGTTGCCATGTTTGGAAGAGAGTCAGGGAGGGTTTTATAGAGAAGGTGGTATTTTAGGTTGACCTTGAATGATGGGTAGGAAAGTTAGAGGGGGGGAGAGGGAGTATTAGGGAAAGGGGGCATTGTCTGGAGAAGATAGAGTGAGATAGGAACAGAAAACTGAGGGAGCATTTAAGAAACGGCGAATAGCTTTGTGTCCTGGAGCAGAGGGTCCACATAGGAGCAGCATGGGTCAGTGAGCTGGACAGAGAGAAGGAGGCTTAGTTCTGGAGAGTCTCAACTGTCAGCTAAGAATCCTGAGAGTGGGCAGGGTGGGGTGAGCAGAGGACGTGCAGGGGGAAGTGGGGCTGCAGGTGGGGGGAGCAGAAGTACAGTTTTTGATTGGTTTGCCAGGCTCTTGCTGCTTCCTTTGCCTGGAATGCCTCTGCTCAGCCTCTTCCTTGACCTTCTGTGCACCCTGTGCCCATCACAAACGCCTTCTCCCCTAGGAATCCTTGCTCCAGCCTTCCAAGCTGGCTCGGATCTCTCCCAACCCTGAGCTCCCCACAGCTCGCCATCTGACCCTTGCCGATGGCATTTATCATCACCCGCCCTGCTACACAGCAATTTTAATCTGTGTCTTTTCTGAATCCTGCACACAGTAGATGCTTGGTAAACATTTTCAAGTCTAACAGAATTCGCTTCCTCTTGAATACTCTGCCTATGAGCCTGTGCTCATACCTGGAATTTTTTCTTTTTGGGGAAACTTGGAGAAACAGGGCCATGATGCTCCATCATTCTGACTAGCATTTCTGTAAACATGGTAGACAGGCCATAGATGAGAATGCCTTCCCCTCGGTTATGCCAGAGTTGAGATTAGATGGGGCCTTGGAATTCATCTCATCCTCATTTTACTCATGAGGCCCAGAGAAGTGCAGTCACTCATTCAAGGTCACACAGTGAGTTGATGATCTGAAATAAGGTGTTTTGTATGTGAGTGTTTTTTTTTTTTTAAGATTTTTATTTTTTGACAGAGAAAGAGAGACAGCGAGAGAGGGAACACAAGCAGGGGGAGTGGGAGAGGGAGAAGCAGGCTTCCCTGCTGAGCAAGGAGCCCGATGTGGGATCCCAGGACCCTGGGATCATGACCTGAGCCGAAGGCAGACGCTGAACGGCTGAGCCACCCAGGCGCCCCTTGTATGTGAGTGTTTTATCACAGTGCCTCACACACAACACACACTTGATAATCCTGTCTACCTCCCCAGCCTCTTGAAGTGTAATTAAGCACCAAACTGCCTGTAATTTTTTCTATACTCTATGGGAACTTTATGCCTTTGAGCCTCTGCTCATACCTGGAATTTCTTCTTTTTTCTGTCTCTTCCTCCTACCCTCACCAGGTTAACTCCTGCTCAACCGTGAAGCTAAAGTTTCCCCTGATCCCTTGTCTTCACCCTTGCCCAGGACAGGTTAAATATCCTTTCTCTTGCTCCCTTAGTAGCCTGGGCACATCCTTTCATCATTACACTTCCTAGGTCACGTACATATCATTTGCTTCTGCACCTGTCTTCCAGCTGATGATATGCTCCAGAAGGCTGGAACTGACTCTAGAATCTTCATTACTTGCTCAGCACTTCACACCATACGTGAAACACGGTGTGATGCTCGGTAGATATTTATGGAATGATGTGTGCAGTGGGGTCCTCGCAGGCCCAGGCCGTAGACCAGAGCAGCAGCCTCCTTCTTGCCTACTCTGTAACTCACAGGGCCCCGCCTGGACTGGCTGCTCAAATTCTGATGGTCTGAGGGCTTTGCAGAGAAGTGCTGAACCCAAATCTCACTGATTAAGACATTTCTGCTCTTTTCCCTTCTGTAAAATACCAAATAAAAATAGTTCTAGGAAGCTACGTGGCTGAGAAATTCCAGACTCTGTCTGAGGTCCTAGATAAAGGCTGTTATTGTTAGGAAGTTGGTCATTAACCCAACCTACCTTTTCTCTGAGCTGTGGCTCCACACCCTTCTAAAGGCACAGATTCTTTTTGTCCTCAGTTACTCTTAAGCCTGTTACTAGCTGGTAACAAGAAAAAAAAAATAACTTGACAGCGGTTGACGTCAAAATGAGCTCAAGGTATCAGTTGGCCGCAAGCTCGCTTTGTGCTCTGGGTGTGTGACTTTAAGTTAACTTGTTCTCAAAGTACCTTACCAGATGGCTAGTATCCTCATCTATCAGGCAGGAAAAACAGCTCCTACCTTGCCGGATTATTGCAGGAGTGAAAGAAGATAAAGTAGGCAGAAATGCCTGGCACACAGACATGGTTAAAGAAATGTTACCTCTAAATCAGACGGTGGAATCCTCTTAACTCTGTTCTGGTGTAGCCAGACTTCATCCGATCTCCTAAGTTTCGTCCTAGGCATCATATTTTAAAAGAGGGATATTGACAAATTGTCACCCAGAAGCAAATGACCAAGATGATAAAAATCTGGAAATCAGACTTTTTTTTAAAGATTTTATTTATTTGAAAGAGAGAGAGAGAGTGAGCAGGAGCAGGGGTGGGAGGGGCAGAGTGAGAGGAGAAGCAGACTCCCTGCTGACTCCCTGGGCTCAATCCCAGGATCATGACCTGAGCCGAAGGCAGACGCTTAACCAACCGAGCCCCCCAGGAACCCCCAAGATTCTGGAAATTGGACTTTACAAGAAACAGCTGGAGGAGCTGGGACTCTCTGGTCTAGAGAAGAAATAACTAGGAAAAGAATGGCATAGGCAGGCCTCAGAGAGGTCTTCAGGTAATGGAAGGATTCACATCCAGAAAAGGATTAAGCCTCCATTCTAGTCCATAAATATTTATAGCATTTACTATTATGTGTCAAGAACTGAGAATGCAAAGCAAAGTAAAATACAATCCCTGCCCCAGAGGGTCTTAGACTACGCAGGACCGAAACAGTGCAAAAGGGGGTGTGTACGATGTGCTGGAGGAGGGCAGAGAAGAATGAATTCTGCAGAGAGCCTGGAAGGCCCCATCAAGGGGGTGACATCCTCTGCGGAGCTTTAGGCAGAGAAGGGAAGGGCATTCAGGCAGCAAGTGCAGATAGAAAGGCATCCTCCTGGAAAACCTCAGATGCGCTGGCGGAGTAGAGGGGAGCGAGCCTGCAAAGTCCGGCGGGAGCCAGATTGTCAAGGGCCTTGGATATTAAGGTAAAGAGCTTGGACTATTTACCTCAAGTGGGTATTGAAGAGCCATCAAAGTCATTTAAGCGGGGGATTTTTTATTTTGAAAGGATGCTGTAGTGCGGCGTGCCGAAAGGCTTTACGGAAGAGAGACAGAAGGCAGGGGAGGCAGGACATTCCAAAGAGTTAACATGGGCTTGAATCTTCCACTTACTGTGGATGAACTTGAGCACATTATTGAAACTCTGAGTTTTTTTTTTTTTTTTTTTCGGTCATATATTGGAATGATCACATCTACTTTAGAGAGATATTTTAAGAACCAAATGAGGTGATATACCCAAGCCCCTCATATGTGCCTGGTACCTGAATGGTGCTCAATAAGTAAGCATCCTTTCCCTTCTTCCTTTTCTCTTAATGGACAGAGTAGACAGAGAAACAGAGTTCTGCTTGCTGAAATGTGGAGTCCTGGCCACACAGTGGGCTGAATACCCTTGGGAGAAATGAATGCATTACTGAATATGCTCAAGAAGGCTATTTCTCTGGTGGAAGGGGAGTTGAACAAGCTAGACCTCCAAAATCCCTTTCTACTTTAAGGTTCTATCACCTTCAGGGCCTAAATACTAAGGACATGGTCAAGAGCCTGAGGTTTGATAAAACCTATTAGTATTGACCTTGTTAAAAATGGCTGATTGGGGGTGCCTGGGTGGCTCAGTCGCTTAAACGTCTGCCTTCGGCTCAGGTCATGATCCCAGGGTCCTGGGATCAAGCCCAGTGTTAGGCTCCCTGCTCAGCGGGGAGTCTGCTTCTCCCTCTCCCACTCCCCCTGCCTGTGTTCCCTCTTTCGCTGTCTCTGTGAAATAAATAAATAAAATCTTTAAAAACAAACAAACAAACAAACCACGGCTGATTGGATGCAAAGGAAATGAATCCTTTTCAAATTGTATGGAAGTATACAATTTGAGAAGACCCACCCTAAACTTTTAACAGTCCCTCAGGAGTAGGTAACTGTCATTCAGCAGAAAGAGCCCTGGACTCGACGTTGACAGGCCTACATCCCAGGGTCAGAAATTATGGTCTTAGGCAGTTCATTCCCCACATCTTGGCCTCAGTTTCTCCATCAGGAAGATGCGGAGGTTGAACTTCTGCGGGGTCCTCCATAGCTAACATTCTAGGATTCGGGGGGTTGAAGATATTTAGATCATGCAATCATGGATGTAAAATCTTAGATGGTTCAAAGAGCTCCCACAGCAACTCTATCACCCACAGGTCATAATATGTCTCAATTTTGATAGCCTCACACTCGGTAAAACATTTTAAAATGTATCACATGTACTGGGAATGAGACTCATTTGACATTCTTCTTAGAATCAGAACTTTAGAATCCAGTGCATTTCAATTCTCAGCATTAACTTAGCTGCAAATTGGATTATTTCATATTTCTGGTTGAGAGAGAAGGCGCTTTCTTTGGTATGGCAAAGAAATAAAAATGTCAGTCATCTGTCACGGAAGGAAATGCTGTCTTATCTCTCTGTTAACTTCAGGGCCTAGATGCCACCTAAGCTGGAAGCAGATGAAATGAAGACAAGGTGTGAGGACAGCCTGCTTTTGTGCTTTCTGGTCCCTCTGCCTGGAATGTCCTCCTGGCCATTCCTGCTCATCCTGTTTGAAGCCTTTCCCTTCCTCCTTTTCTGTACGATATAATGAGTCCCTCCATTCACCCGGGACTTCCTGTCTGTGACAGCATCCATCACAGAGGATGAGAAGTATTGCCGTGTGACTTGTGATTCTTCGTGGATGGGTCAAGGGCACAGCATCTGCCCTGGGCCAGGCACATATATCCTCTCATGTAACGCACACAGCAGCGCTTAGGAAGCAGACATCGTTATCCCCTATTTAGCTGAGGAATCTGAGGTCAGAGAAGTTAAGTGACTTGTTTAAGGTCATAGAACTGATAAGTAGTTGGGTCTGGCTTTGAATCAAACTTTTTTGGTTCTAAAGCCCACATGCTTTAGATTTTTCATGCCCTTTTCTTAAGTCTTATGCGTCTCTGTAACCTGAACTCTTAGAATAGGCCTGGCCTTTGGTAGACATCAATTATGGTTGTTGAATGACAGTCCAATTCTGTTCAATCAATCAGTAGAGATTTACTGATCAGAGCAAAGGGCTAAGGGAACGGTCGAGGAGAATGTGATTGGGTGGGGATCTAACTAGCCTTTCCTTGACTTGCAGTGAGCTTCTGGAGACATCTGCTTTGAAATAAATACTCTCATTAACCTTGGTGGTGTTTCAGCTCAGCAGGAGAGGCTGTGGGGGTCTCTTGACAAAGCCAGCAGACAGGATGGACTGGTTTAAACCAAATTGGTTTCACATCTTTCTAATAACCCTACTCTAAGGTCTGAGTTTCACAGGAGAAGCGGAACTCAAAAACAACTATCATACATATGAAAAGGGGTATACAGGAGACTGAACGAAATCCTAAGAGAGTGATTGGAGGGAGTGATTAGTTCTGCCTACAAGAATTAAGGAGGGTTTCACAGAGATGGTGGCATCTGAACTGGGACTCAAAAGATAAGTAGGTTTATTTATTTGTGGATTTTTTTTGTTTCTTTGTTTTCTAGGCATAGAAAGAGAAAGGCATTCCTGGTGGAAAAGCTGCACATAGTTTTCTGTGAAGGAACATACCAGGGGGAGCTGGTAAAAGTTGAGACAAGAAAGCTTGGTTGGGCCAGGTAGTCAGAGGGCCCTGAATGTCATATACGAAGAATCTGGATTTATTCTGTAGCTATTCCAAGACATTCCAATGTCCACTGAGTTACATCTTCAAAGTGTCACCTAAATTTTTGTCTATTGGCCTCAAAGTCCTGACAAAAAGCAGGAGAGAAGCAATAGAGTAGAATGGAAATTGGAAGGCAGGGGGTCTAGATTCCAGTCTGATTTTGCTGTATACTGATTGGTGATTCCATCTCTCTGGGCTTCTGTTTTCACCTGTGGAGAGTGAAATGGTTAGAAGGTCTCTCAGACCTCTAACATGCCCCAAATCTGTCTGCCAGCTTTACAAGGAAGATCCTTCATGAGGTTCATCTGAGTTCCTGTGGTGGAGAGACTGTAAGTCCTTCCACGAGAGTGTGGGCAGGGTCTGGGACTTGCTGCTAACATAGAATATAACAAAGGTGATGGAATGGATGGGGTACACATTATGACATAAGTGGTTACATGGTTACATGACTTAAAATTGCAGGACCCATCTTGCTGGCGTCTCTCTCTAAGTCCCTGGTTGGCCCTGAAGAAGCAGGCTGCCATCTTATGGGATGCCGACATTGGGAGGCGCCCGTGGCAAGGAACTGCAGGCGACTCTAGTTGCTGAGGGCAGCCTCTGACCGACAGCCGACAGGAAAGTGAAGGTCTCAGTTGTACAGCTGCAAGGAACTGATGCCTGTTAATGACCTGAATGAGGAGACAGACCCTTCCCTAATTGGGCCTCTGATGATACTGCAGCCCTGGCTGACTCCTCGGCTGCAGATTTGTGAGACTCTAGGCGGACGGCTCAACTAAGCTACACTGGATTCCTGAATCTGTGAGCTCATCAAGACGTGTTTTTTTTTTTTTTTTAAAGATTTTATTTATTTATTTCAGAGAGAATGAGAGAGAGAGCACATGAGGGGGGGAGGGGCAGAGGGAGAAGCAGACTCCCTGCTGAGCAGGGAGCCCGATGCGGGACTCGATCCTGGGACTCCAGGATCATGACCTGAGCCGAAGGCAGTCGCTTAACCAACTGAGCCACCCAGGCGCCCAAGACGTGTTGTTTTAAGCCTCTACGTTTGTGATAATTGTTCAGCGGTGGATACAGTTTCCCACCCTAATACTTAAAACTCCTGACCCCAAGCCCTGTGCTCCATTTACAATTCCATGTCACCTCTCTGCAAATAATCCCATACCAGTGTCTATGTGTGTCTATGCATGGGTGGCTTTATCTGTCTATATCTACATGTAGGTCATACATTCATATTTAAACCAGGCCTTTAGGAAATACTTATTATGTGCGGGACACCCGCAGGTGGGTAAGCTCAGGTCCCTCTCTGAGGTGCTCACAGCCTGGTGAGGGAGACAGTCCCATGGTGCTAGAGCTAAGGAGGGCCCACCTGCAAAGGTGAGGGAGCTAAGGAGATAAATGTGTGCCTAGCACTGTATAAAAGAGTCTGCCTTCCCAGTGTTATTTCATTTGAGTCTCATAAACTCTAGGGAAGATGCTAGTTTTACAGAGGAGGCAGCTGAACCTCAGAGAGGTTAAGGGACTTGCTTTAGATCCCACATCTAGTGGAGACCATACCCAGGACTCTAACCCAATTCTGCTTCAAATTGTGTGGATAATTGAAAATTAGCTATACATTTTCTAGATTCTACTGGAACTTCCCAGCAGGCAAACTTATGTGAAACTTTCTGGGAGGTGACATGAGTGGAATTCTGCCTGATTCCGGTGAGCTCTCTACATCACCTCAGAGACAGGGGAAAGAAGCCGGAAGCAGACCCAGGCCTGTCTTCATCCACCCTCAGCTAGCACATGGCAAGCATTCAAGAATGGAGGCTGGGGCGGCTGTGTGGCTCAGTCGGTTAAGCATCTGCCTTTGGCTCAGGTCATGATCTCAGGGTCCTGGGATGAGTCCCGCATTGGGCTCCTTGCTCAGCGGGGAGCTTGCTTCTCCCTCTCCCTCTGCCCCTGCTTGTGCTCTCTCTCCAACAAATAAATAATAGTAATCATAAAAAGAATGGAGGCTGAATTGCATATTTTTGTGGGCCTAAACTCCGCCATCTGTGTCTGCGGCATCATGTGGTAAGGCAGTGAGGATGTAGGGCTGTGATACCCAAACTCAGGAGCCAAAAAAGTCACCTGAGGAGACCTATTTAAATGCAGATTCCAGAGCCCTACCTCCGGAGCATCTGATTCAGACATTTTCATCAAGACCCTCGGATTATTCTGACACAAATAAATCACAAAGCATATGGATATGGGTGATAAAATCACAGCCACGCCAGGTGGAGGTTCAGTTGGCCTGGACTCTGGTGGGAGCTGTTCCCAAACACATCCCCACTACTGTTTACAGTTCCTTTTCCTTACAGGTGGGAGGACGCCAGTGGTGTGCTAGTAAATGTTTTAACTGGCTCTCTTCTGAAGGAATAAAAACAAACAAACAAAAACTCTGATTTATAGCATTCGCCAATATCCATGGTGTAAATACTCATACTGCGGCTGATAACAAGCTCCCAAAGGGATGTCACTGAACACCGAGTTGGGAGGAGCTACATGGCATTGCCCCTTGCAAGTTGGTAGGAATCAGCTCTGCCAATTGTTGGAAGGAAGCCCAGGTAGGGGAGGGGACTTACTTCCCTGGGCCTCAGTTTCCCCACTTATAAAATGAGAATGCATAAAGGGCTTCTGATCTCTGATGGATTATGCTGTACTCGTGACTAATTGTTAGGGCCTACCTAGGCCTGTGAGTTTAGAGAAGCCGGATTTAGGGGTCCTGGTTTGCCAGGGCACACAGGGACAGGGCGGCAGAGTGGGCCCTGGGAGGGTAGAGGAGCTCACAGGCTGGGTGTAAGGAGCACGGGCTTTAAGTCCCAGCCAAACACTAACCAAGCTTCTGCAAGCCTCAGTTTCCCTATCTGTAAACTGCAGGAAATAACACTGTACCCACCCCCACAGAATGGCTATGGGACTGAATAAGATAAAGTCTGGCATGTGGTAAGATTTCCATAAAAATCTCTCTCCTTGTCTCAGTTTCTTCCCTTGTCTATGACGGTTATTTTCCAAATTTTACCAGAGGCTGGTTAGACCAAATGGCCAATATCATCGATAAGCAGAATAGTAAGTCATCTGTACTGTATGATTTGAGGGAAAGATCCTTCAGACAGAAAATTCATGTATATAATGTATATGCATCTATATATACATACATGGGGTGTGTGTGTGTGTATCCCTCCACTATTCTACCACGGGGGCTGCACTCCCATCATTTATATCTTTGTTAATACCCCGTAGGAGAAGGCCACTAGGAACACACCTGTAGTGAAGCAAGCTTGGGTTTTGCTACTTGCTGAATGAGGGACACGGCGCTCTGTGAGGCAGCTTAGGGTCGGTGAAGGGGTGCTAGGAGGGCCTGGTTGTAAGCAGGAGTTTTCTCCGCATTAGGTGTTGTCAGAAGGCAGAGGAAATCCTGCAATTAGGTATCTTTTTATCTAAGACAGGGAAGAATGGGGGAGAACTAAGTCTATAATTGGTCAAGAAACCACCACCATCTCCCATGTTCCCGAGAGAGGGGGATGTGGGTCATTTTTACGATTTTGCACAGTGCTCTTGTTTTTGTCTGTATTCAGATGTGATTATGGAGGGGTATGTTTTTGCCTTGCCATGTCATGATTACAGTGACCTTGTCTGGTGTTGGTGTTCTGTGAACTTACTGGTGTCCAGCAGGAGAATGCCACGGCCTCGCTGTAAGTGCCAGGCCAGAGGCCACTGACAGGGCTGCTCTTTCTTTGCCTTCTCGTTGTATTTATTCACAGAACATTTACTGAATCAGTCTTTGAGGCATGATCACACACACCATCTCATTTAAACCTCAACACGTAATCCTGTGACGGATAATTATCTCCATTTTATAGATGAAGAAGCTGATTCTGAGAGATGAGTGACTTTCTGAATTCATCCAGGAAAAAAAAAAAAAGTCTCTAGGAACTTGAATTCAGAACCGTCTGGTTCCAAGTCCAAGGCTCATCCAATGAAGCCACTCCATAAGGAGTGAGGCCCGGAGGAGGCCGAGGACCACCCTAGTCCCCTTGTCCTCCCTGGAAGAGATTGCTGTTCCTGGCAGGGCTGACGGGTGCTCCAGGTCCCCCGTGAAGGAGGTGACAGCGCACAAGGAGTCCTGGGCAGGCCAGTGAGGCACACAACTGACTGTCAGTCCCACGGTGGTTTGGTATAGCTGAGAAGGCAGGCACCTGCGCTGTTTGTCCCAGACTTGCCAGTAGTTCCCCATGTGACCTGGAGTAAGTCATCTCCCGATCTGGGGCCTCAGCTTCTTTGTCTAATGATCTGAGAGCTCCGAGCTCCCGAAATCTGTGAAGAAATATTGAGCGAATGCGTGATGTGAAGGAAAGAAGGAAGGGAAGGAGGTGGGGAGGGGAGACTGACCAGACACGGATTTTCTGCAATAAGTATTTTGTTTTGTTCTGTCTTTCTCCTCTTTCTGATTTGGACGGTTCCAAGCTCTGCTGCTGTCCCAGTCTTCCCTCCGCCCTGTCTAGGGCTCCGTCGTCCTCTCCCAGCCCAGTGGCCCAGCAGCAGCTGCTGATGTGGTGGTGTCTGCTGACAGCCCCTCAGCCTCACTGACCTCAGGCCTCATTCCCAGCAGCTCCTGCTATCGTCTGCGGCCACCTCCGACCACTGCTTCCCACAACCCCCTCCAGCTCTGCTCAAGTTACTGAGCCCAGAGTCCCTCAGATTCAGACCCTGAGAGGGGGCTGGCTCCTGCCCTAGAGATGACCCAGTCCAACCCCCTCAGGCCCAGGGAGGGGGCATGATTTACCCAGGCTCACCTAGCAACTGAGCGTGAGTCACAAACAGAACCCAGGCATCCTGATCCCTCGTTTCACCTCCTCATCTTCTGGGAAAGGTCTGTTCTTATTTGGAGGCTGCCGATTGTAGTACATTCAGTATGTTGATCCCACACATGTTCGTTGACCAGTCTCCTATGCTGGATTCTGGAGACAGGGAGAAGAATAAAACACTGCCTGTGCCTCTCGGGAATTCTAGTCAAGTGGGGAGACAAATAAATAGCTAATTACATCATGAGTGCTCTGGAAGCTAAGTAGACAAAATGCTGCAGGAAGATGGGGAAGGAGCAGGAACTGCCAGAAAGTGGAGAGAAGGTCGCCATGTTTGAATTGGATCTTGAAGAATGGGTAGGAGTTTACCGTTCAGAGAGAGGATGTGGAGCAGAAGAGCATCGTGGTCATGGGTAGCTACTTAACCTGTAGGAAGGCATGGAGCCTTTGAAAAGCCTGGCTGAAGTCTCCAAGTATGCAGGGGTGATGCAGGAAAAAATGGCCCTAGAATAAGAAAAAACTTAGGTTTGGTTCAGTTCTACCTTGGAGTCACTGGATGCCTTTGGGCAAATCCCTTAGTCTCCTTGTGTCTCAATGACCTCCTCTCTCCAGGAAGATGCCCACAGGCCTTACGGCTGTAGAGCTGCTCTATTCAATAGGGTAGCCACTAGCCATAGGGCACTATTTAAATTTAAATTCATTAAAATTCAATCAAATGTAAAATTCAGTTCCACATTTCAAGTACTCAGAAGGCACTGGTGGCTAGGGGCCACCATACTGGACAGCGCAGATACTGAATACTTCTGTCATGTCAGAAAGTTGTATTGGTCAGTGCTGCTCCAGAGGCCTGTGGTTCTGAGACGGGAAGGGATTTGTCCTGTCACCAGCCTCCCCACATGCCTGTTCAGAAGGAGATTCCCCCAAATAGGATAGAGTGGACACACCATTCCCTTGCCCAGCCCTGGGTCCTGTCCACGATGACCCAGTCGGAGAAGATCAAGGTTCTTTGTCCCTTTGTTCTGATTTAGCTATGTGAAAACCTCTTACAGCAACTGGCCCATAAGAGGGGACTTCATCTATGTTCAGCTAGTCTACCCCCAGTTTCCTCTTGAGGAAACTGAAACTGAAGCCCAGAGAAGCCTCGTTCAGGAGTCAGACCTCCAGATTTCCAAGCTATCTGGAAGGATGAGATTTAGTGTACTTTAATGGTTTTAGGGCCTCATTTTGCCCCAGGACTTATTTAAGTGGTAATCCAAGTGATCTTGCGAGGAAACCGTATGTCAGAGGTATGACCTTTAGTGTTGCTTTATCTGCAGTGACACCCATGACCGTGTGCTGGAGCTTGCAGGAGTCAAACAATGGAAAAGCTTGTCTGTGAGGCACAAGACTTGTATGTGATCTGGTTCAATGGCTTAACAAAAAGAATTAAATAGCAAGTAGAATCAATATTTTGTTAAAAGCACAGGAATTTACCACCTACCCTGTACCAAGCACTGTCTGAGAAGGTCTAATAGATAAGTCGGCAATCCGTGAGGCAGGGAGCGAGCAGCCTCATCGTCCTCACCCCACGGAGAGGGACATGGAGGCTGGGATACGCGACTCACCCAAGACCTCACAGCTACCGAGTGGTGGAGCTGGGTCTCACGCAGGCAGTGGCCTCAGCGCCGAGAATGTTAACCTGAACCGAGAGAGGTGTTGAATATCAGGATTGAGGGAGGCTTCTGGATCATCTAGTCCGACCCATTTCTTTAATCATGGGGATGCTGAGGACCACACGGGGCATTCTTGCCCAAGGTTACTCAGCACGCTTTTTATGGCAAACTTTGAACCTGAGTGTGGGTCTCCTGATTCCTGTTTGGTGTTCTCTTTGCTTCACTACTTTAAAAGAGCCTGATAATTAAAATGACCCCTGAGCATCTTCTGGTTGCCCAACTTGAGCTGGATGCTTTTGTGGAAAACAACAACAACAAAACAAAACCTTGGGCTTGCAGAGAAAAGCCCTGGAATCAAATCTAACCTCAGTTGCTTACCCAGGGACCTGGGACCTCAAGGGAGTCAATTTACATTTCAGCCTCAATCTCTCCAGATAAAGAATAAAGATATAATTCCCTTAAGGATTGAAGCAGAGTGCTTGGCACAAAGTAATTGCTCAAGAAATAGGCATGAATGCTGAAGACATAGGTCTTGCCCTTCACAATCTGGATATGGAGGCAAGACTAACACGCCAGGAGGGAGTGGGGGACAGCAGAGAGCAGGCTTGCTGGTCAGGTCAGACAATGAATGTTAGGACAATTAACGGGCTGTTGGCTCTGTCTGGCATGAGTCTTTAACCTTGAGCTGATCCCTGCTGAAAAGATCCTACAGAAAAGCCTGGCCTGCAGGAACCACATTGGACACTAGGTGGCACTGGTGGCCCACCTGGGAACTGGGAGAACCCAGTAGGCTGCAGGGAACCTGGTGACCAGCGTTTTCATTCTTGCTGTTTCTAGGACTTGGGCCTATGGAGGGAGGGGCACTGGGTGCTGGGCTGAGGGTGAGGGAAAGAAGGATAAATAGGAATTTCACCCTCTTTAGCAGCCACTCTGTCAGGTAGTATCTCAGTGTTATGCATAAGGCACTGTGACTCAGAGAAATTAAAAAATTTCCCCAAGGGATACAATTGAGAAGTGGATCCAAGATTTGAATCCAGGCCCGCTGCTTGCAAAACCCACCCTCTTTCTAGGAAAATACATTGCTACCAGCCAGAGGAATCACTCTATTGAAAGAGGCTCAACAGGATGGTAAGGGAGGGAATACCAGGAAATAGAAGGCAGAATTTAAACTGCCTCCTCTCCTATGATCCTTCCCCATCCCTTCACCTGGTCTGCTGCAATAGCTTCCTAATCCACTTCCCTGCTTCCATTCTTACACCCCGACGGCCCCTTCTCCAAGTGATTTTGTTAAAATGAAACCACATCACATCATTCCCCAGTTCAAAACCCTCCAATGGCTTCTTACTCCAATTAGAACAAATTTCTCACCAACCCTACAAGCAGTGGCGTGCTGGTAAATGCTTAACAACGGGCTCTTGGGGCAGTGAGGAGCCCTGATTTGTAACATTTGCTAATTGTAGTGTACATTCTCCCTCCAAGGCCAATCTCAAGCTTCCAACATGACATCACTGAGCAGTAAGTGCTCCAGAGCCAGTCTGAGTTTGGCTCTAGCACGCTGCTGCACCGAGGCCCCATACGCAGGAACTGGCCCCAGACTCCTTCTCCAGAGGAACTTCTTATCCCTCTACTCTATTCACTCTGCTGGGTCCCTGGATTTCTCGTTGTTTCTTGAATGTAGCAAGCACGCTTCTACCTCAGGGCCTTTGCACTTGTTCTTCTTTCTGTTTGGAATGCTCTTCCCCCAGATCTGTGCATGACTTGCCGGACTTCATCTGGTTCTCTGTTCAAATGTTACTGAGAGGCCGTCCCTGAACAACTTACCTAATATATATGAACCCCCGCCCTCCAACACTTTTACTCCCTTACTCTGCTTTATGTTTCTCTAAGGGCCCCAGTCCCTAACTGATAATAAATGATAGACCTTTTTATACTTATTTGTCTAGGTCATTATGGTATTCCCACTCCTAGAACAGACCAGACTCAAAGAATGCACTCAATAAATATTTATTGGATCAATAAATGAGTAACTGTCTTTCTTCTACATGGAAGGAGCCCTCCTTGAGGCCGGGGCCAAACCCCACTTGGGTTCAGTGACTGGACGTGTGAAACCCCACCAGCAACACGGTGGGGGGGGAGCCTTGAGTCATCAGCGTGAAATGTGGTGCTGAATGAGGCTCCAGAGGCCCTGGGAGAAACCATCAAAACACAAGACAGGGTGAGTATGTAGAGAAAAATTAATCCCACTTACAAAAACCCTACAAACTAAAATTCCAAAACACATGAGGAAAGCTAAAGCTGGTAATGCCAACAAAATCAGTAACTGGCAGGATGACTCCACTCCAGACAAAAGCAAAATAATAGAATTATCTAAAAACGACTTCAAAATCAAGTTGAAGCTCTTCAAATAACATCCACCCATAAAAAGAGAAAAAAAATTATAAATTTAAAACAGGCAGAAGTGAAAACCATTTCTAAACTCTGGGGATGAAAAATACAATCATCGAAATAAACCGAGGAGACAGAATCAATCTGGATTGGACACAGTAGAAGATAGGATTCATTATTTGGAAGAGAGAAGCAGGGATTTCACCCAGGATGCAACAAGAGATAAAGGGCAGGGGAGAAGTCAGAGGGGCTCTAAGGCAACAGAGAGGTTGCAGATTGGGTTGATGGCTGCCCACATTCCCTGGGCTGATCCCAGCACTCACCTGAAGACAGCTCTGTACAGGACAAGAGCTTCCTGCCTTTCTCCCTCGGGGCGTTCTCTGGCTACAGGAGCATGCTCAGTTTGCACAAAGGGCAGGCAGAGTCCTGGGGGAGTTAAGCCCAGGAAAGACCCTGAGGCAAGAGGGGACATTAGTTCATGGATAAATGCTTCACCTTCTTTGCCCCTTCACGGGACAATTATGCAGCCTGTTTCACGCAGTCTCCCACAGGCCCCACAGTAGGATAGAGCCTCAGTCACCACCAATAGGATCCTGCCCGTGATCAAATCCTTTATCTCTTCCCTGTCTCATTTCCCCACTTCTTCACAGTGCTTCCTGGCATCATTTCCCAGATAAACTACTTGCATCCAAATCCTTGTCTCAGGATCTGTTTTTGGGAAGCCCAAACTAAGATAGGAAAATAACCATGGCTTACACAAGGTACAAGTCCATTTCTCTCTCATGGAGTAGTGGTCCATCATTAGAAAGTTCAGGGCAACCTCATAAAGTCATTGAGACTCCGGCTTCTTCTACCTCAATTCTATTTTGTGGTCTAAGATGACTCTACCCACTCCAGCTATCCACGCATTTTCCAGATAGGATGAAGAAAGACAGGTCAGAGAGTAGCACACTCCTTTGCTTTAAAGACATTCCAAGGAAGTTCCACAAGACTCATGCTTATATCCATTGTGCAGAACTCAGTTATTTATCCATGTGTAGGTAAAAGGAAGACAGGGACGTATGGTATATTCCAAGTGGCCATGTGCCTAATTAAGTCAGAGATTGTATTTCTTTTATTTATTTTTTTTTAAAAAGATTTTATTTATTTATTTGAGACAAAATGAGAGAGAGAGAGAGCACATGAGAGGGGGGGAGGGTCAGAGGGAGAGCAGTCTCCCTGCCGAGCAGGGAGCCCGATGCGGGACTCGATCCAGGGACTCCAGGATCATGACCTGAGCCGAAGGCAGTCGCTTAACCAACTGAGCCACCCAGGCGCCCCAGAGATTGTATTTCTAAGGAAAAGGGGGAAAATGGGTACTGGGGAACAACTAGCGTTTTATGCCCCAAGCAGTTACGAAACATGGAGTGTAGGTTGACAGAATGCCATATACGAGTTCCAGGAGAGCATAGGGAGTGCAGAAGAAGCAAGATTAAAGAAATAAGGGCTGAGAATTTTCCAGAATTAAAGACAGGCATGAGAGCTCAAATTCACAGGGCATACTCAGAGCTGAACAGAGCAAATAGAAGTAAATTCACATCCAGATACACTGTAGTGAAACTACAACATATCAAGGATAAAGAGAAAACATGAAAGCTACAGAAAAGATACCCGGGCCTCCTGGGGCCTCATCCAGAACGAGGTTTCAGGCTGATGGCTGGAGGCTCTCATCCTGTGATGCTGGTGGGGGCGTCACACGTCCAGTCACTGAACCTGAGTGGGGCCTGGCCCTGGCCTCACCTGGGGCTCCTTGAGCCCCTTACCCACCCCCCGAGAGAGTCAAATTCCTGGCTGCTCCCCTTGCTTCTGCACCCACATCTCTAGCTTCCTTGTTACCTAACCCTTTGTGTGTCTCTTGCATTTCTGGGCCACAAAAATGTTTATCCTGGATTTGAGCATGGCTTTTCCTGTTTTGAATTTATCTTTTTTTTTTTTTTTTTTTAATCATTGCTATGACTTTAGTGCATGGAGGTGGGATTCAGAACGTGAACTTACAGTACCATCTTGGCCAGAAGTCTCTGGATCATTTGGATCTCCCCAGAGTGGAGAGCCTCTGCCTGTGATAGGACTGTTTCCAGCAGCCAGGCATGCAGATATGGGAAAGAAAGGAATCTGCCCTTCTGGAAGCTTCTGTTTTCTTCTCCAAGGAGACACAGGCTCTGGAGGACCCAAAGAGCCCCCCTGAATAAAGCATCTTTGGACTTCCTGGCCTCCCAGCCGCCAGGTTCATTGCTCCCTGACTCGCCCAAGTCATTCCATCACAGGGCTCCCTGCCAACACTCCACCTCAAAGGTCTTCACTGACGCGGGGCTTTAGGTCTTCATGGCCATATTTGAATTTCAACAAGGGACTCATAAAGATGTTTTCATCTTTAAAATGTACAGGAATGGAATTCAAATGGCGGGATGACAGGCTGTGTGTGGGGTCGATTGGCGGGGTCAGAGATATCACACCTGGCTGGCGGGGAGAGCTTTCTGACGACAGGAGCTGTCCAACAAGGCGTGGGCTGCTGTCACTGGAGGAACTCAAGCGGTGGACGGCTGGCCTTCCACTGGGCGCCGGGCGGGGCCCTGGATGGAGGGAGTCTTGAAGCAAGAGGGAGGGTTCTGGGAGAAGCAAAGGAAACGGCTCCACAAAAGCATCTGTACATTGAAAAGTGTCACTAAGATGGTCTTACTGTTCTGAAGCCAGCCCCACTCCCCATACGGATCATTTCCAGAAACACATCCTACGCTGCCACCCTGAGAATTGGGCACATAGGTCACCCTTTTGGGGTCTCGCCTGTGAATGACGGGGTTGGACTCAGCCGCGGTGGTTCTCAGAGTCTCCACCAGCAGATCTCAGAGTCCAGGCCATGGGGGGCTTCCCCTCTGCTCCCCAGAACTCACCTCGGTCTACCCCACGCATGCTCAGCCACCTGTGTGACCCATTCTGAAAAGGTGATCCCACCTGCCAGGGCGACTGTGTTCAAAACCTGCATTATCTTTCATGTTTCACAGTTACCATAGCAGTAGGATTTATCTTCATCTTTTACAATTTAAAAATACTAAAGGAATTACTGGTTTTGTCTGTGTTTTAAAGCCATAGCATTTTTCTTTCATGACTCCCCCATTTGTGATGCCCTTAAAATTTACTCAAAGAGATAAATGTAATCCCAGAAAGACCTTCTCAGGAAAAAATGGGTATTTTTTTTCCCTCCCAACTTTGGTAGGGCTTATAGCATGATTGGCAGCATAGACGAAATTTTAGAGCATGATTGGCGGCGTATAGTGGAGTCTCCGAAGGGCCTTTCACTGCTCACCTCCCTTCCTGGCCCCAGCAGGTGAAGGCAGGGTCCCTGCAGGTCACTGCGCTTGTCATTGATGGTGGCTGCCTTGAGAAAGGAAGAGAATTCATATTTCTTCGGTGCTGTGTTCTTCATCTGTATGGTGCTGTCTCATTCATCTGTCTAGGAACCCATTTTACAGATGAAGAATCTGGGCCAAGAGAGGTCAAGTGACTTGCCCAAGAT
Source organism: Neomonachus schauinslandi (assembly GCF_002201575.2). NCBI lineage: Eukaryota > Metazoa > Chordata > Mammalia > Carnivora > Phocidae > Neomonachus > Neomonachus schauinslandi. Next base: position 31,295,140 of record NC_058406.1, read on the forward strand.
CACACAGCCAGGAAGAGGCAGAGTGCCCTGCTCTCTCAACCATGTTCTCTCCAAATCCTCCACTTGGGCTCTGTTCAGCCTTCCTTTCTTAGGGAGGATTTCTGCTTAAGCAAGAATTTCTATGTGGATTATAACCCTTAGGTGATGACGTATGGTCACAAATTTTAGCTTTCACCTTAACATTTTGAGATGCCTTTTCTGATTGTAAGTATTATATGTGATCTGTTCTTCACTAACTTTTGGGTGGTAACTTTTTATTTTAAAATAATTATAGAGGGGCGCCTGGGTGGCTCAGACGGTTGAGCGTCTGCCTTCAGCTCAGGTCATGATCTCAGGGTCCTGGGATCGAGTCCCGCATCGGGCTCCCTGCTCCTTGGGAGCCTGCTTCTCCCTCTGCCTCTCTCTCTCTCTCTGTCTCTCATGAATAAATAAATAAAAAATTAAAAAAAATAATAATTATAGATACATAGGAAGTTGCCAACATAGTGTATAGAGGGCATGTGACCCTTCATCTAGTCTCCCCCAGTAGTAGCATATCAAACCCAGGAAATCCTCATTGGGACAACGGGTGTGTATAGTTCTGTGTCATTTCATCATATGTATAGATTTGTGTCACCACCATCGTAACCAAGATATAGAACACCCCAACACCACAGAGCTCCTTCACGTTGCCTTGCCTCCCACTCTCCCTAAGCCCTGGCAATCACTAATCTTCTCCCATTTCGTTAATTTTTTCATGTCTAGAATGTCATATAAATGGAATCATTCCATATATAACCTTTTAAGATGGACTTTTTTCACTCAGCATAATGCGCTTGAGCTCCATCCGGGTTGTTGTCTGTATCAACAGGGGCTTCCTTTTTATTGTTAAGTAGTATTCCACTGGGGTGGGGAGGGGGGCAGTTTTTTAAGAACTTGGACTTACAGAAAATATACAGAAAAATATAGGAAAAAAACCACCAAGCCCCCAGATTGGAGGGGGCTGTCTCCTGATTTCCTTCGGGCCCAGGTGAGGACTGGCTGAGGGAGAAGACAAAGCGCGGGCCCCGGACCCTGCAGCTCCTTCTCCTCCCCTCTGCGGCCCTCCAGCAGGCTGCTGGGACTCTCTCTTTGCATCTCTCTTTTCTTTTTTTCCCCTCTCTTTCTCCTCGCCCTGTGTGTCTCCATCTGTCTCTCTGAGTCAGTCTCTCTCTTTTTCTCCAACCACAAAACATGGCTAAATGCAATTTCCATTGAGTGCAAAATCTTGTGTCTGTGCTTCATTATTCTGTCTGGATTCGTACATGTTTTCAATTGCATAATTCCCCTCCTTCCTCATTTTCTCCCCAAGACTTTCTCCCACATAATATGAGCATTTGGGGGCCAGCTTTTGACAGTTCTGCCTTTGAATGTTGTGAAAAGTAGAGCGAGTGCCTCTTTCAGCCCTGCACCACCAGGAAAGCTTGGTTGGCAAGTTCCCCAGGGTTCCTGCAGTGCTTTGTCCCTTCGGCCAGGCGGGAGTGCCCCTTTACCAGCCCGCAGGAAGGCCAAGGTTGGGTTGTAGCACCTGCCTTAGAAGAGGCCAAATAGCCTTCTGATATCCAGCTCCAGACCCTCCGCCCCCTTGGCAACCACAGGGTCAGGGCTGAACTCTCCTCTCTGGCTATTCAGAGTCTTAAACATCTGGACCGACCTTATTCATTCACTGATGCTTTCAGTCCTCTACGACTGGAAAGCATAGCTTTCTTGCTCCAACAGCCATTGCGGTTTTGAAACGGGGTACATAGAAAATAACCTAGCTAACCAACAAGAAGTGAATAGTGAAATACATTGTGAGATGTCCCATAAGGTCAAACATTGAAAAGTCATTAAAAATCACAGTTTGGGGAGTTTTCAGAATGGGACAACAGACACGATATACTGTTAGAATCCCCATGATGTAAAAATACCCAAGTATGGAAAAATGGCTTAGAGAAAAGGCACCAAAGTGTTAACACTTCTTACTTCTGGATTGGGGGATTATAGATGACTTTTCCATTTTCTTCTTAATGTGGGCAATAAGCACATTTTTATCTTTATAATCAGAAACAAATAGGCATTATTAAAACTAAATGAAGTCTGCTGGATGAAAAGTCACTTCTGTAGCCTTCCACGCAAGCCGTGTGGTAGGGCATCTCCTCTCCACCGGGAGGGCAGACCCTTGTCCAGGCACCTTTCCTGGAGCTCAGGCCCCTGCTGCCGGGCAGGCAGGTGGAGAGCATGCACTGTCTACTCCCCTCTCGCGTTTCTAAATGGAGTTTGCAGCAGAGTGGGCTGTCCTGCCTGACATCAGCATCTCTGCGCTGCGCTTCCGAAGCCAGGGACTGCCCCTCTCCCCTGACGCACTGTCCTCAGTCGTCCTCATGGCCTCCAAGTGGATTCGATGACCCCCGTGCCCCCTCCCCTCACCGCCGTGTACTCAGCACACACCCTTCACTCAGGGCAGCTGGGCAGTCGGGCCTCCTGGAGCTGCCATAGGCCCTGGCCTTCCAGACGTGTGCATGGAACCCAGAGCTCCCTGGGTCCAGCCCAATGTCCTAGAAGTCCACAGAGTTCTAGAAGCCTGGACTCTGCCTGAGAGAAGAGAGCCTGAGAGAGGACCGTCAGTCCCATTTGCAGTAGGGGAAGTTACATATCGTGTCCGGGCACCTTCTTTTTGACCGAGGGGTTTTTTAAGCCCGTTCTGAGTGCAAGCCACCGTCTGTGGTCTGGCTGCTTTGGTAATGGCTTGGGGCTGGGCTCTGGGGCCAGCCTGCCTCGCTTCTAATCCCAGCTCCGCCACCTTGGGCAAGTTTCTTCCCCTCTCTGTGCCTCAGATTCCTTAACTGCAAGACGGGGGTACCTCCTTCATAGAATCATCGAGAGGAGTAAAGAAGCTGATCCGTGTAGAGTCCCGAGAGCCTGGCCTGTCTCCGAGTAGCCCACGGTGAATGTTAGCTATTATTCTTATTATTCTCCCATGCGGTCATGGGAATGGGAAGGCAGGCTATTTGACATTGGGGCTCTCCCAGAAAAGCCCAGATGTAAGTCTCTGTGATGAATGCCAAATGAGGATTACCAATTAAAAGCCCTGCCTCAAATCCTCTCCTGAGTGGGGCGGGTATGAAGAAATACCCGTGGTGGGGAGGGGGATCGTGCAGGGGTGGGGGGGTCGGGAGGGGGAGGCGGCCAGGGAGCACAGCCAGCTCAGCCGCCTCCAAGGAGGCCAGGGGTGGATAAAGGGGCTTGGCCAGGAAGGGCGGGGGTGCCTCCGAGAGCTTAGGGGGATGTACCAGGGGCCCTTAGGAAGGGTGGACTTCCAGCTGGGGCAGGGGTCTGTGGATGGGGCTGGGACAAAGGCTAGTTTTGAATCTGTGCGGTGAGCCCCGTCCATTTGCAGCTGCTGTCTTGTCACAACCACCCTGCGGGGTATATTCGCACATAGTGGAGGACACCAGGCTAGATGGCACCACGACTGGCTCAGGACCCTCACCCTGGGAGGGACAGAGCTAAGATTTGAATCCAGGGTTGCCTGCCTTCCCCGGCGTGGGGCCACCGGAAGGTTCCGCTCCCCGGCGGGGGTTAGGAGGGTGGGGGACTCGCGAGGGGACACCCTGCAGCAGGGAGGGGGCGAGGCTGAGGGAAACCCAGCCCCAGGTGTGGAGAGCCCTGGCGCCACTGGGCAGCCACGTGGGGAAAAGGCGGAAAGTAGGTCAGTCACGCAGGAGACAGAGCGTGAAATTAATGAGCACACAGGAGCTTCGGGGAGGGCCCCGTAGGAGGAATGCAGCCCCCTGGGAAAGGCGGTGGGGCCGGAGGGGCTGGGGCAGGTGGGAGAAGGAGGGCTTCGGTAACAGTGTTTTCTCTCCTTGCCCCTCTGCGCTGGGGGAGCTTTGTGGGGCAGGATGGGAGATGCTGGCAGACTTTAAAGGGTAGAGACTGGCAGGAGGGGCTGTCAGATGTAAGCCCTATGAGGGTAGGACCACCATGGCTTTCTTTACAGCGGACTGACTCTCGCTGCTAGGGCAGGGTCCTGCGGGTAACAGCTCTCCCCGAGTGAATACACGATTAGAGAGACAGCTTTGCTGTGGACATTGTCAGTGACCCAAGGAAGGGAGATCTTTGTTCCTGGCTGGTATCAGGGGAGCTTCAACTGAATTTGGTAACATTTGTAGAGTCCCTGCTACGTGCTCGGCCCTTCCCTTAGGAAGCTCACCATCTAATGGAAACACAGGTTAGCAAATGATGATAATATCATATGCTAAGCAGGAAAATGGATAGAGGTGACTCAGAGAAGAGACAGTTCTGTTGGGGGTGTGCTCATGGTATAACTTCGTAGAGGAAGTGACTCAATAGCTGGGTTTGAAAGTCAAGGACAGAGCTACATTATGATTTTTGTGGTCCCGGACACCTTTGCCTCTATGGGCCTCTTCCTACACATACACACGCACACACACATGCAAATATACATTCCTAAAACTAAATGATGTACAAATGATATACACACAGAAAATTTAAAAGTATATTTAACAAACAGAAAATATACATAAAAAGGATATTTTATGACCGTACTATTATAAAGGCTAATTATTAACATTACATATTATAACATTTTCATTGACCTGAAAGTTTATTTTTTTTCCTTTTGATTTTAAAAGAAATGAAAACATTTTCACTGGTTGCTAAAAGTGTTTCAGTCCTGAGGCACGATGCCTGCTAGGCCTAATGGATAAACCAGCCCTGATGGAGAAGAATCTGCTTGGCTGACAGCAAAAGGAAGGGCATTCCCAGGTAGAGAGAGCGGCACGTGCAAAGATACGGAGGCATGAGGGTGTCAGCAGGTTCTAGCAAGAGCACATGGTCCTGGGAAGTGGGACACTGGGCGTTTAAAGAGACTGGTAGGTGATGGGATAGGAAAGGTCAGATGGAGGTGCCCAGCCTTGAATGCCTTGTTATGCGCATCCCAGAGGTTCTGGAATAGGGGTCCGAGGTTGCTGATGAGAAGGGTAGGTTCCCGGACCTCATTCCGGAGGCTGTGCCAGGAATAGTGATAGGTGCTTGCTGAAGTCTTTCCCAGCTCCAGGGATTCCTCCATACTGGCTAGGACTGGGTGCAGGGGTCGGAAGAGAGAATCCTCGCTGGCTCCTTGTTTCTGTCCCCAGAGTAACAGGGCTGGAAGGGCTTTCTCCTAGAACTGCATCTCAAAGGAGCTTGTGACCCCTGGATGTAGGGGATGTAGGGTGATTCGGTGGAAAGGTGGTGGGCCTTGGTAAGAGATTGACTTGAACTCCAATCCTGGAGATGCCCCCTCTGAGCTACGGGACCCTGGGCATGTGGCTTCACCTGTGAACCTCAGCTCCTTTGTCAATGTAGGATGTAGCCCCTCCTGGCAGGGCTGTTTAGGGGATTAAATGGGATTGCATACAAGGCCAGGACAAGGGCCACACCCTGTAGGGGCTCCTTCAGAAGCAACAGAAATACACATTTGTTTTACCAGGTGCCAGACATCATAGGATGGTGAGCGCCAGGGATGTGCCCTTGATCACTGTTGACATGGCCTTGTTCTCAAGGGGCTGCTTCCCTAGCCCGCACATCACTTCCAGCCATCATGTTGGGGCTGGTTTGTTCCTGATTTGGGCCAGATCCTGCTTCTGGGGCAACCTAGATGCTCATAGCTTGCCTGGGGCCATGGTAAGCAGAGATTCTCCAGGAAGTGTCCTTTCCAGCTGGGAAACTGACATGAAAGCCTGGTGCTGGTTCTAGAACAGGGAAGACTTGGGCAGAGTCCGGGGAACTATGAACCTGTGAACTGGCTGATTCGAACCCCCTTCTCCTAAGGACTCTTCCTGACCTCCAACCCCAGCTCTATCAGCCCTGCCAAGGAGAAGGCGGGCAGGGCCTGCAGGGTAGAGTCACAGGGACCCAGAGTTTTCTTGTCTGACCCTCAGCAGTCAGCAGATGCGGGTGGTCTTTCCCATGCCATGCTGGGCATGGGGTGTGCAGAGAAGAATCGGACACTTCTTACCCTTCTGGGAGCTCACAGTCTAGAGCAAGTTTCCTCTACCTTGGCTCTCTTGACGCTTGGGGTCAGATAATTCTCGAGGGAAGCTGTGTCCTGTAGGGTGTGTAGCAGCATCCCTGGCCTCTGCCTGCTCATTGCCGGTCACATCCCACCCATTTGTGACAACCAAAGATGTCTCCAGACGTTGCCAAATGCCCCCCCAGGAGACACACTCCCCCTGGTTGCTAACTGCCGGCTCAGAGAGGGAGGGAGGCTGACCCATCAGTACAGTGTGCACTGCGGTGAGTGTGGGTGCCTTGTGGCACAGAACACAGGAGAGGCTTCCAGGAAACTGGGCCCCATGGTGGCAAGGCCCGGCTTGTAGAGTAAACTCCCAGTGGAGTTGGGATTCCTGCCCAGGATCCCTGTGCCCCGCTCCAGCACTTCCCTCCTGGACCTCTGACTGCTTCTCTCCAAATCCATCAGCTCCCCTGGGCTTCCACGCCAGAACCCAGAAGCAGCTTCTGCTCGAGAGAGCTAGCCACACTGGTCTGAGCAGTCTGGCTTTCTCCGCCCCGGGCTGGTCTCAAGGCGCCGCCATAGAGTTGGTGCCCAATAAGCTTTCACGGCTGTTAAGAAAGGCTCTGCTTGTCCCTTGGGATAGCCCTCTGAAAGCTGGCTGGGTGGCCACTTAAGTGCTGTGCTTATGCTAAGAACAATCCTTCAACCAAGTGCTTCAGTGTAAGCACTTCCAGGTTCCCCGCTCCACGGAAGCTGCTGGAACGTGGGAATCTGAACGCTCTGCAGCATCTGAGCCTGGAGACTGGGTTCTCCTGGCTCTGCCCTGCACCAGCCGTGTGACCCAGACACAAGCCCTCCGGCCTGCGAGGCCTCTGTTTCCTGATCTTCCGAGTGGGCACGGCTACCGCGTCGCTGGCTCCTCACAGTGTCCTGGGGGTCATGCTCAAAACTTTATAGGAAACAGTTGTATAGACACAAAAGTCTTATACATGTTCATTATTTTTCTGAGTTTCCAAGAGGCATGGAGGGGTGGTGTTCTGAGTTTTTTCTTTCTTTTAAAAATTATTATTTGAATAGTCACCCACACATTTAACAAATATTTATTGAGCCCTGACGATATGCCAAGAACTCAGCAGTGAACACATGAAACAGGAGAGAGACAATAAACAGGAGAAGTGAGTTACGTATAGATAATGTGTTAGATGGTAACAAATGTGAAAGGAGAGAAATCAAAATCCTGCAGGTAGGGGCGGGGGGCGTGTTGAAATTTTAGGGAAGGAAGGCCCCTCTGATAGCTGACATTTGAGTAAAAACCCAAAGGCGGTGAGGGAGCAGGTTATGCCAATGTTATTCCAAACAGAGGAACAGCAAACACCATACCCAGATGTTTAGGGCCAGCGAGGAGGCCAGGGTAGGGCACTGGGGGTGGGGTGGGGAAGTGAGGCTGGGGAGGTGGAGAGGGCAGGGATGGTGAGGGAGGTGAGGGGAGGCAGCTCCCAAGCGCCCTCAAGGCTACTGTAAGGACTTTGGCTCTTACTCTGGGTCGGGAGGCCAGGGGCAAGTTCTGGGTGCAGGAGACAGGGTGCCTTGGACCAACTTGCTGATGCCAGTCATATGTCTGGGTTTTCTCATACATGGTTGCTAATCCTCCCAAGAACCCAGTAAAAAAAAGTCAACCCCGCTTTTCAGGTAGTTCAGAGACTTCTCTCAGATGGGGGATCTGGATGGCCCAGCTGAGCCCTTGATAGAGCCAGGACTTGACCCCCAGTCTGTCCCAGTTCCTGGTGTTTCCACAGCCTGTAGCAAGGTCCCATTCCACCCCAAATCCTTGTTGCAACAAAGAGTGGTTTGCTAGAATCTGGAGGCCTGAGCTCTGGTTTGGATCCTGCCACATCATTGCTGCTTGACCTTCTCAGTTTCCTCATCTTCCAAATCCCTGGCCTGCCCTTCTCAAGGTTGTAGTGAGGACAGTGAAGACAGATAAGGATCAGGAGCCCGCTCTGGTAGAGGAAGGAACCCGCTCCGGTAGAGGAAGGAACCCCTAGATCCAATCTTCCTTCCCACCAAGCTGCAGTGGAGGCCAACTGCCCCTAGGTGGCGCAGTTTTCCCAGGCTGAACCTAGCTGCTGCGGCCAACGGGGGTCAGAAGATTTGAGGGACACTGTGGGGTAAAGATGCTACTGGAAACCAATAAAGTGGGTGTTCGAGGTCCAGTTCTGCAGCCGGTGATGCCTGCTGCTCCTCCAATGGGCGCCATGGGAGTTAGTGAAACAGGGCACTCAGTTTCACTCTGGCCATCCATCAGACCCTGCTGTGGGGTCATGGCGTGAAGGGCCAAGGTGTATGCAGGGCAGCATCTATTCTCTTTTCTGGATGCGGAAGCTGAAGGCTGGAGAGGAGGGAGCTTGCCTGGTCACCCTGCGGCTCAGGGACAGAACTGCTGCCTGCTGGTCCCTCTGCTGATTAAATACAGAACACTTGATGAAAGCATGAAGTGCCATCCCCTTGGGTGGCCATCCTGCCTCCCAGTATTTCTTCCTGGCCTGGCCCTCCTCCCTCCGCCTCTGTGCATGTTCTCTGGAAAGGCTGGGATAACAGTCATTTGTTCCTTGTATAAACAGCGGGTCTCTGGGTGTGGAAGAGCAGGGCTGAGGGGCTGGGGACTCGGGAGTACCAGCAGTTTTGTCACTGCCTGGGGAACATGTGCCTTCAGCTCATGGCTTTTCTCCCTGCCTCTGTGTCCTCATCTGTAAAGTGCAACAGGAAAGAAAGACATCGCCAAGGTCAGTTTCTACCTCGGACATTCTGAGTTGCACTTGAAGCTTTGCTTCTGTCCATCAGGGAGCAGGTAGGGGAGGGGAGGGCTTCAGTCCTCTCATTTAAAAACACGGGAAGTGGACTAGATGATGTGTCATTCTGGATCTGACATCTGCCTGGCAAGGATGAGAGACAGTCGGGGAGGCCAGAGCCACCCCCTCTGAGCTGCCAATACATGATGACCTCCCTGGAAGGCGCAGACCTCCTTCCTTTGATGGCCTCCAGGAGAGGCCCTGCAAAGTGGGCCTGCAGGTCCCAGCAAGACTGGCCACCTTCCGGAGGCTCTGGAGGAGAAGCTCTTCCTCCCCCTTGTAGAGCTGAAACCCATCTGCACATCCAAAGGGTGTTCCTTCCTGGGCTTGATTACTAGCTATCTGCCTCCCCGACCAGACAAGCCTCTCAGTGACCTTGGGATCTTTCCAAAATCAAATCTTCCTTCAAAGGAAGCAAGAGATCGGTCACCACTGAAGAAATTCAGAGAGTGACAGCTGGAGGAGAATCTGAGGGGGAGGGGAGAAGACACCACTCACTGTCAGCCAGCCACATGTGAGGAAGGCACTGCAGATGCCCCTTCCTGTATATTCACTCAGCTAATCCCGGCACCCACAGATCAAGTATTATAACGCCTTGTTTGCAGATGACGAACCATTGCACAGCTAGTGAATGAGGGAGCTGGGGTTTGACCAAGGTCTCTGCACCCGCAGCTCGCCCTTGTCCCACTTGAGCATCCTACTAATGGCAGGGAGGAATAACAGAGGAGGAATAATCGGGAAGCCCACATTCTGGCTCGTTTTGCAGCCGAAGGCTTGTGTGATGGCTAACGCTTGACAGCATGTTAGAGTTTCAACATGAGGAACTATGTAGTATCTTATTGGATTCTTGGATCAGTCCATTGTACAGATGAGGAAACTGAGGCTCACTTAGGTCTATTGACTTGCCCATTTGTGCTCACACAGTGGCTGGGCTGGCTTTGAACCAGATCTTTTGCCCCCAGAATGTGGGCAGCTCCCAAATAACTTTTTCACAAGTCAAGCGTTTTCTCTTGGATTCATTTTTCCATTCTGAAAAATAGGGGGTTGGGTTAGATCAGTAGGCAATCGGTAGTTCCCAGACCCCTCTTTATTTAAAAAAAATTGGGGAACTCATAGAATTTGGCAACTTAAACTCTTGTCCATTAAGTATACTTAAAACAACATTTTACCTTCAAAAAGCTAGAAGGACATAATCACAGTGTAGCAGGGAGAAAAAAATAACAACTGAGAGCAGAATTCCTCTTAGGAATTAACTAAGTTGTGTTTAGCGTAACACCTTGATGAGCCATTGTATTCCTACCTAATAGCTCTGTGGGTCTGGCTGGAGTAAGCCAGAGGGAAAATGGAGTAAGCCAGAGAAGAATTCTCTGCAAAAGAATTGATTTGCCGTTGGGAGCTTGGAAAGATGAGCAAGCTAGGGACTTGAAGAGGAGAGGCTGAAAAGAGTCTAGACACAGTGCAGTGGTTAGAGACCCAGACACAACTTGGCAAGTTCCCTAGTGGAAGGCAGAGAATGACCAAAGGACCCTAAGGAGAAGGGTGTCTTATATTCAGTTCCAGCCAGCAGCTGTCTGCTCTCCTGCGCTAGTCACCCAGCTGAGAGCCTGGATCTCCTGGCCAAGTGCCCTTGCAGAGTGCAGGGGCTCAGTGCACGGAGAGCTAGGGCAGCCGTCCCTCGGAGGGGAATGCTTGGAGTCTGGCCGACCTAGCTCCATCACTTGGAAGTTATACAAGCTCTCTAAGCTTTAGTTTCCTTCTCTGTGAAATGGAAATATTATTCCCTGCCTGAGAAGTTGATACGAGGAATAAGTGGGACCATGAACTTAGCATAGTACTTGGTACTCAAACCCTCAATAGTCACGTAGCTGCCTATTCTTATTAACCATGGTTATCTGGATATTCACAATTTAACTTATTGAAGTAAGCTTGCAGGAGGTTTTTGTTTGTTTTGTTTAGGGAAGGGGGTAACTTTTGCTGCTCTTAAATCCAGCCAGGATATGGCAGGAATATCATCTGGAAAGAGAGGGAGGTGGGTGGGGTATTAAACTTGGCACTGCACACCCCCTCCCCCCAGCCCTTCCTGCTTTTTCAAGGCTGAGAGCTGTCTGTGTCTGAGAATCTGCTCCCTTGGAAATGACAGCGTCTCCTTCCAGGGCTGAGCCCAGAGGGCAGGGCTCCTGCCAAGGACAGGCTGAGCGTTGGGGGAGAGGGGGAGAGACAGAGCAGAGGGGGAGTGAGAGGGAGATGTGACGAAGAAGGGAAGGCGCTTCCAAGACTGACAATCAGTCACAGAGACAGAGAGAGGATGCGTGTTTGCATGTGTGCTTGAATATGTGACCACATGCGTGCATCAGGTAGCAGGTGCATGTGCTTTGCATGTGTGGGTGTGACTGTGTATGAATGAGTGTGCATGCGAACCCGCCAACGTATGAGCATGTCAGTGCGTGACTCTGCATGTGAGTGGTGTGCGTGTGCGTGTATGTGTGTAAGGAGTTCATGTGCATGTGTGCCTTCGGGTCAGTGTGAGCTGGGCTGGTGAGTGGGGTCGACTATGTGACTCTCTGGGTATGAAGGAGCCTCAGCTCTGTCCTGTAAGAGCACCTGGACGGGAGCCCTCATAGGTGCGGTGTCTAAAAGCAGGGACCATCTGTAGCTTCCTTTGGGATCCCCTGACTCCCCACCTCACCCCACGGCCACCAACTGACAATCCCCCTTCTTGGTCTAGGCCAGCACCCCCATGGACCGCCCCCCTGCTGGCTGCTGGCCTCAACAGTGGGTGGGGAGGGGAAAGGGAGGGAGGAGGGGAAGAGTGACCAGCCTCCTAGCCCCAACCCGCGGTGCTGCCAGGGAAACATTCTCCTCCCACCCCCCCCCCACCCCCAATCACCGCGATTCCTGCTGTGAGGGAGAGAGGAATCCTCCGTTTCCATGGCAACCTAGCAGCCCTGCTTCTCAGCCTGAGCCCAGGCTCCTCTGAGCCGTGGAAGGAGTGGGAAGAAAGCCCCTCCTCAGGCTGTGGAGCCCCCACCAAGCACCTCACCTCTATACCCAGATCCCCTTGCTCCTCTGGCATCCACAAGCCCACTGGGACTCCTGGAGTGTACGCCCCATCACCGCTCCTGGGGTCTGGGGACCTGTCTTGTCTGCACAGGACAGAGCTGAGCGCGGGCTCTGCGGAGTGACAGGATGGGCCGAACTCCAGTCTTCGCCTGTGAAATGGTTCTAATGTCACTCCCTCGCAGGGCTCTTGTGAGGAGAAATAGAATAGGGCTTGTGGAGGGGCTTTGTGAATTCAGAGCGTGGGGTCCGGTGTGGGCCGCTGTGCTGGGTAGGGTGGCGCAGACTCTTTGAAGGGGGCAGCCTCTGCCCTGCAAGCCCACCCTGGGTTCTCCCTCCCGCAGAAATGCGCGTGTGCTCTGGGCCATACACACGGGGCTGCTGGGGCACGGCGCTCTCTGATAGTGCAAAGCTGGAAACAACCCCAGTGTCCATCCAGAGAGAAGTGGTTAAATAAATCATGGCCCATTCACAGCCTTGCAGCTCTTCAGAAGGGAGTCTCTGCCGACAAGGCACAATCACTAAGACATATTGCTAAGTCAAAAAATCAAGTTGGAGAAGAGGTGCAGTATGATCCCATCTATTGGCACGTGGGGGAGTATAGGTGTGTAACACGTGGGCGAGTATAGGTGTGTAAATGCCTGGCGGGGGCGGCAAGCGGTCAGGCCAGACTGCTGGCAGTGGTTACCCCGGGGAGGAATGGGACGGGACAGGGGGCATGAAAGGGAACTTGGACTTTTCCCCTCTACACCTCTCTGATCTGTTTGCCTTGACCGCAAGTGTAATTTAAAAATTAGGTGTCACTATTGTTATGGTTGAAGAGAGAAAAACGCTCTCAGAGACACTCAAGGAACAGGGCAAGAGAGTACAGAATGAGAAGGTTGGAGGACAGAGAGAAAGTCAGGAAGGCTTCCAGGAGGAGGAGGAGGAGGAAGGCGGTCTGGATCTCAGAGCAAGAGCTGACCCTGGATTTGGAGCTGAGATGAAGGCAGTCCAGGCACAAGGGCAAGGTCGGAGGTGAGGGCGTGTGCCACGGGAGAGGAATCCTGAAGTAGGAGAAGAGTAGGAGAGTTGGCCTTTTATGACCAGGCGTGAGTCTCCTCTTGGCCACGTCCTGGAGCTACCCACCATCCCCGGTAAATCACTCACACCATCAGCATCCTCATCTGTAAATGGGCGTAGTGCGGGGAACTTCACCGGATGGATGTGAAGACTGACCTCGGTGTGGGGCAAAGTGTAAAGTATCAGAGAGATGTGAATGTATTGTCAGTTTCTTCCAGGGCACAGAGAGAAGGCAGATTGGGTTGTAGGAACTTGGCAAGCCGTGGTCAACCCTTGACCAGCCCGGTCTGGTCAAGGCTCACACTTGAGGTGGCAGGAAATATGGAGGTAGCAGGAATTCTATTTTTTTTTTAAAGATTTTATTTATTTATTTGACACAGAGAGAGAGACAGCTAGACAGGGAACACAAGCAGGGGGAGCGGGAGAGGGGGAAGCAGACTCCACGCTGAGCAGGGAGCCTGATGCGGGGCTCGATCCCAGGATCCTGGGACCACGACCTGAGCCCGAGCTCAGCGACTGAGCCACGCAGGCGCCCCGCCAGCAGGAATTCTTGAGCATGGGAAGGAAGGTAAGATCCAAAAATGACAAAAATCTTTATTGAGAATCCACATTAGGTCAATCATGAGCTAGGTATTTCACATATTTATTCAATCTTCACAGGCACTTCATAGGGTGAGGATGCCTATTGTTATAGGTGGGAAACAGAAGTTCAGAGAAATTCATTCACTCAGCAAACACTCATTGAGCGACTCCCATCCAGACACTGTTCACTCACTGTTGCTGAGTGAATGGAAAGTCCCTGTCCTCGTGGAGCTTATGGCTTGGGAGGGGAGATGGACATTAAAACAAACAAATCTAAGACATAATGTCAGGTGATAATGAGTGCTGTGCAGAAAACAAAGCTGAGTAAACATCAGGAGGTGGTAGGCAGGTGGCTCTGACTTTAAGAAGAGAACTGAATGAAGCAATTATAAGAACACCTGAGCAGAGGTGATAGCAGGTGCAAAGGCCCTAAGGTGGGGGGCATGCTCGCAGAAATCAAGGTGGGTAAGAAGCAGGTGTGGCTGTGGTGTGAGGGGCAGGTGTGGTGAGAGAGTGGATGAGGTTGGAGGGGATTGAGGGATGTAGGGGTGTAGATTGTGTAAGACTTTGGAGGTCAAGCAAGGACTATGGATTTAATTCTACATGTGTTGAGAACTGGAGGGGTTTGACCAGGAAAGTAACATAATCTCAGATTTATGTCTTAAAAGGATTGCTCTGGCCACTGAGAGTAGATAAGACTGTAGGGGCGCGAGTGTGAGGACAGGGGTCAACTGGGATGTGACCCTGTGAGTCCTGGTGAGAAGTGAAAGACAGTTTGGACCGTAGTGGCAGATGCAGAGGTGGTAAATGGAGTCAGGTTTAAAATATATTTTAAAAATCGAACCAACAGGGTTTTCTGTTGGCTTAGATGTGAGCCACGAGATAAAGAGAGGAGTGAAGGACAACTCTAAGATGTTGGGCCTGAGCAACTGGGTCAGGGTTGGTGCCATTTTCTGAGAAGGGGAAGATGGGGGAGGGGCAGGTTTGGGGACAATCAGGATTCATTTTAATTTTGAGATCCTGGAGACATCTAAATGGAGATGTCAGGTAGGTAGCTGGATGTATGTGATAGCAGTTCAAGGGGGGATGTCAGGACTGAAGATATAAATTGGGAAGTTGTCAGCATATAAATGTTTAAAGCCAGGGGATAGGATGAGATCACCCAGAGAGAGAGAGTGTGTAGAGAGAAGGGTCCCTGGGTGCTTCAGCATTTGCAGGGCTCGAAAAGCAGGGGACTTAGAAGGCTCAGCCGCACCCCCGGAGTCATTCATGCTTGCTAGCACAACACGCCGGGCCCACTCCCGCAGGTCTGGGGTGGGGCCCTGGAGTCGCCAGGTGATGCGGCCCCTGCAGCTGCCGGCGTGGAGACCGCCCTTTGAGGACTACGGGTCTAGGGGAAGGAAGGGTTGCCGAGAGAGCATAGATTTTGGAGCCAGGTAGAACTGGTTTCCAATCCAGGCTCTGCTACTAACTTGCTCTGTGATCTTGGGCAAGACCGTGTCCGTCCCTGAGCCTTATTGTCCTTATCCGTGAAGTGGGAACAAGAACACCCATTCCTCAGGGTTATGGTGAGGGCCAAGCCGATGAGCTGGTTCTCCGCTTCGAGCATGGGGCCTAGACAAGCTGGGGCTCAGCTTGTCTCTACACCCTGGGAAATACTGGGGCTCCATTCATCCACATGGCTCCAGGTGGTCAGCTGGAAGCAGGGGAGGGGCAGCCTGGAGAGCCGGGTGTCACCATTTTGATGCCTTGCCTCAGGGCAGTCCTGAGACCTGGGTCCCTCAGGAGAGAGGCAGGGCACTTAGAGGCCACCTCACCCCTGGACTCCACTGTCCTCCAGCAGCTTCTGCCGTCCACCTTTTCTCTGCCCCCACGAGGGGCCCTTCCTGCCCTGACTCTTGGAGAGCTTCATCTTCTCCCACCTCCATGAGCAGCGGCTGCTTCTCCTCACCCTCCACCCCCTCCCCAGACCTTGGCACTCACCTCCCCTGAAAGGGAGCGTGGCCTGGCCTGGAGTCAGGCTGACGAGGGCTCAGACAGCAGCGAGGACAGGGCAAGCTGTCGTTTCCAGGGCCCGGGGCCGTGTGGATGCTGCCGCTGCCCGCCTCAGGCCGAGTGGGCCCCGGCGCGAGGAACCTGTGAAAAGTTACCAGCCTTGCAGTGGGTGTGTGGTCTGGGTTCTTCTCCCCGCTACTTGCCATCAGGCCCGGGCCTTCCTCTCTGCTGTCTGGGGGGGCAGCCAGGCCTGGGTGTGCTGAGAGGAGGCTGCCTCCCCATCCCCCGTTGCTCTTTAATGCTGTTAACAATGGATTCATTAACTGGGATTAATCTCATATACCAGCTCTCTATCCCCTTGGCTATTAATCACTCACTTCATTAACAGGACAGCATTAGCCAACCTGGGAGCGAGACATGGCGCCCATACCAAGTACCTGCGTCTGCACCTTCTCGTCTTTCATCCTCACTGGTTCGTCTTCTTGGTGCCTTTCTGTTTCCGGACAGGTTTCTGTCTCAGTCAAGGAAAGTGTATGCATCTCTCTCCCTGTGTTTCCCGCTGTGGTCTTGTCTCTGCCCCTGAGACATTCCAAGTGTCCATTTCTCTCTTTTTCCTCCCAGCCCGAGGCCTCACACGTAGTAGGGACTCACTGCAGGGTGGCTGAACGAAGCGTGGAGGGGTACAAACAAGGAGACGCCAATTCCGGGAGGCTCATTTTTCTTAAATTGCCTTTTCTGTTTACAAAGATAATATATGCTCACTGTACAAAATCCAAACAACACAAGAAAGGAAGAAAGGAGAACATAAAGATTCCCTGAAATTCCCACCATCTCAAGATAATAACCTTTAGTGTTTGGTGAGCATCCTCTCAGATCTTGAGTGATATATATATAATTTTACCTAAATGGGATCATACTATGCATGCTGTTTTGCAGCCTGCTTTTCCACTCAACAATATGTTGTTGAGATCTTTCCGTATCAGTGAATATAAATATACTCACACTTTTTTAATGGTTGCGTGCCATTCTGTTTCATGGACGCAAGATAATTCAGTCAATGGATGTCCTACTGATGGACATTGATACCGTTCCCAGTTTTCCTCTGATATATTTGACACGGAGAGCCACATTCCTGTATATATGTATCTCTGTGCACTTGCCTAATTAACTCCTTAAGATTGATTCCCAGGAGTGGAATTTCTAGGACAAAGGGTTTGCACGATTAACATTTTGGTATAATGTGGCAAAGCAGAGCCAGATGCCTGGGATTTGATACCAGTTCTGTCATTTCCTAGCAAAGGAACTGTGTGCAAATTTCTTAACCTCTCTGGGTTTCAGTTTCCTTATCTGTAAAATGGGGATAATAATAGGATTTATTTTGTAGGATTACTGTTTGGATTATGATATGCTGAGCCCTTAGAACACTGCTTGGCTTGCAGTAAGAACTGTATCTCTTAGCAACTGCTATGGGGGCACTGGCCCACTGGCCTCTGGAAACACTGACCCCGGGCTATCTCTCCCTGCAGCAGTGTGGGAAGGAGCCCCTTTCCTTACACCATTGCCAACGATAAACACCCTGATCAGGTTTGGTTTCTTTTCTTTTCTTTCTTTCTTTCTTTCTTTTTTTCTTCCTTCCTTCCTTCCTTCCTTCCTTCCTTCCTTCCTTCCTTTCTTTCTTTCTTTCTTTCTTTCTTTCTTTCTTTCTTTCTTTCTTTCTTTCTTTCTTTCTTTCTTTCTTT
>NC_058406.1:31312452-31385958 GCF_002201575.2 Neomonachus schauinslandi
TTTCTTTCTTTCTTTCTTTCTTTCTTTCTTTCTTTCTTTCTTTCTTTTTTAGCTTTTCTCCCTCAATTCTTTTTTATTGTGGTAAAATACATATAACACAAAATTGATCATATTAACCATTTTTAAGTGTCTGTGGCATTTAGTACATTCTTGCGCAACCATCCTCATCATTCAACACCAGAATGCTTTTCATCTTATAAAACTGGAACTCTAGATCCATTAAACACTAACTCCCATTTCCCGCTCCCAGCAACCACCGTTCTAATTCCTGCCTCTATGATTTTGACGACTCCAAGTACCTCATCTAAGCGGAATCCTGTATTTGTCTTTTTCTCACTAGCTTATTGCACTTAGCATCATGCCCTTAAGGTTCATCCATGTCGTAGCCTGTGCCAGAATTTCCTCCCTTTTTAAGGCTGAATAATATTTCATCATACCTATGTATCACATTTTGTATATCCATTTATCCATCAGGGTTGCTTTCAATTTGAGCTGTTGTGAATAATGCTGCTGTGAACATGGGTGTACGAATTTTTTTTTGAGACCCTTACTTTCAATTCTTTTGGATATGTACCCCAAAGTGGAATTGCTGGATCCTATGGTAATTCTATTTTTAAATTTTTTTGGTATTATTTATTTATTTATTTTATTATGTTATGTTAGTCACCGTATAATACATCATTAGTTTTTGATGTGGTGATCCACGATTCATTGTTTTCGTATAACACCCAGTGCTCCATGCAGTATGTGCCCTCCTTAATACCCATCACCAGGCTAACCCATCCCCCCACCCCCCTCCCCTCTAAAACCCTCAGTTTGTTTCTCAGAGTCCATAGTCTCTCATGGTTCATCTCTCCCTCCAATTTCCACCCCCCTTCATTTTTCCGTTCCTTCTCCTAATGTCCTCCATGCTATTCCTTATGTTCCACAAATAAGTGAAACCATATGATAATTGACTTTCTCTGCTTGACTTATTTCACTTAGCATAATCTCCTCCAGTCCCATCCACGTTGATGTAAAAGTTGGGTATTCATCCTTTCTGATGGCTGAATAATATTCCATTGTATACATGGACCACATCTTCTTTATCCATTCATCTGTTGAAGGGCATCTCGGCTCTTTCCACAGTTTGGCTATTGCAGACATTGCTACTATGAACATTGGGGTGCATACAGCCCTTCTTTTCACTACATCGGTGTCTTTGGGGTAAATACCCAGGAGTGCAATTGCTGGGTCATAGGGTAGCTCTATTCTTAATTTTTTGAGGCACCTCCACACTGTTTTCCAAAGTGGCTGTACCAACTTGCATTCCCACCAACAGTGTAAGAGGGTTCCCCTTTCTCCACAACCTCTCCAACATTTGTTGTTTCTTTCCCTGTCCATTTTTGCCATTCTAACTGGTGTAAGGTGGTATCTCCATGTGGTTTTGATTTGAATTTCCCTGATGGCTAATCATGATGAATATTTTTCATGTGTCTGTTAGCCATTTGTGTCTTCTTCAGAGAAGTGTCTGTTCATGTCTTCTGTCCATTTTTTGACTTGATTATTTGTATTTTGGGTGTTGAGTTTGAGAAGTTCTTTATAGATCTTGGATACCTGCCCTTTATCTGTAGTGTCATTTGCAAATATCTTCTCCCATTCTGTGGGTTGCCTCTTTGTTTTGTTGACTGTTTCCTTTGCTGTGCAGAAGCTTTTTATCTTGATGAAGTCCCAAAAGTTCATTTTTGCTTTTGTTTCACTAGTCGTTGGAGATGTATCTTAAAAGAAGTTGCTGCGGCCGATGTCGAAGAGGTTACTGCCTGTGTTCTCCTCTAGGATTTTGATAGATTCCTGTCTCACATTGAGGTCTTTCATCCATTTTGAGTTTATCTTTGTGTATCTATTTTTAATTTTTTTGAGGAAACGCTTCACTGTTTTCTGCAGTGACCGCACCATTTTATATTTCCTCAATGGTGCACCAGGGTTCCAATTTCTCCACATCCTTGCCAACACTTGTTATTTTCTGGTTTTCTGATAGTAGCCATTCTACAGAGTGTGAGGTGGTATCTCATTGTGGTTTTGATTTGCATTTCCCTGATGATGAGTGATGAACATCTTTTCATGTGCTTATTGGCCATATTATATATTCTTTGGAGACATGTCTATTCAAGTCCTTTGCCCATTTTTTTTTTAAGATTTTATTTATTTATTTGAGAGAGAGAATGAGATAGAGAGAGCATGAGAGGGGGGAGGGTCAGAGGGAGAAGCAGACTCCCTGCCGAGGAGGGAGCCCGATGCGGGACTCGATCCCGGGACTCCAGGATCATGACCTGAGCCGAAGGCAGTCGCTTAACCAACTGAGCCACCCAGGCGCCCCCTTTGCCCATTTTTTATTCTGGTTGTTTTGTTGTTGTTATTGTTGAGTTGTAGCAGTTCTTTATATATTCCAGACATTAACGCTTATCAGATATAAAACTTGTAAATATTTTGTCCTATTTTGTGGGTTGCTTTTTTACTCTGTTTATAGTGTCTTTTGATGCACAAAATGTTTAAATTTTCATGAAGTCCCAATTATCTATTTCTTTCTTTTCTCACCTGTGCCTTTGGTGTTCTACACAAAAAAATCACTGCCAGATCCAATGTCACTAAGTTTTTGCCCTGTGTTTTCTTCTACGAGTTTTAGAGTTTTAAGTATTACATTGAGGTCTTTGACCCATTTTGAGTTAACTATTGAGTACATAGTGTTAAGTAAGGGCCCAATTTCCTTCTTTTGCATGTGGATGTCCAGTTTTCCCAGCACCATTTATTGAAAAGACTGTCTTTTCCCCTTTTAGCGATCTTCACACCCTTGTCAAGAATCATTTGACTAGGGGCGCCTGGGTGGCTCAGTCGTTAAGTGTCTGCCTTCGGCTCAGGTCATGGTCCCAGGGTGCTGTGATTGAGCTCCACATTGGGCTCCCTGCTCAGCGGAGAGCCTGCTTCTCCATCTCCCACTCCGCCTGCTTGTGTTCCCTCCCTCACTGTCTCTCTCTGTCAAATAAATAAATAAAATCTTTAAAAAAAAATCATTTGACTGTATCCATGAGGGTTTATATCTGGGCTTTCTCGTCTATTCCAACGGTCCGTATGTCTGTCTCTATGCCACCACCACACTGTTTTGATTACTGTAGCTTTGTAATCAGTTTTGAAATTAGGAAGTGTGAGTCCTCTAGCTTTGTTGTTTTTCAACTTAGTTTTGACTATTCAGGGTCCCTTGAGATTCCACATGCCTTTTAGGATGGCTTTTTCTATTTCTGCAAAAAAAAATGTCATTATGATTTTGGTGGGGATTGCACTGACTCTGTAGATTGCTTTGTGTAGAATTGACATCTTTTTTTTTTTTTAAAGATTTTATTTATTTACTTGACAGAGAGAGACACAGTGAGAGAGGGAACACAAGTGTGGGGGGACGGTAAGCAGGCTTCCTGCGGAGCATGGAGCCCAATGTGGGGCTCGATCCCAGGACCCTGGGATCATGACCTGAGCCGAAGGCAGACGCTTAATGACTGAGCCACCCAGGCACCCCTAGAATTGACATCTTAACGATAGTGAGTCTTCCAGTCCCTTTCCTTGCACTGTTGCCAATGACAGACACCCTTGTCAGTTTTTTAAAAAAAACTTTTTCCCGCCTGATGGGTCACAACTGATACCTCTTTTTTATTTGCATTTCTTTGATCACTATTGAACTGGAACATATACTCAATTCTTAATGGGCAATCACATTTCACTTCTGACTTGTCTGATCATGTTCTTTGTCCATTTCTCTACTGGAATATTTAGTTACTTATTTATTTATAGTTTGCAGGACCTCTCTTACATATTAGAGAAAATATTCCTAATGTTTTCCTACTTCATCCTGACTTTCAATCTTATTTATTTTTTTGTCTTTCATAAATACTTGATTTTTATGTGGTCAAGTTTGCCAAGCTTTTCCTTTAGAACTCTTGTATTTCATGTCATGCTTAGAAAAGCCACTTTTCCTTTAAACAATACAAATATTTACACTTTGCTTTAGTATTTGTGTGGTTTCACCTTTTTACACTTTATGTTTTTACCCTTTTGAATTTATTTTTGTGTAAAGACTCCAGCTGTATTGTTTTTCAAACGTTGGTCAGTTATCTCAACAACATTTGATTATTCGGTATTTCCCCCAGTGAGGACCAGAGAGGGTAAAAAGGGTAAATAAACAAGATTCCAAGACAGAAAGGGATGCCAAAAGGTCAAAAGAGCAGTTCGGACAGGATTCCCCAGTCCACCAGCAGCGGATTCCTATGGCATCTCTCTTCACTGTGGTCCCGCTCGCTCTTAATGGGCAGAGGCAAGACGTGATAGGGATTGAGACAGACCCTCATTGTTATCAGAGCCCTTTCCAGAAGGCTCTACATGTGCAGCCTCGTTCCCAGCTCTCTGCAGTTAAGAAGAAAATCTGACCTTCTTGTCTTGTACTTAATAGTAGATTGCCATGTAACTTTGGATCTTTGTCAGACTGCCCGCCTATCACCTCCCCGCCATCATCCACTCCAGCCACTCATCCAGATCCTCCACACTACCACATTAACATAGAAGTAATTCATCCCGTCTTCTTCATCCACACTGCCATTGCCCTTGCAGTGAGCATCAGCCCCAGGGATGGCTCGGGAGTGGCTGGTCCTCTGGCAGGCAGCCCCAGGGCCAGGCAAGTCTGTGTGTGTGTTTGCAGGTGGGGGAAAGGAAAGACAGGGTGATGGGAGCAGGAGCTTCCTGGTTGCTTATGCAGCAAGAAGCCTGGGTTCTTACCATTGGTGCTCATAGCCAGGCATCGTCTTTGCCAATTTGTTGAAAGCAGCTTGGATTCTGACTGTGGTCTGGGTCTGGGCGCAGAGAGGAATTTGTCCTGGAGTTCCTGGATCAGTAGGGGATCCTGAAAGATGTTGGGGTGATAGACACCTCTTGTGGTCCTCTCTCCTGGGAGACAGAGCCTTGTGTGACCTCCATCCCCCACTCTCATCCCCAGCTTTATTGACACAGCTTGGATCTGGGGCCAGGAGGACAGGCACAGGCAGCCTAGAGCTTAAGGCAGGCAAAACGCCAGGCTGGACAGTCATCTTGTGGGCATCGAGGGTGAATTATGGCACCAGGGTCCATGGAGCAGGCATAAATCACGGGCTGTCAGGAACAGGGGAAAGGCAATGCCTGCCCTCCTCCCCCAGTAGGATTTATGGGTTCAGGGCCTGGGTCTGGGTTCAAGATGATTGGACTTTACCATGTTTCATTTCCCCAGAATGTTCCTGGTGAAAAGCTTGTCGCCTAGGACCGTGTCTGTGTGAGTGTGTACATGTATTTATCATTATGCATGACTCGCCGTGACAACTCAGGAGGCTGAGTTTCTGCATAGCTCTCTGTGTGCTTCTGATTTTATTTTTTGTGCAACTGACCATGCGTGAGCTTTGTAGGAGTGTGAGTTTCGTGTTATGTGACCAAAGGAGCTGTTCAGGGGGTGAAGATCTTGTGGACCTGGGGAGTCAATGAATTTTGTGTGTGTGTCTGTTGGGGAATGGGTTGGGGGTGCTTGAGTTGGGGTGTCTGGGTAGCTGATGTGGCTACAACCAAGAATAGGGAATTGGGGGGAAATCAGGTTGGGAAGGACAGTTTGGGGTGTGATGAGTCTGAGGTCTTGGCAGAACATCAAGGGGACACATCTAGAAAAGCAGGACTGGGGCTTAGGGGAGAGTGAAGGACAGGAGGGCCTTTGCTCAGGCTGCCTTCCAAATACATTCAGATGACAATGCATTGGGGGATGTGGCATTTGGCCAGAATGAGGCAAACACACACACACACACACACACACATACACACCTCTGAAGGCTGAAAGGATACATGCTGTGTTAATCCCAGCTGGACAGAGTTCAATAGGAAATTTCCAAGGGTGTTGGAATGGCATAAATTGTGCCCAACAGTGACAGTCAGGGAAAACTTCCTGGCAGAGGTGAATATTCAGTGGAATCAGAAGGAAAAGAGATTGCAGAGGGAAGAGGATAAATGTTCTGGCATTAGGGATGGAGGATAGGGACAGATTCTGCAATATTCGGGGCGGGGATAGCAAACAACAATGAGCCCCTAGAAAGCAGGGGCTGTGGTGTACTCATCACAGCATTTCCAGCACCTTGCGCAGGAGTGGGTGGTCTGTATGCTGAGTTGACTTGGAGTCAACATCTGAGCCACTGTAACTAGAGAGAGTCCAGGTAGTTTATTGAAGGGGAACTTTGAAATCGACATGAGAGCCTGGGTAAAGACTGAAAAGAGGGGGACAGGGATGTTAGGTACTTACAGGGGGTGTCCAGCCCTGCCCAGCTCCTTCAGCCTGGCTGAGCTGCCGCACCCCGGAGCAGTGTGTAATCCAGATAGGCCTCTACACACTCACTTCCTCCATGACTTGCCTCCAGAGCTTTTGGTCCTAAACTACCAGCTTGCATTCCCCCTCCTCATTGTTTCCTGATCTTCCCAAACTCTGACCTTGACTCAGTTTCCTGTTACAGCCTTAGCCAAGCTCTATGTGTGGAGCAGCTTCTGTCTGATGGCTTACTGAATACGCCAGGGGACCAAAGGGCAGCTCAGCTAGAGAACACCCAGGACTTGGGAAGTTTGTGTTTATCCTCAGTTATAAGGACGTGGATGCAAAAGGTACAAGTTATATTTGAGGGATCCAAGGCCCAAGACATGGTAAGAAGTCTAAAAGAGGACTGCTGGGGGCTAGAGGGAAAGAGGCGGATGGTGCTATAACTGGATCATCAACAAGGTGGGTGTCCTGACAGGTAAAAGGAGTGTTGCAACAGGGACTTGCAAAGCCTGGGGTCCACACGGGTGTATATAGACAGAGGTCAGCCTCAGAGGCACAGGCTGTGAGCAGGGGGTGCCTGGGACCAAAAGTAACAGAAGATCTCAAACTCAGTAGCCTTCAATGATGAAAAAGATGCATCCTCTCACATAACAGGAACTCCTTCCAGAGAAGGAGGAAAAGCTCCCATGTGGTGGCTCAGTGATGTCATCAAGCGCCCAGGTTCTTTCTGTCTTTTGCAGCTACCCTGAGTGTGTTGATTTTGTCTTCAGAATGGCTCTCCTCATGGTCACAAAAGGGCTGCCCCAGATTCAGCCACCCTATCCTGACTCCGCAATGTCCAGTGGAAGAAAGGACCCTCTCCTCCGGGTGTCTTTGAGTGAGAAACCTTTCCCAGGAGCCCCTGATTGGGCTCCTCCTTATGTGCCTGTGCTTAAATGGATCACTGGCAGGGGAGGAGGATTGCCAATACTGACTTGTGCCAGGCAAGGTGCTCCCTGGGGCTGGGGCTGTTGCTCCGAAGCACAGGCCCCTTATAGGAAGGAGGATCCCTGAACACAACCAGACTTCTGTTGGGAACCGGGGGGTGGATGTCAGAGAGACAACAAATTATCTCTGTTCCACCAGGCCTCCACCAGTGCCAGAGAGATGGGTGCAAGGCAGATCTGCAAGAAGTTGTTGAAGCAGGAGCTCCACACTGGGAGACGAAATCTAGGAACGACTTATTGGAGATGAGGCCTGTGTTCAAGTGGAATCAGCAAAGAGGTCAAGCTCCTAACCACAAATGCATTATCACTGTCTCTGCTCCAACATGTCCCATGCCCACTTCAAAACCAGAGTCCCTCACATAGCCTACAAAACCCTACATGATCTAGTCTGCTTTTTAAGCCCCATTTGGAGTTCCTTTCCTTTCCTTTCATATACAGTGCTCCTTTCTGCCTCAGGGCCTTTGCATATGCTGCTCTCCCTCAACTTTTCCCATTTGATTCACCTACTTCTTCACCTCACTCTTTGGTTAGGTCACTGCTCTTCACTATATTCCCATAGCTCTCTACAAATCTCTTTGGTGCCCTTAGGGAACTTGTCTATTTACCCTGTTAGATTCCAGGCTCCTTGCAGTCAAGGAAGGTATCTATCTTATTGTACACTACGCTCTCCTCCCTAACCCAGGGCTTGGCACATAGTAGGCATTTGATAAATATTTTTTGAATAAATGAATAAATGAATCCCTACAACTAGGAACAGATGTGGACCTAAGCTTTGGGCCAGGACAATGGGTAAGGGACTGATGAAGAGCCTGGTCTACTGGAAGCCCCTGATAGTTTCTAAGCACAGAAATGGCATGTCCTCCATGGGCTCAAGGACAGGGAGGACACCAGTGTGCCAGGATGAATAACGAGGCCAATCAGGACCCTGTGCTATTCATCCAGGCTCAAGGTTCCAGCCATGCAACCATCTCTTGTGAATTGGCAATGATATTATGGAAATAAGACAGGTTGGAGTGGTGAGTGTTGGGAGCAATGGCTCTGACTAAAGCCTGGACTTTGCCTTTACCAACTTCTTATGCTAAATGATTTCTTGCCCCCATTCCTCATTGCAAGCCAGTTCTGAATTCATCTTAGTTCTCTTTCTCATCCCAACAAAAACTCCCAGCATGGATGCACCAGGACTGTACTCTCTACCACGCTTAACCTTTCTGAGCTTCTGTTTCTTCTCCCAGTTAAATGGGAGTAATAGTTCCCCCCTCACCTAGCTGGCATGAGGGTCAAAAAGATAACACATTTTAGGGTGCTTTAGAAACTGTAAAGGACTGTAAGGAATCACTGTTCTTAGTATTTCACTGGAGTTGGGCTCATTCCTGGGCCTGGCATCTGCTCCGATTTTCCCAGTTCCTGTTTCTTGCTCAGTCTCCGTTTTCTTGTAGCCACCCACGTTTCTGGCACTGACAGCATAAGGATATAAGATGACATCCAGGGAATGAGAATGTAGAAGAAAAAGGAAGGAATGTGACAATAACCAGCAACCCTCTCTCTTATTCCCCAACTTGGGGATGAACCCCACCACCTTCTCCAGACCCCAAACCTGGGCATCGTTTGTGTTCCAGTTAGCTATTGCTGTGTAACAAACCACTCCAATACTTAGTGACTTAAAATAGCAATTTATTGGGGTGCCCGGGTGGCTCAGTCAATTAAAGTGACTGACTCTTGATTTTGGCTCAGGTCATGATCTCAGGGTTGTGAGATTGAGCCCTGCATCAGGCTCTGCACTGGGTGTGGAACCTGCTTAAGATTCACTCTCTCCCTCTGCCTCTCCCCATCTCTTTCTCCCTAACAACAACAACAAAAAGGTAGCAATTTATTATTATCGTCCATGGTTCTGAGGGTTGACTTGGATACGTAGTCCTAACTCATGGACTCCAGTAGGGTTGTAGTCGGAGGGCAGTTGCAGCTGGAGTCACCCAAAGGCTTGACTAGACCGGACATCTAAAATGGCTTCTTTACTCCTGTGTCTGGTGCCTGGATTGGAATGGCTGAAATAGCTGTGGGCTGGCCAGTCATCTCTCTCTCCATGCAGTCTCTCTCCATGGCTACCTTGGGCTTTCTCATAGCATACAGATTTTGGCATATTTAGCCATTTACATTTTACATGGCTTCTCCCAGAGTGAGCACTCTAAAGGACCGAGGTGGGAGCTTTATGGCTTCTTCTGATCTAGCCAGAGACGTCAGGAGGCATCACTTTTGTTACATTTTGTTGATTACAGGACCGGCTCAGATTTGGTGTGGAAGGGGAATGCACAAGGGGCCTGGCTACTGGAAGGCATGGCTTGTTTGGGAGCTGTCTTTGGAGACGAGCTAGCAAGATCCTAGTCTGGATTAGAATACTGCTCTGAGGTGCCCTCTCAAAGGTCAGGGCTTGGGACACAGGAGGCAGCAGAGAAGCGGCTGAAGGCCCCCAGTTTTAATATTTAATATTTATTTATTAGTTAATATTTTGGACTTCCACAAAGAATGTCATGTAAATGAAAAGTTCTGAGGCTCACATCGCCAAAGAAGAGATGTGGATGTCAAATAAGCATATGAAAATATGGTCAACAATGTTAATCATTAGGAAAAGGCACCAAAAGCCACAATGAAATAGTACTACACACCTAGTGGAATGGCTAAAGTAATAATCATTTTTTAAAAAAACTGATAGTGTCAAATTCTGGCAAGAGTGAGAACAGCTAGAATTGACACACATTGCTGGTGGGAATGCAAAATGATACAGACACTTTGGAAAAGGGTCTGGCAGTTTCTTATGAAGTTTAGACATTGCTATGAATCCAGCAATTCCACTCTCAGGTATTTACCCTAGAGAAATGAAAAGATACCTCCATGCAGACCTGTACATGAATGTTCCCAGAAGCTTTATTCATAACAGCCAGGAAAAACAAAAACAAAAACACCACACACACACCAAAACCCCCCAAACCTAAATGTTCCTCAATTAGTGATTGAATAAACTAATTGTGTCACATCCATACACTCAGTAATAAAACTGAATGAATGGCTGATACACACAACTTCATGGATGAATCTCAACAGCATTATGCTGCGTGAAAGGCTATGCACTGTATTATTCCATTATGATAATGTGGAAAAGGCAAAGTTATAGTGACAGAAAGCAGATCAGTGCTTGCCAGGGGCTGGCAGGAAGGGAAAGGGGTCGAGTCCAACAGGGCACACGGGAACTTTGTGGGATGATGGAGGTGTTCGATGACTTGATCGTGGTGGTGGTTACACGACTGGGCGTGTTTGTCAAAATCTGTCAAACTGTGTCCCTGAAAAGGGTGGATTTTCTTGAACACAAATCACGCAGTCCTGAGGCTAACAGTTTAAAAATGCACAGACTCCTCTTTCTCCCGCACGCCCCGCTCACGTCCCAGTCCCCAAGCCCTTCCCGGGGCTGTTTCCGGTTCCTAGTGCACCTGCGCACTACGCACGTCACATCCCGCCACCCCTGCGCCTTTTCGTGGTCACTCTTCTGCCTACTCATCGCCTGGAGAGCGCTTACTCATCTTCCAGGCTTCCAGCTAACTCTCACTTCCCAAAGGGACCTTTTTCCCCTTTCGCATCTAAATCCGCTATCCCCTTTTACTCGTTCTTCCTTCTTCAGTAGAAACTAAGCTCCATGAGGACAGGGACGATGTTTTGTTCATCTCTGCATAATTAGCACTTGGCTGGCTTCATGAATTAATAAACATGGGGTGAGGTCCACATCCTCTTCTGTAGTTCCATACTGCTGCACGAATTTGGTTTTTTTTTTTTTAACAGGCATGCGTCACTTTTTCATTTTTATGTATTTTTAAACTACTTGTTAAGAATTGAAATGATTTTAAAATACATAGAGTACAAGGTAAAAGTCTTACACACACAGATTTTAAAAGTAAAAATAAGGTTTTGCCTTTCCCTGTTGGTACACAGAAATCTCACTCATTCTTTTTAATAGCTATGTAATATTCCATAGCATAATTATACCTTTTTAAACATTATTTAATCATTAATGGCCATTTAGGGATCCCCCTCCCTTCATGTTTCAATGTTTCCTTATTTAAAATGCTGCATTATACATAGGCACATATGTGTGAGTATTGCTGAGGGATGGATTTCTAGAAATTTGAGCTGTTGGGAAAGAAGTTATATGTGTTTTAGATGTAGAGAATATCTACCCTATTCCAAAAAGATGTATGCAAATTCATACTGTCACCACACTCTGAGAGAGCCCATGTGTCCACACCCTCACCAATTCTGGATAGCATCAACCTTGCCAATTTTCACCACTCAGGCTAAAATGCTATCTCATCATTTAAATTTGCATTTCCTGCATTATTACTGAGGCTGTGCATATTTTCATGTGATTATTAGCTATTTCTGTTATGTTTTGCACTGTGAATTTCTGGTTTTAGCCTTTGCCCATCTTTATGGGGTCCTATGTTTTTGTCTTAATTGATTTGTAGGAACTCCTTGTGTATGTATGATATGGAAATAATCAGTTTGAAAGTTATAAATAACTTTTGGGGGTGATGGATATGTTCATCCTTGATTGTGGTGATGGTTTCACAGGTGTATACTTATGTCAAAACTCATCAAATTGTACACTTTAAATATGTGCAGTTTATTGTATGTCAATCATACCTCGATAAAGCTGTTTAAAAGAGAAAGTTAAACAGTTAGTAATATATTTGCTCCCAGTTGTCCTTTTTCTTTAAATTTTATTTACTTTTTTTGTCATATAGAAGTTTTATGTGTCAATTATTTATATTCTGTTCTGGAGTTATCTTAGCTGTGTGACTTAGGCAAGTTACCTAACCTTTCTGTGCCTCAGTTTTAATATGTAAAACGAAGCTGAGAGTACCTAGTGCACAGGGTTGTTGTGAGGATTAAATGGATTAACACACATTAAAAGGTCTTAGAATGGTAACCACCACAGGGCACCACACAATAAATATTAACTATTATCATTGCTTGGGATCTTAGATCTTTCTTAGGAGAACCTCTATCCCAATATTATAAGAATATTTTCCTTTATTTTCTTCTATTAGTTGTATAGTTTAGAATGTTTAGGTCTTTTAATCCATTTAGAAGTTACTCTTATAGATGGTGTGAGGCAGGGGTAAAATATTATTTTCCCAGTGGATAGACAGTTGTCCCAACACTATTTATGGCATGACCTATCCTTTCGGCACCAATTTGAAATTATCATCTGACCTAAATAGTAAATTCCCATATACAAACAGGTCTGTTTCTCAATTTTAATTGGGCCCTTTGCTCTGTATGTATGTATGTATGTTTGTTTGTTTATTTATTTATTTTTGCTAATACTGGTGAATTAGAATAGCTTCTCTCTGATGATAATCCCATCATAATTCTTGGTGATGTCAACATTCAGATAGGTCATTTTCCCTATACCTTGGTCTCTCGGTTCCTTGATTTCTATTAAGATCTAGTCTCTCATCCACTCATGGCCATGCTCATGCCACAGATCTAACCAAGACAAATAACAATCTGACATCCCCATAACCCAGTTTAAGCAATTCACCTCTCTGAGCACCACTTCTAACCCTTCTAGTTCATTCCTTTTGTTCTTCTGCTCCAACAATTCTTCAGCCCACCAGGACCTACAATCTGTTGACCCTTCTGTATTCTCACTGTCCTCACTCTGCCCCCTGCCCAGTCCAGAGCCCATGGTTCATCTCCGTAACTCCCTCAACGTCCTTGTCCCTCACTCACCAGGGCAGCTGACTAGGCCCCATTCTCCATATGCTCCTGGGTCTGGAGAAAAATGTGACATGGTGACCAATTTCATTTTAACTTCATGGCCACTAAGCTCAAATGGACTCTTGGTGTTGCTGGTGAAGGCAAGTATCCTAAGCCATTTGCTCTCCTACTGTCTCATTTAACACCTTCTCATCCCTCCTCAAAAGACTTGAACAGCCACTTCATAAAAGAAAATATGAAAAGGTACTCAACCTTATCAGTCATCAAGAGAATGGAAATTAAAAGCTGGGTGGGGCACCATGACACATGCATCAGAATGGCTCAAATTAAAAAGACCTATGACAGTACCAGGTACTGACAAGGATACAGAACACCTGATTGCCTTGCTGTTGGGAGTGTAGATTGGTATAACCACTTTGGAAAACTACTCGATAATGTCTACTAAAGCTGAATACAGGCTTACCCTATTATCCAGCTATTCCACACCTACAGTATATACCAAACATAAATGCATATGCTGGTGCACCAAAAGACATGCTCAAGCCTATTCACGGTAACATTAAGTATAATAGCAAAAACAGTAAACAATCTAAATGTCCATCCATAAGAATAGAATGGATACAGAATTTGTGGTATAGTCATAAAGGGCATACTACATATAGGTCAATGAAAATGAATGGGCTGTCGCTACAGTCAGCATCTCACAAGCAATGTTGAGTCAAAGAAGTCATACTATATGATCCTACCACGTAAGCTTCAAAAACAGCAGAATTAATTTATGGTTTAGAAGAGTGGCTACCCTGAGGAGGAAGAAACAGGTAATGACTGGGCATGAGGGACCTTCTGGGGTGCTGGCCGTGTTCTCTTTCCTGATCTAGGTAGAAGTTACATGGATAAATGAACTTGTGAAAACCTACTGAATTTAAGCTCATGATCTGTGCACTCCTTTCTATGTATGTCATACTTCAATGGAAAGTTATATATGTGTGCATGTGTGCGTATGTATGTATGTGTAGATAAATACATATAAATATATATTGGTATTCCTCTCTTGACTTCACTCTCATTTCCAGCTGTTATACTATTTCTCTTCTTCACAACAAAACTAAAAAAAAAAAAATTTATGATCTCCAAGTTTTTCTGTCCTCAACATCTTCCTGAAATTGCTCTTGTTAGCGTCACCAGTGATATCCATATTGCAAGATACAACGGTTCATCTCAGACCTCATTGTACTTGACCTGTCGGCCAAATTCGACACGTACCACCCTCCTCTTGGGCACACATTCTTCACGTGACTCCCAGGACACCCTCTTCCAGTTCTCCGACCTCTCTGCACACTCATCTCAGACTCCTTTGCCAGCCCCTCATCTCCCGGTAAACATTGGGGTGCTCCAGGGGGTTAGTTCGAGGCCCTTCTTTACCTACACTCACTCCACTGGTATATTGACGAGTTTCTCAGCTTTTTCTACCTATACATTCATGACCCCCAAATGTATCTGCATGCTGCATCTCTTTCTTGAGAGGCCCCATACAGCCAACTGCCAACTCGATCTATTCACTTGGATGTTGAATGGGCATCTCAAACTTAAGATGTCCCCCAGCCTCCTCGCCTCCTCCCATCCTCTCAACCTCACCTCCTCAGGAAGGGATGGCCTGTTCTTCCAGGGCCCCATACCTCTCAGTAATCCTTGACTTTTCTCCTCTCACTTCCCCCAACCTGTCTATAAGCAAATCACTCGTCTCTATCACTTTTCATTACCTCCAAAGCTATGACTCTGGAACCAGTCACCTTCATTCCTCAACTGGGTGATTCCATTTGCCCCCTAACAGGCCTCCCTGTTTCTGTCCTTACCTCCTTCTTTCAGGCAGAATCTGCCCAGGATAACAGAAACCATTCCATGAGGGAAGGTAATACTAGAAACTGGTTACGCAGGTGACAGAGAGCTGAGAAGGCAAATAGGACTGGGAGGCAGCCCCAAGATTACCAACAGCAAGCAGCTGCGGCCACCTGGAGACTTGAGGGGCTACAGGAAAAGGTGGTGTTACCCACACCCAGGGGCCAGAGTTACTTTGAAAGAAGCCATGAGCGAGGGAGGCCTGTTTGGCAGGAGCTAGGAGCACAGAGCAGAGGTTAGTGCTGCCTCCAAATGAAGGACAAAGGGCTGGCTTCTCCCTCCTTCCAGGCCTCTCATCTCCCACTGGGCCTTCTCATTGGCTGGGTCCTGCCTGAAGGCAGCTGACAACAGGATCCCTGGAAACAGCCTGCAGGGTCACTCCCCCACCTGGAGAGAGAAGAGCAGGGGGACAGTGAGAAGTGGGGCTGAGGTAAAGATGCCAAGGACTAGCTCATTCCCACCCCCATTGTCCATTCACCCCCAGGACAGATCCAGGTCTTGTGGGGCTCAAAGCATATGCAACTTAAGGGGTCCTTAGGAAAAAATTAAAAGATGAGAAATACTAAATTAGGAATGAAATTAAATATTTAGATGAAAAAAATAAATCACAGTAAATTATAAATTTTTAACAGGCCGATACATACCACAAACATAGGACACCAATCAGAAAAACAACACAATCTTTTTTTATCAATTAATGGCATACCTCTACATTACTTCCTCCCCTATATTTTTTTGGCTTCATATTCTTTGTTAGACGTTTTCATATGACAAAATCATTTCACAGAAATAATACAAAAGTCTTCTTTACTGTAGTTGATTAATTTTTTAATTAATAGTTTAAAAAATCTTCCTCCATTTATACAACTTGTTAGGGTAAATTTTTAGAACTGTCAAGTTTGGGGAAGCTCTGTCAAGTTTCTTTTATATGTGAACTGTAAGATTTCTGGGCCTTTCAAATTTTCTTGTGAAGTGACTAATTTTTAAAAATTCTGTGAGCTGACAGCACGCAGTTAAAGCTCTCTCATCACAGTCCTGGGCAACCACACAGTGGGTGGTAGGCGGATTCCTAAGAGCCATTCTTGCTC
Organism: Neomonachus schauinslandi; assembly: GCF_002201575.2. NCBI lineage: Eukaryota > Metazoa > Chordata > Mammalia > Carnivora > Phocidae > Neomonachus > Neomonachus schauinslandi. The sequence continues at coordinate 31,328,526 of NC_058406.1, forward strand.
CAGGACAGCTGTCAATAACGTCTAAAAACATAGAAAGAACCATGAACCACACAAACATATCCCACTGAACTCACACTAAAGGTATTCCAGCTCAATTTTCCCTGGCTGGACCCCAAAAACGCCTCTAGCCATTCTAGCACTGAGAGCTGATATGGTAGAAAAATCAAGAAAGAGATCAGGTGGTCCTAACCAATTGTGGTTATAATATCTTACTTTTGCAAAGTTTTATAAAGGGTATGATCACATGAATGCATTGCTGGAGTTTTGGAAGGGGCCCAGGCAAGTGCAGAGTTCTTTATGATAAAGCTGGTGGTCACCCACAGCAGACGGAATGGTCCTTATAAAGTATAAGTTGAATTGCGGACCCCTCTGCTCTAGGTGCTCAGAAGGCTTTATGTCTTATTTGGCTTAAAAAACCAAATCCTTACAATCACTTCTGGTACCCCACCACTCTTCCCTGACCCCATCTTTTGGTCCCTTCCCTCTGCGTCCTACTGCTCAACACACCCTGGCTTTTTACCCTTACTGTAGCTTTCCTACCGCAGGGCCTTTGCTCTGGCTTTTCCCTCTATCTAAAACTCAATTCTCCCAGGTACATGTTTGTTTTACACCCTCTCTTCCAAGCTCAGGTTACTGTTCGAATATTACCTTCTGTATGTGTTTCCTATTGTGACTGTAACAAATGACCACAAATTTAGTGGCTTAAAACAACAACAGGTATATTATCTTACTATTGTGCAGATCAGAATTCCAAAATGGTTTGGCAGGGCTGTATCCCTTCTGGAGGTTCTAGGGGAGAATCCGTTTTCTTGTCTTTTCCGGTTTCCAGAGGCCACCCAGGTTTTCTGGCTCATGGCTGCATCACTCACCTCTCCTTCTCTGATTCTGAATCTCCTGCTTCTTTTTTTTCCCCCAATAAAGGACCCTTGTGATTACATCACTGCCACATGGATAACGCAGAAGCATCTCCTCCCTCAAGTCCGTGAACTTCATCATTCCAGCTAAGTCCCTTTTGCCCTGTAACCTAACACGTTCACAGGTTCTGGGATTAGGGTGTGGGTATCTTTAGGGGGAAGGGGCATTCTTCTGTCTACTGCACCTTCCTGGTAAGACCCTCCCCTGTCATCCTTTTAAAATGTTGCAACAGTGGGCATCTTGTCCTTGCCTGAAAGGAAATGCTTCCTATGATCCACAGGTGTGTGTGATGTTTGCTGCAGGTAGAAACCTGTTATCAGTCAGGGCTCTACCAGAGAAACAGAACGGCTAGGAAATAGATATGAACAGGTTTTTTTGCAACTGTGGGGCCTGGCTAGGCAGGTCCCAAATCCACAGGGCAGGCTGTCAGGAAGGCTGGAACTCTCAGACAGGAGCCGAAGCTGTGGCCCACAGGTGGAATTTCTTCCGCAAAATCTCAGTTCCGCCCTTAAAGCCTTTCATCTCATTGAATCAGGGCACACCCAGATTATCTAGGATAATCTCCCTTAACTAAAGTCACCTGATTATGGACTTTAATCATACTACAAAGTACGGTCACAGCAACGCCTAGATTAGTGTTTGACTGCTTAACTGGGGACTATAGCCTCACCAAGTAGACGCATAAAACTGGCCACTGCAGGACCCTTTATCAGTTACGGAAGTGTATTACAAATTCTTATCATCTTATTAAAGATGGTCATTTGGTTTTCTTTCTTTAACGTATCACAATAGTGAATTTAAAAATAAAGATTAGTTTGTAATGATAGAATCTAGGCTTGATTCTTGGGATAAAACCTATTTGCTCATGATTGATTGGTCTTATATAGCTAGATTAAATTTGCTACCATTTTATTTATGAGTTTTGCATCTATGTAATTGCAATTGGGCCACTTTCCTGTATATGTTGTCTTCGTTCAGCTTTGGTAGGCTGGGGTTAGTGGCTTCAGTTGAAAATGACAGCAAATTCAACCTTCGCTGATTTAAACAGTGGTTCAGAGAGCTGAAGGGTACGGTGGGGAGGGCATACCTGGAGGCATGGCTACGTTCGGGGCTCAAATACCGTAATCGATGCTCATTTTCTCTCCATCTCCTGGTTCTGCTTTTCCCTTGTGTCTGCTTTCATCTCAGGCTCCACACTGCAGGCAAACAGCTGCTCCAGGATCTAGAGCCCAGAAGTCACTGAAACGGGTCTTCTCCGTTTCAGCCTTCTTGACCCGATCACATGCCCATCCCCCAGCCATTCACAGTGGCTGGGAGACAGCAAAGCTGACCGAGGTTTGTAGGCCTAGCCCTGGAACTGGGGATGGTGTCACCTTCCCTGGAAGTACACAGACACAGAGGAGCGTGGAGAGGGCTCCCTCTGAGGATAATCAGGGTGTGGTTACTAGAAGGATGAATGAACACTACGGAGCAAAAACAGCAGATGCCTACTCCAGAGCTAGCCCAACAGAATGGATTGGGAAGTTTTCCATCTTTGTTTTCAGCTTTATAACTATTTAAATAGCACAAGTTACTTGTTCTTGAAGGTTTGCTATAACTCACTGTTAAATCCACCCTGGGCCTGATGCTGTTTTTAGAAGTATATCTTTGATGATCTAATTTTTTCTACGTATATTAATTAGCTTTTTTTTAACCTCTTCTTGAGCCATTAAGGGAATCAATAAATTAAAGAAGCAACATTTGGTTTTATTTACCAAGTCTACATTTGTTTCTCATTTCATTAATTTCTGCTTTTATCTCTATTAATTCCTTATTTTTATAGAAGCTCCCCCCCCTCTAATTTTCTTTTTCCCAATTGCTTACACTCAACTCTCTTTCCTGTTTTCTTTTTTTTTTTTAAGATTTATTTTTTTTTTTTTATTTTTTATTTGAGAGAGCGAGAATGAGAGAGAGTACATGAGAGGGGTTAGGGTCAGAGAGAGAAGCAGACTCCCCGCTGAGCAGGGAGCCCAATGCGGGACTCGATCCAGGGACTCCAGGATCATGACCTGAGCCGAAGGCAGTTGCTTAACCAACTGAGCCACCCAGGCACCCTCTTTCCTGTTTTCTAATAAATGTGTTTGAGGCTATACATTTTTCCATAAATACTGCATTGGCCTTAACAGTTGATTTCATTATATGGTGCGCTCAGTGTCATTAATTTATAAATAATCATTTCAATTTTGGAGTTTGTCTATACAGAATCATGTTTTAAAGTTTCCAAGTTGCTGAGTTTTTGTTACATTGTTTTGCTACTGTTTTGTCTTTGATTCTAGTTTTTTTTTAACATTGTAGTCAGAAAATGTAGCCTATATGCTTTCCAGTTTTTGGAATTAAGATTTTTCTTTTAGCCAACTTTAATGGATGGTCAGTTTTTGTTTGTACCCCAGATATTAAAAAAGAACATGTAAATGTGTATTATCAGGTAAATTTTCTTATATAAATCTCAAATCAAACTTTTAAATTATATTACTCATATTGTCCTATAGCTTTACTTCTTTTTGTTCACCAGATCTATCAGCTTTTGAAGAGGCATGTAAAAATCGAATATCATTACAAGTTTGACAATTTCTCTTTGTAGTTTTAACTATTTCTTTGTATATTTTGATACTCAGTTGTTTAGTACAAAATTTATTTGATTGTCATATCTTCTTGGTATGTTGTACCTTTTATAGGTGCTTTTATTTTGAATTCTATTAAATCTGATACTAATATTTTATGCTTTCATTTTGTTTTGTTAGTTTATATTCATTTTCCATTCTTCTATTTTTAATCTTTTTTGTATTATATTGTTTTAATGCAACTCTTTAAAATAATTGCATTATGTGTGGATATGTGTGTGTACACATTTATGTGCGTACGTTTTTGAGATTTCTTTCACCCATTCTGAAAGTATCTGTCATTTATAATAAAAGAGTTTAACCCATTCACAATTATTGTGATTTTGATATGTTTTGATGTCTCCCCACTTTCTGTTTGATTGATCAAGTTTTCTTTATTTCTTCTTCTATTTTGGGGCAAGTTATATGTACTATTTCTATTTTTCTAGTGCTCTAATTTTTAATAAACTTATTTAAGCACTTTTTCTTTCCAGTATCTTAGACTTCTTCCTATCTTTCATATTTTATTGAAACTTTAGTTCCAACTGTTATTATTTTACTTTATTTCTATACTTTCACAATAAATAATTTCTTTAAAATTGAAGTCTTATAGATTCATTTTCATTTATTATTTAGACTCTTAGACATTTACTGGTTTCTTTTCTTTAAAACATTTAAAAATCCATGACATTCTCCGTTTTGAATTCCTTTTTTTGTCTTTCTGTAGTACATAATTATTTCTTCAGAAGGAGTAAATGAATAGTAAATTTTCTTTGTTCTTTATTATCAGAAAATATCTTGGATTTGTTTTCATGCTTGGTAGTTTGGCTGGTATGGAATTTTAGGCTCAAAATAATCCAGAAATACTGAGAATTTTGTGTTCATTTTTTAATTTAGAAATGCCACCAGGATGTGTATCTTTTTGGTGTTTTCTATTTACTATTTGGTGGGGTTTTTTTTATAGTTTGAGGACTCAGCTCTTTCCGTAGCTCTAGAAAATACTTTTAAATTATATCTTTAATTATTTCATCACCTCTAATCTCTGTTATCTCAGTCTAGAATGTTTATAAGTATTAGGTCATGCATTTTCTCATATTTTGTATTGCTTCTTTCCACAGAAATCTACTCTTATTTGATATATTTTTTAAGATTTTATTTATTTATTTATTTCAAAGAGAAAGGAAACAAGAGACAGAGCAGGAGTGGAGGGGGAAGAGGGGGAGAGGGAGGGGGAGACGGAGGGGAGAGGGAGGGGGAGAGGGAGCTGAGCAGGGAGCCCGATGCAGGGCTTGATCCCAGGATCCTGGGATCATGACCTGAGCCAAAAGTAGACGCTTAACTGACTGAGCCACCCAGGTGCCCCTAGTCTTATTTTATAAAAACAAATTTCTTTTTTTTTTTTTTTTAAGATTTTATGTATTTATTTGACAGAGAGAGAGACAACGAGAGAGGGAACACAAGCAGGGGGAGCAGGAGAGGGAGAAAGAAGCAGGTTACCCTCTGAGCAAGGAGCCCGATGTGGGGCTCAATCCCAGGATGCTGGGATCATGATCTGAGCCGAAGGCAGACGCTTAATGACTGAGCCACCCAGGCGCCCCTAAAAACAAATTTCTTTTGGCTCTCTCTAAGGATGCAATCTAGAATTCTTTTAAAGTTCCTCTCTGTTCCTACATTATCTCTATTTCCTATAGGATGAATTATTTTGGGTTTTCATCTCGTTCTTATAATCTTGGTTTGCCTCAAAGGTGATCCATGATGACCATTTCAGATTTATAAATTTAAAATTAGGTTGACTAATATATTCAGGAGACTGGTATGAGTTTCCTTCTTGGCTGTGTAGGCGTGCTTTCAGGATGGACCTTCTCCTGGAAAGGAGGCTGTCTGCAGCTCTGTGTCAGTGAGAGAGCAGGAGGGGTTGCTCACTGTAGGAGTCCTGTTAGAAAGAACGAAGGGACCACACATAGGCAGGCTGGGGACTGTCCTGATTGCTGAAGTGAGAAAGACTATTCTGTGTGTGAAGTACTTTAATATATTTCTTTGCTGAGCAGGACTGCCGCATTGTCTTTTCTTTCTTTTCCCCTTACCATGCCCATTGCAAACATTTAGTTCTGCTCTGCTTCATTGGCCTCAATACCCACATAGTCATTTCCTCCTGTATCAGTAACCTAGTGCCCCCTAACAAAACGCCCCACAACTTAATGTCTTAAAAAAACAATTTGCTATTTCTTGTGATTGTATGGGTTTCCCGAGCTCATTCTTTTACTCCACATGGCAATGGCTAGACCCCCTCATGTTGCTGCATTCAGGTGGCAGCTGGGCTGTGTTGGAAGGCCCAGGAAGGCTTCACATTCATGTCTGAGGCCTTGGTGCTGGCGGTCTGCTAAAACGCCTAGTTTCTCCACCAGGTGGGCTCTTTCTCCACATGGATTTTTATCCCCCTAGAACCTCTTTCTCCAGAATAGGGTGGACTTCCTTACAGAATGGTGGTCCCATTCCAAGGGGGAGTGTTCTAAGCAGACAAGCCTCAATAATTGCAGTGGGTTTTCTAATGTCCCATTGGCCAAAGCAGGTTGCACTGGCAAGTCCAAAGCCAATGTGTAGGGAAATCCACAAGGATGTGAATACCAAGAGGGCTAGTTCACTGACACCAATGGGTCAGTTTATCATACCTTCTAAGGTAGATTTTTCATTTTGTTTAGGAGGCAGTCCACCAGGCTTCCAGATCTGGGCCAAAGCCACAACCAATCATTCTGCACACGTTGGGAGAGAAAGGAGCTGCTGCTGGCTGTTTGTTTATTCAACAGTTCTTTATCCGATGTTTGCACCATGGCTGGCCCCCCACTTCCTATACTGGGAGTTTCCCCAAGGTTCTGTTGGAGAGAACAGCTTACATCTCTTCAGCCAATTTCTTCTGTGCTGATTTAAACACTCTGGTTTTCTCCATAAATTGGATTCTATCTGCTTTTTGTCTTCTAGAAACTCTTCAAATTTTTCTGTTCTACTCGAGCCATAATTTCTCATTTTCTTGGGCAGATATGAATGTGTCCTTTTTATGTGTCTTTCTATGATTTCAGTGAAATTTGATGAAGGGAAGGATTCGTATGTGTTTCAAACATCATTTTGAACCACACAAAAAAGCCAGAGTTTAAAGTTATTCATTTAGTAAGAAGAAAAGGCAAGTAGTGGATTCCTATCCCTGGAGGTGTGTACTCACGCGGCAGGAACGTGGAATAGAAGTGGTGGTTGAACCAGATGACAGTTTTGCTGTTTGCCATTTCTGAAATTGTGCTGGCGCTATTCTTCCTCAGGAATCCAGGTTGATGAGTTCATGCTGACCATTTCTGTTCAAGCCCCAGCTGAGTCTAGGATGGAGACCTTTGAAACTGGCTGTTTGGGTGATCTAGTTCTGACTTCTCGTTTTGCAGTTTCGGAAACAAGGCACAGAGACGGGAACAAAGGTCACCCTGCAAATCAGCAGCACAACTGGAGTTTCACCCTGTGCCTCCTGACACCTCATCCTGCGATCTTTCCACCACACGCTTCCCTGCATCTCGCTCCAATCTGCACCTCGGAGCATTCCTCCCTGAAGCCCAGGGTCTTACTATCTGCCATGGGCCCAGGCAGTACCCCCACCGCAGGATACCAGAGATGAAGGATTTGAGGCTCCAGTTGCCCCCAGTGAGACAGATGTCTGTCTGGCCCTTCCTCCCTAAAGACAATTATTTGAGCTGGAGATGACAGCCGTGTTTGGATCATAGATTCTCCTCCCTCCAGCGCCCTCTCTCCCCTACTCAGTTATCTATTTACCTATCTATTTACGTGAGCCTTTTTTTTCCCAATGAATTACGTCTGCAAGGCAGTAAAATGTTATGTATTTGCAAGGCCCATAATCTTTAAAAGCCCAGTGATGCCAGCTCCAGACAGCAGCGAGCTCCCTCCAGTATGTTAATAGATAGTATTAGGGCAATAATGAAAACACTTGAGACAAGTAAGCTCCTATCAAAAGCTGAGTAATAGGGCTTCGCCGAGTGAATCACAATGCAGAAGAGATTAAGACGTCTGCCGTTGTGCAGTGTCTATTCAGACTAACAGCTGTTCCGTTTCTGATTAAAATGGGGTTGGGGAGACCTTTTCGAGCAAGTCCCCTTTTTATCCTGCATTGTCCCCACCCTTTCCACCTCCACACACAGGCACCTTCATTTATACCTAGCCACAGCCAGTCACACACACACACACACACACACACACACACACACAGAATAGAAGCACAACACACATTGCATCACACACAGAGCCATCAGCACGGACACACAGCCACACTGATGCATCCAAGCGTGCAAACACAGCCACATCCTCATGCCCAGGTTCACAGGCACACGTGGAACCACCGCTCACACACTCACAGCCTCGGCCAGTCTCTTACACAAACACTAAATTACGATCTGTCACAAATTCAGTCTCGCTTACGCATGAGATCGCAGCCCATCACACACACGTTCTGCAGTCACAACCAGACACTCAGAGACAGCCTAACCAGAGTCACAGGACCCACACATGCCTGGCAGGTCATGTCCACATAAAGCCCTAAAGCAAGCCCTTCATGTGCAGATTCACTCTTGTGATCACAGTCACAGACACATGGCCCTTGGTTGGCAGACCATCAGGCGCACTCCTACCCCCACACAGCCACAGCCGGACACATGCACACCTGGTCACGTGCTTACCCATGACCGCGGCCCAGCCATGTAGGACGCGATGCTTTTCCTTACACACGGACACAGAGTTAGTCCGCATCCCTGCAAACCCCCAGCCACCAGTGTGTGTGCAGTACAATTCACAAGAACGTGTGGGCACAGCCACACCCAGCCACGGGTGTGGCTCTGCACAACCCTCCAGAGACTGACCCGAGAGGCAAGACTCCACTGCAAGCCCAAGGGATGACCCCTGAGTTGGTCTGGAGACCTCTCGAGAAAGAAAGTCCTCAGGGGGCAGGTATCGGGCACTCCATTTCCAGTCGCTGCAATGCTGTCTCACGAAGGGGGAAATGGAACTGTTTCTGTGGAGTCTCGGAGTATAGACCTTGACCTTGAAGATTTGGACTTAGGAAAACTCAGAGCTGTGCAATGAGGAATGTCTACTTTAGGAAGGAGTGAGCTCTCCATCAGTGAAGGTGTGCACATGGAGGCTGGACAGCCATTTGGCAATGGTGATGAGGAGGGACTCCTGCCTTGCACAGGGGTGAACTAGATGCCCAGAAGGGCCATCCCAATCCCGATTCTGTGCCCCACGGTCCCTTGGGTCATCTTCCCCTAACCCCTGCCCCATTAATGACCCCCTTCCTCACTCCACACTTCAGACAGGAGAAGCCAGGAGTTCTGGCCTTTCAATTCTCCCTCTACATGATTTCTTTTCCAAGATCGTCTTTAAGCTGATGCTTTCAATCTCTTTCCCTTAACCTCTGAGACCCTAACTCTAGGCTCAGGGGCAGATGCTGGTGTAGTAAGCCAGCACTTATTCAGAGATTCAACTTCCATCTGATTCCAAGAGACCTGGCAGGGCCTTTGGAGACTGACCTGGGTGTTTCCTGGATGGAAGTTGCTAGGTCACCAGACATGGGCAGCTAGAAGGATCTTCACTAGGCAGCTGATCAGTTCCATGGCAGGCTTTGGAAACATCTGAGGACTTCCACCAGGCTGCAGCTGGTGGCTGTAACCTACCGCTCTTCCAGCCTCCTCTCCCTGGGCACCCATCTCCACACTGGGGGGCATCTCCCTCTATCTTTCCCCCCAAGTGGGCCATTCCCTCAGACCTTGTGCTTTTGCCCATGCTAACCCCTCCGTCTGGGATGCCTTCCCCTTCTCCCCAGTGATACCCACGTTTGTCCAAAACCCATCCACCCAACCTGCCTGCACCATGCAGCCTCAGAAGCCCTGGGCTAGAATCAATCCTTCCCCCATTCTTCCTCCCACAGTCATTGTTTTCCCCTGCTAGAACGAGTACCATCTGTCTTCTGCTCGAGGGGCGGGGCTAGGCAGAGTGCTCATGCTGCTCCAGGCGGTGGGGGCAGGAGGGCCCCAGAACTGAGTGGACAGGCCTAGTAGCTAGGAACTAGCTCCTCACAGAGTAGAGCCAAGGGCATAGTTGGGAAAATGACTCTCAGATTCGACTAGGGTGTGATTTGGGGCCTGGAGACTGAGTCTGAAGGGGCTGGCTATGGCTACACTGGGGTCTGTTGGATAAAGTTGCTTAGAGTAGAGGGGTTTGCTATGTGGCCCAGAGTAACCTTGTACAAAGGAATAACAAGCTGGAGGTGCCTGGGATTCTGGCCAGGAACTCTACTGGGGTCTGCAGCCCACCTTTAGGAGCTCATATGGACGGCTGCCTTGAAGAGTCAGAGTTTAAGCAGATCCCAAGGGTCATATCTATAAGGTGATACCTACAACAAGAGAATGAAGAAGTGAGGCCAGAAACCAGAAACTCAAATCCCAAATGGCCCAGAGGAGCCCTTCAGAAGTAAGGTGATCTTCTTTTTATGGGCCCTGATAGGATCTGGGTTCCAGGAGCTTGTTTGGGCACTTAAAGGAGCCACAAAAGGTTGGCACTTACCTCTGTCTATCATGCACCTGGGCATCCATCCACTTGTGTCTCTCTCCCATTAGATGGGGAGTCTCTCCAGGGAAGAACACATTTTATGCCTTTGGGTTCTCCCCTCTGGCTTTGCATAGTGCCTGGCACACAACACATTCTCAGTACGCTTTTTGTGGCATTTGAATTCTGTCTCTGAATCTGTGGTCTGGACTTGACCTTCAGGCCCACATAGCTGCCATCACCTAACTTATCTGCAGTGGGTCTCCTTCTGGTTCCCAGGACCAATCCTGCCTGCCCTGGCCTTTGGATGCTTGGCCCCAAGTTGTGCTGCCTGTGCTTAACTGGCATCTTACTTGCAGTTCACGAGGCCAGGTCCTATTCCAGAACCCATCCCACATCACAGTTCTGCTGATGGAATTTCAGCTTATTCCCCATTTATTCATCCAACAAACATTCGCTCCACATCGCCATTGGCCAGTTCTCAGTCTTCATCTCCTTGGAGCTGACATTACTCTAACACCAACAATCGCATCCTCCTTCTGCGACTCCTCCTTCATTCACCTTCTAGGGCACCACCCTGGCTTGGCTTTTCTCTTCCCTTCCTGACCTCCCCTGCTCCATCTCCATTGTTGGTTTCCCCCATCTCCCCAACTTCTTAATGCTGCAGAGCTCCAGGTTCCATCCTTATACCCCTTCCTTTTGCCCAACCTCATTTCCCAAGGGACCTCCTCCAAGCTCAAGGCTTTAGATACCATGTATCTGCTGACTACTCTCAAGCCCCAGGTGTGTTTCTTTAGCCCAAATCTCTGCCCTGAACTCCAGATAGGTGTATCCACCCGCTTGCTCAACATTTCCACCTGGATGTCTATTAGACCTCTCAAACTTCAAACTCCCGATTACCACCTCCAACCTTCTGCCCCCATAGTCTACTCAAACTTGATACATGGGAACTCCACAAATGGTAACTCTTCCAGTTGCTCAGTCCTAAGACCTTGGAGTCATCCCTCAACTCCCGCTCAGACTCGGTATGAGCCACCCTCATCTCTTGCCCGGATCACTGCAGGGACCTCACGCTGGTTTCCCTGCTTCTGCCCTTGCCCTTACCCAAGGCTCTGGCCCCTTGCTTGGTTCTTCCCTACCCCTCTCCTGACATGCTGACCGCAGAGTGATGGCCTCCACCCCTGCACGCACCTCTCCCTCTCCCTTGTGTCATCCCGACCCTTTGTTCCCAAGAGCCTGGCTCCTGTTCTTCCTATTCGAACTTCCTGATGGTGACGTCATCTGAGAAACAATGGAGGCTGCGCCTGTGTCCCTGCTTTATCTTTTCCATCAGTCCTTTATCACCTTAGGCCCCATATTCTTTGTGCCCATGCTTCGCAGTCCCGAGCAAAGAAGACCGGGCCTCAATCCAGTCCCTTGACCAATATCTTGGATGTAAGAGCATAGAGATGGGGGCACTGAGAGGTGGGAAGATCTTTGGGAGGCGCTCATGTTCCCCCTCTCCTTTAATCCTCCCTGTAACCCCGGGAGGCAGGAATACTTTCCCTTCCTCTGGGGGAGGGGCAGGAGAAGAGAGAACTCACTGGACCACAGCTGTACCGCTAGTCAAGATTCGAGCCTCTAAGTCTTCTGACTCCAGTGCCCCTGCTTCTTCCACCCTTGGGGTCCTCAGAGATCAGTCCCCTTCCTCCCTTCCCTCTCACCGAGCCCCCATATCCCATTCACAGAAGGGGGGCCCTGAAATGCAGAGCCTGGGAGTACCTCTCCCAAGATCGCAGGTGCAGTGACTGAGCCTGGAGGAGTCCCCAGCCCACCCGAGGCAGGAGGGGCACACACCCCACGGCCAGGTCCTCCTCCCTTACGGCTCAGCCTCAAGTCCGGAGACCCAGGTCGCACAAGCCCCGCTGGCTCCCTGCTGGGGAGGGGAGGGCAGGGCAGCTGTGGCGGGTGGAGGAAATTTCCCCTTTCTGTAGATTGGATCAGTCACTCTCAGAATTGATGGCAACGGCTTCATCACGAAGATCTAATGCTTTAATTATGTTGTGACATGACCTGACACGGGGGTGGCGTTTGATGGATTCTCTGGTGTCATCAGCATGGCCCTGACATAGGAAAGTGGCAGAAGGCAGGGGGGTGGGGGAAGAGGAAGGGCTCCCAGTGGGAGAGGAGTCCTCTCAGGTCCCTCCACCTTTCCCCGCTCCTCAGCTTCCAGGCCAGCTCCAGCAGCAATGGGAGAGGAGGGGAGCAGCTTCCGGGTAGGGGATGGCTGATGTGCCCTTCGGGGATGGACAGGATCCTGGGAGGGGGCCCGGTGTGAGCGCATGTGCGTGTGTGCATACGTGAGCATGTGCCTCCATACACAGGGATGTGTCTGAACAGGTGAGAAGGTTCGGATCCATGTTGGAGAAGCCACAGCTGAACTGCTGTCCGGCCTGCGAAGAAGGTCTAGAAGGCGAAGGGTGGGGGTGGGGCACCGGGTTGGTCCGCAGGTCCCGGAGCTGTCAGGAAGCAGAAGGAGCAGATGCACTTGCGCGGCCTTGGCGGCCAGAGCTGAGACTCTCGGAGGGAACCTCCAGGGAGGCAGGCTTAGCTAAGCATGTGCTGGGGCCGTGGCCCGGGCGGCCCTGGGAGGCAGCGAGTGACATGTCCCTGGCCAAGGCTGCCGGGGCTGCAGTGAAGGGCCTTCCTTTCCCTGGTGGCCACTTTATAACTAATGGCCTCCGGGGCTAGGATTCCCTGTATCTGTGGGGGAGCCACTGAGTGTGTTTCTCTCCTTGTTTCCCCAACCCCCTCCTCCCGCCCGGCTGTGGGCTCAGCGCTTTGCAGTGCCCTCCATGGGGCAAGACTAAGAAGCAAGCTGCTCCCCTCAGCCGGCGCTCTTGGTCAGGATGCTCGCGTGCGCGGCCCCTCCTCTGACCGCTCTCCCCATCCTGCTCCTGTGGCTGGCCCTTTCGTCCCCTAGCTGGGCAGTCCCACTCCTCAGTGAGAAGGGAGGCTGGCAGGGGAGGGGTGGGGTGCATTGGCGGGGGCCACCTGGGTCAGGGGCTGGGCCAGGCGCTCCACGTGGAGCACCTTGCAGAGTCCTCATGACCACCTGTGACCGGGACTGGTTATCCCCGCCTTACAGGGGACGACAGAGAAGCTCAGAGACATGAAGTTGGCTGCCCAAGGCTAGGAAGGAGGAAGGAGAGGATCGCATTGACCTGCATGGCAGACTCTGGAGAAAAAGCTGCAGATCCAAACTGGAATCTCTGCCCTCCAGAAGCACAATGTCTGCCCACACCGCTCTCTCCTTCAGACGGCCACTGCTTCGCTCTGCCCTGGCTGGGGGCCCGGGGAGGGCAGCCCAGAGTGGGGAGGAATGCTAGAGCGGATGTCAGGAGACTGGAGGCTGGTCCAGAATGCCTCAGTCACCAGCCCTGGTTTGGGGAAAGCAGAGATGGAGAAATATGGGACTGGAGGGGACGTTCAAGCTCAGTTCAATACTACCTTCCCCATCCCACCCCCACCCCATCCCCTCATGGTTCAGAAGGAGAAACCGAAGCCTAGAGAGAAGAGACAGGCCCAGGGTCACTGTGTGTGTTAGCAAAGGAGTCAAGATTATGAACGTGGGCTCCTGGGTCAAGGCTCGACCATGTCTGCACTGGGCGGCCGCACTGCCTGGTCCGGTCATGAAAGGCTTCCAGGGGAGCCTTGAGCTTCTTCCAGACAGATGAGTTGAAGAAAAGCTGGCCAGAGAGGAGATTCCCAAAGCCCGGGAGGATTTTTGCAGCCCAGAGAAAGCTCTGGAAGTCTATGCCCAGCCCTAAACCCACCAATCCCAGCAGAAGGCCTGACTGGCTCAGTCTGAGGTTGGTTGGGCTGTGTCTCAGAGAGGTCAAGGTGGGGAAAAAGCAGGAGCCATGGCTTGGCTGTTCCCTAAAACCCCAGCTGCCCTGGCTGCTCTACAATGATGCTCGAGGAAGCCGTGAGAACAGCAGGACCTCACGCATGTGAGTGCAGCGGCGGTGTGTGTGTCTGGGCACGGACAGAGGCGGGTGCTCCCGGGAGGACAGAGGCGGGTGCTCCCGGCCGGACAGAGGCGGGTGCTCACGGCCGCTGCCCAGAGCCTGCTGTCCGGGGCTAGTGGGAAGACTCTGCAGTAGCCCCACGAGTGTGGAATCACGGGTCTGCACAGGCGAGGGCTGGGAACCAGAGCTGGCTGAGAGAGGAGGCACGGGTTCTCCCAGAAGGGCCTGTCTGGATGTAACCGCTATTCCAGTATGGCTGTGCTCCCACCATATGCCTTGGTGGGCCCTCCTAGGTGACCACTCCCCAGGGCTTAGTGTGGCCAAGTATTGTTGGGTGTCCCTGTGTGAAGGTGTTACCAGGTGCAGCCGTATCTGGCCGGGCTGGTATGGACACCTGTTCCTGTCTGAGCATCCCATGGGGACAGCTGTGTGTTTAGTGAATGTCGTTCCAGGCCTAGCCACAGCCCCTAACACAGCTCTGGGCCCCCTCGTAGCCACATTTGCGTGGAATTGTATGGCCCTATTTGAGACTGTCTCTGAAGGAATCTTGGCCCTATGGCCTGGGGCTCTGAGCTGCTGGGGCTCTATCCCAAGGGACACTGTGGTTCTTCCTAAACCATCAGCATCCGCTGGATTCCAATGCATGGGCAGGGTAGGCCGGGAACTGGCACCAAGAGCCCCGTGGGCAGGCCCAGATGATTCTGCCTCTAGGTCCCTGGGCACTCCTGGGCCTTCTCTCAGATGGAGGGAAGGGCAAAAGTGTCCCTAAAACCCGCCCTACTAGGTCTCTTGGGAGGGGTTCAGAGAGCTATCTCCTCCAATGGCCTCATTTGGCAAATGGAGAAACCGAAGGTCAGACAGGAAGTAACCTGCCCCAGATCAAATCCCAGGAGTATATTCCAACCCTGGGATAAAGCTGATGACACCAAATGTGCAAACTACATTTTACAGTCTCCAACATAGGCCTTAAGGTGCCCATTTGACAGATGGCTATTAACAGTAGGCATTGGAACTGCTCTGGCCTGGAATTCTGGTCCTGACTCCATCACTTCCCTGATACGTGACCTTGCATCATTCGCCCCCTTCTCTGAGCCTTTTTTCTCACCTGCAAACTGAGAGAATTGATGTGTTCTCTTTTTAAGTGCCCTGTTCCAGCATGAACCTTCTCAGTCCTAGAGGCTGGAGGTCAGTACGACCTGGAGATTGTGTGCACCTGTTGGGTGATCTTTATTCAGGGCTTAATTATGGCTGAGTATTAAGCATAGACCAGAGGAGACAGTGGTGAACTTGAGGTCATACAGTGAGTTGGTGGCAGCATTGGGATGAGAAGGAAGCTCCTGACCCCTCACCAGTGCCCACTCTATCGTAGAGCTGCTCCCACCCTCTCTCTGGGCCTGTGGGTGTCAGGGACTTATTGATATAACCCCACAGGCCTCCCTGAAGCTGTCTGGCCACTTCCCAAAGTCACATGTGTCCCATGTCCATGCCAGGCAGGTATTGTGCTAAAGATTGTTCTCTCCATTCCCTTATTCAGTCCTAATAGTAGACCATTTTACAGATGAGAAAACTGAGGCTCGAGGGAGTTAAGAGATAATAATTGCTCCTATTTTTGAGTCTTCCTTGACTGAAAGCAAAACTCTGTGCAGGCCACCAACTGAAATGAGGGGAGGGGGACAGTCCAGCCTCCAAAATAACCCCGCCGAAGAGTGCCAAGACCTGCATGGGATTTGCCAGCCTGATTTAGACAGCAATTTGCATATAATTTACCCAGAAAGCTGCACTGTGAAAAATATAATTACTTTTTTAATATTCTCGCTCTGATGTGAATGCTTACCGCCCGGTAATGAATTACTTGCTTAATGAAGATAAACCTGAATTGGAGATGCACTTTGGAGAGCTGCTGGGGCAGCCGATTTGAAGCCATCATTTGCAGCTGTTAATCTCTGAAATTGATGCCCTTGTTGGTAAGATCATAAATCGAGGGGAAAATCTATGAGCTCCAGCGCCACCAGTAACTTACTCTGTGGCACTGGTGGTCACTTAGCCTCTCTGTGTCTCAGTTTCCTCATCTGTAACAATGGTATGGGGGTATGAGAGAATCGTAGAAATGTAGGCATGGAATGGACCTTCATTCAAGAATGACTGAGCATCTACAGTGTGTCAGGTGAGAGCCAGAGGGAGGAAGTGATTTTTTTTTCAAAGACACACATAGACTGAGGGACTTGTGAATCAAAACTATGCAGTGTAGCCACGTCTTTGCTCCCAGGTGGTATATTTGGATCCTTGCTCCTAAATGGACTCTAAGCTACCTTCTGGCTGCTGGTGATGGAAGAGAGCGCCAGGCTGGAGTCAGATCCTTGTAGGAGCAACAAAACTTATGGTCAGGTGTGGCCACTGGAAACTACCTATTCTTATACTTGATGCTGGCCGTTTTCAGGGACCAATCAGAGCAGAGGCCAAGAATCTTCAAGCCCTCCTTCCCAGCATTTTCTCAACATACACACGTAGGTCAGGACTGGGGGCTCCAAGACAAGAAGTCACCAGTTTAGTAAATACGTATTTACCACCTTCTATCATAAGGCATTAAAAAGGCTCTAGGGATACTATGGATAAGGTCAACAAGGTCACTGTCACAAAGACCTGGAATTCTAGAAAAGTGTGGCAACCACCTAGAAATAATGAGTCAACTGATAATAAAGATACTGTCAGATAGTGATAAATGCTATAAAATTTTTTAGTGGATAATATGACATTGAGTGATTGAGGAGATTATTTTGACTTGTTAGTCAAAAAGACCTTGTAAGGAGGTGGTACTTGGGCTAAAATCTAAATGACATTAAGAAATCATCCCTGTGGGGCACCGGGCTGGCTCAGTCCATAGAATGTGTAATTCTTGATCTCAGGGTTGTGAGTGTGAGCCCCATGTTGGGTGCAGAGATTACTTAAAATAAATAAATAAAATCTGAAATAAAGAAAGAAATCATCCTTATAAATATCAGGAATGTGGTTCCAGGTAAGATCTGAAAAGTAGGCAGGAGCCAGATCAGAAGAAGCCTTATAGATTATAGAGGGGACTTTGGATTTTATTCTTAGTGCAAGGAGCAGCCATTGGATGTTTTCATAAGGGAAGTGATATGATTTATTGACATTTTAATAGATTGCTCTATAAGAAAAAATAGAAAATCTGGATAGCTCTATATCTACTATAGAAATTGAATTTATAATATAAAAATTTCCCACCCAGATGGTTTCACTGGTAAATTCTATCAAATATTTAAGGAATAAATAATACTAATTATACACAAACTCTTTCAGAAACTAGAAGAAAAAGGAACATACCCCAATTCTTCTACTGGTTCTTTATTTTTGTACAACTATCCCTAAAAGTAGTGGCTTAAGACAATAATCTATTATTATTATATCTCATGGTTTAGACAGGCCACAGTGGGATTGGCTTATCTGTGCTCTATAATATCTGGGGCCTCAGCAGGGCTGGGGTGACTCAAATGTCTGGGGGCTATAACAATTGGAAGCCAGCTGAGCAATCTTTCTCTCCCCCTCCACATGGCCTCTTGGTTAGTGTAGGTTTCCTCACAGCAGGGTGGCCTCATTTCCTGCATGGCAGATTGGGGCTCTAAGTGTGAGCATTCCAAGAGACCTGGGAAGAGGCTGCAAAGCTTCTTATGACCTAGCTTTGGAAGGACACATCTGTTGGCCAAGCAAGTCATTGAAGCAGCACAAATTCAAGAAGAAGAGACTGAGACTCCACCTCTCAATGGAAAGTAGCAAAGAATTTGTGGCCGTCTTTAATCTAACACACATCTGATGCCCAAACCTGACAAAGACATTACAAGAGAAGGAAATTATAGTTCAGTATAACTCATAAACAAAGATGTAAAACTCCTTAACAAAATATTATCAAATCAAGTCCAACAACATATAAAAAAGAGAAAATATTATTACTGAGTGTGGTTTATCCTAGAAATGCAAAGTTTAACATTAAAAAAGGCAATCAATTTAATTCATTACATTAACAGAATAAAGAAGAAAAAGCATAACATCATCTCAATAGATGCAGTAAAGGTATATTTGACAAAATCCAATACCCATTTGTGATTTAAAAAAAAAACAACAAAAACCTCTCAGCAAACTAGGAATAGAGGGGTAAAGGACATCTGTGATGAACCTACAGTTAATACCAAACTTACTAGTGAAAAAAATGAATGCTTTTCTCCACTTCAGGAATAAGGCAAAGATACTTGCTTTCATCTCTTCTATTCAACATTGTACAGGAAATCCTAGCCAGTGCAATAAGGCAAGAAAAGGAAATAAAAGGTATAAGGACTGGAAAGGAAGAAGTAAAACTGCTTTTATTTATAGATCCTAAGGGATCCTTAAAACAACCCCCAAACTAATGAGAGATTTTGACATATTTGCAGGATACAAAGCTGATATACAAAAATTAATTGTATTTCTGTATATTAACAGTGAGCAATTGGAAAATGGAAATTTTAAAAACTTATTTATAATAACATAAAAAGCACAAAATACTTGGAAAAATATTTAGAAAAAAAAGCAAAAATCTCTGTACTGAGTACTATAAATCAGTGTTGAAGAAGACCTAAGTAAATAGACTGATAGACTATGTTTATGGATTGGAAAACTCAATATTGTTAAGATGTCTGTTGTGCCTAAATTGATCTTCAGATTCAAAGCAATTTCAAGCAAAGCCCAGTAAAGTTTTTTGTTGCTGTTAAAATAACAAGATCATTCTAAAATTTATGGGAATATTCAAAGGAATTAAATAGCCAAGATAGTTTTGAAAAAGAACCAAGTTTAAGGACTCACCCTGGCTGATCTACAGAAATACTTTAAGCATAGTCTTTTAAAGGAGCAAAAAGACCAGATGGTGTGGTCTCTCTGCATCCACTTTTGGTTATTGGTATGGACCAGATGAGAAAAGATGGGAACTCAGACTCTGGTCTGAGGACCAATCAAGGAGATAAAGAGAGATGAAAGGTTTGGGCTATCTTTTAGAGATCGAGGCAGTGAGATTTGTAGATGATTGTAGGTGAGGGATGACAGACAGGGAAGAATCAAATGTGATTTTGACTTGAGCAACTGGGTACTACTGCCGTGACTTAATGAGATGGGAAAACTGGTGGAGAAATGGATTAAGAGGAGAAGGGTCAAGTGTCTGTTACATATGTATTAAGTCTAAGAGACCCAGGAGGCCTATATGGGGAGGTGTCAAACAGGCTGTTAAATATGTAGGTTTGGATTCTGGGGAGAGATCAAGGACTTGAAATATACATTTTGGAGTCAGTGCAGAGATGATACATAAAGCCATAGGACTGGATGAGATCATCTAGTCAGGGGAAGTAGAACGAAGAAGAGGGAGGGCCAAAGATGATTCCCTGGAGCACTCTCACCTTTAGAGGGAAGAAAAGCAGTAGGGCTTAACACAGGAGCCTGGAAAGAAAGGTAGGAGGCCAATCAGGAGAATGAGGTACAGGGAAAGTCATGGGGATTGGAGAGGGGAGACGTGAGACATAGGAAGGGAGTAACTCACATTGTCTGGTGTCTTCCACATGCCAGGCGCTGTCTCAGGACAACTTTGTGAAGCAGGTATCATTGTTCGGGAGACTCAGATTGAAGTGACTTGTCCCAGTCATATAACTCGGAAGCGGAGAGCCCGGTTTTCAGCCAGACCCAGCTTGGCAGTTCTTTCCACCAACCCCATGCTGCTAACTTCTGCCAGTGCCTCCAGCAGGAGGTGTAGGACTGGGGGAAGGCACTTAACAGTTTCTCATCAGTAGAATGTTCACCTTTCAGGGTTATGAGGATAAAATGAGATCATCTGTGTTAAGCACCTGGTCTTGCTTGACTGAGTAGGCTCTCAGTACCCAACGTTGACTGTGGAGTCCTATGGGCACTGAGATCACTGTTGGGGGAAGCTGGGAGGGGCTGGGGCAGGCTTCCTGGAGGAGATGCAATGTAAGCTGAGGACTCAGTGATTCCAAACACTGTGATGAAGTTTCCAGTGGCTCATGGGTGAAATGAAGAAAAGGACGATGCAGTGGGGTTTACAGAAGCTAGATGCATTCAATGTAAAGGATTACTCTTTATCCTGAGATTCTGTCCTTCCTACTTGGTTGGCATTAAAGCATTCTTTTTACGAAACCGTCGTGGATAGAGGATGATAGTTATATTTTAGATATCCTTCCTAATGAAATGAAAACTTGGCAACCTTTCGTCATTCTCCAAACTTTTGAAGTTTTTAACTGGTTGATGAAATTCCAAAATCTGAGAACCTCTGACAGCTGGAGTGCAGAGGGCATTCTTGGCAGAGGGAGCTGCACGGGCAAGCACAAAGGTACAGGGAAAAGCACAGTGTGCTCTGGAACTGCAAACAAGTAGCAAGAGTAGCAGGAACACATGGGGAGCAGGGTTTCTAGGGGGTCTGAGCAAGGAACCAGGAGGCCAAGTCCTGGGGGTGGGGTGGTCACCCTACTGAAATGCCCACCCTCAGACTTTCAGGTGCCCAAACTGACAGGGGAAGTCACTCTGGCCTGAGATTGCTCCCCAGAGCTCCCCATGACCCCGCGAGGGTGTATGTGTGGGCATGCATGCATGTGCAGAGACGCAGGAATCCTTGGTGAAGAAAGGAGGCCAGGAAGAAGGGATCATTGAGGACTGAAGGGTCCTGGCCTAATCAGTCTTGAAGAGACACACAGGATGGAAAGGGAAGCCAAGAAGGGCAGTGGAGAGAAAAGGAAGGAGAACCCCAGGACTATCCGAGTGGGGATAGCAGAGTCTGCGTGTCCGGGCACAAGTGGGTGTGTGTGTGTGCGTGTCCCTGAGATCACATGTGTCTGTGTGCTTGTACATTTGTACCCTACATCATGTGCGCCTATTTCTTGCATATGACACTTGAAGGTGGAGCTGGGGGAGGGCAAATTCTTGATCCCGTGCCCTCTCGCCCTCCTGCGCCCTTGTCAGCCTTGAGGCCACTCAGGCTAGAGTGCTGGGGTGGGAGAGGCCTTGTGGATTGTGGGGGGGGGGGCTTCCAAAGCCCCGCTCCCAGCCTGGTTCCGTCCCATAGAGACTGTGTTGGCCTCTCTGCAACCTCCTCCGTCCCCCCGCTCAGTGTCTCCCTCCGGGGCTGCTCTTGGGCTCCAAACTGCTCCCCGTGCCTGTGAGCAGACCCGCCCTCCTCATCGCCTGCCTCCTCTCCCCCCCTCAGGCCCCCCTCCTCCGGGCTTCTCCAGAGTCAGGCCTCTGTGGTGGCGCTGGGTCACGGGGAGCTTCCCCCCGCGGTGACTTGCCCTTGCCCCTTGGCCTCTTGGCCCACGTGCAGGAGGCTGCCAGGGGGAGTTTGGCACAAAGAAAAAGCGGGGTAGGGTGGGAGGGTGTGTCTGGGGGTGAGGGCACCCCGTGAGCGCGTGTCCGTGTGTCGTGTAAGGTCAAGGATGACAGGTGTATCTGAGAGCAATGGCACGCCCACTTCAGAGAGCCGTTGGCAGCGCCAAGGGGCGAGGTGTGTGCAAGACAGACAGCGTGTGAAAGTGCACGGAGAGGGGGTGCGAGGACACGCTCACATTTATCAAGCACCCACTGTTAGCCAGGCAGGACGCTGAGTGCTTCGCTCAGATTATCTCATTTAATAAGTGTGACAGCGTGTGAGAGGGTGAGAGAGGGCGGAGCGGGCGGGTGGCTGGGAGCACTCCCTCACCGCACCCCAGCAGGGCCACCCCAGGCGTGTCTGAACCAGGCCTTGGGCTGGGGAGCCACCTCGCCGCCCCTCACCATATGGAGACTGGCAGCAGGAGGGAAGGGCCGATTCCCTGCCGTCGAGCCCGGCTTCCCCTCCCGCCCTAGGCCCCCAGGGATGGGCTGACTCCCTCGGGGGACAGAGGGCTGCCTCTTTCTCGTCTTTTCTCCCACTGTGCTTAGCACAGGGCCCAACACTCAGCAGGGGCTTAACCAGCCCCTGTTCTTTAGCAGAGAGTGAGGCAGACCCTAGAAACATCTGTACATTGGTTCAGCCTCGTCTTTACTCTGTAAATGTCACATGGGGGAAAGGAGAACCCCCATGGGTCAGAAGCCAGGCCCCAGAAACGAAGGGAGCAATGGCTGAAGCTGTCTGAGCTGAGGCCCAACGGCTAATGGGGCTGCTAGATGTGAGGGCGTGAGGCTCCTGTGCCCCACCTGAGGCCTCAGGGCCCACTTCTGATGCTCATTGCTTTATCTCATTCCAGTTTGGTGCTGGGTTTTAGGTAAGTGAAGGCGCTTGGAAATGAGGACTGCGGTCTCTTGTCACCCAGGTGGTAACGCGGCGGGGGACTGATGGCAAGAATGCCATAGATTTCTAGAGGAAAAGTGACAAGGAAAGAGGGAAGGAGGAGGAAGGGAGGGAGGGAAGGGGAAGGGAGGGAAGAAAACCATGGAGGTAAATGGAGTCTCTCCTACCCCTGCATCAACCACCCCATGGGGGCAGAACAGTTACTTAGAGATGAGTTATAGAAGTATCAGAGGACCCTGAGCAACAGCAGTAGGGAGGGCTTCCAGGAGGAAGCAGGTGGGCCCTGAAGCACAGAAGGATTGCCACAAGGAGGGGCCTGGAGGGAAGAGCTCCAGGAAGGGCCAGCAAGTATGTTTGGAGGTCAAATGCACATCCAAAAAAACAATCACCTCCTACCCTCTCCCCGTGATTGTAACAATTGTAATTTTCACAAAAATGCTAATATTAGTTATCATTTATTGAGTATTAGCAGAGAAATACAATATTATTCCTGCATGAGGAAATCAAGGTTCAAAAAGGCAAAGGTACTTGCCCAAGGCCTCATGTAGAAGCAGTGCTGGGATTTGAATCCAGGGTTTTGGCTTCAAGCCTCATGTGCTGACTGACTCCTGTCATGCTGCTGCCCAAGCCAAAGCCCACGCCTGCTGGCTCTCTGAAGTGTGGCACCACCACGTGCCAGGCACTCAGGCTCAAAACCTCATCGGACCCCCCTCCAGGAGCACCACTTCCGGCAGCCACCAGATTCTGAGTATACTTCCTCCCCAGGATGGAAATCAGACAGACCTGGGTTCCAATCCTGCTCCATCACTTGTCAGCTGTGTGATCTTGGGGGAAGGCACTTAACCTCTCTGCGCCTCAGTTTTCTTGACTGAGGGAATAGTAATGGCACTGAGAGGATTGTGGTGAGATTTTAACCAGTGAATGCCCATAAAGAACTGAGCACAATGGCTGGCAGAAGAGATACTTGGGAAACACAAGCTATTTTTATTTCCACTAAACTACACTCAGTGTTGATAACTGCCCTGCACAAGAACCCGTCACTCCTGCTTTCTACCTTGCAGATGAGCAAGGCAGACTGGCCAGAAATCCCAGAACACATCATGCTATCTGCACCAGTCGGTTGGTCCGCTCAGGCTGGGGGTTTAAACAATGGAAATTTATTTTCTCGAAGTTCTGGAGGCTGGAAGTCCAAGATCAATAAGAAGTGTTGGCAGATTTGGTTACTCTGAGGGCTCTCTCCTTGGCCTGCAGATACATGGTCTCTCCTCTGTGTGTGCACCCATCCCTGTCTCTTTGTGGGTCCAAATTCCTTCTTCTGACAAGGAAACCAGTCGGGTCGGCTGAGGGCCGACCCAGATGACATCATTCAACCTTAATTACCTCTTTAAAGGCCCTATCTCCAAATACAGCCATTTTCTGAGGGATTGGGGTTTAGTGTTCTGACACACAAATTTTATGGGGGACACAATTCACCGAATAATACTATCTTCCTTCTCTGGTATTTGCTCATGTTGCCTTTTTCTCTGCCTGGGACACTGTCCACATTCTCTCCTCCCCTACTCCTGAAGACCTCCTACTCATCATCTAAAACTAAGCCAGAGCATCACCACCTCCAAGAAGTCTTCCTGGCTAGGCTTCCCACAGCACACCGTGCCTACCTATATCATGTCATGCACCACACTCTAAGAATTGTCTTTTCTTTTTTAAAATTTTGATTGATTGATTGATTGATTGATTTAGAGAGCGAGTGGGTGGGGGCAGAGAGAAAGGGAGAGAGACAATCTCAAGCAGACTTCCCGCTAAGTATAGAGCCCAATGCAGGGCTCGATCTAACGACCCTGAGATCATGACCTGAGCCGAAATCAAGAGTCGGGTGTTTGACTGTGCCACCCAGTGCCCCTAAGACTTGTTTTCTCATACTCATCCCTGCTCAGGTAGATGCCTCTTGTTTTGATCTGTGCAGCATCCCTTGTCCTTCTGATAGTAACATCTTCCTCACAGGGAAGAAAGGACACTCCCACTCTCCATCCCCTTCTTTATGGCCTCTTTAACCTTTCACCTCCTCACAGGCCCATCTCCAAATACAGTCACACTGGGGGTTAGGGCTTCAAGATATGAATGGGGGTGAGGGAGGACACAAGCATTCAGTCCATAACAGTTAATGAGAACGTGGAGGAATTGGGACTCTCATATCTTGTTGGTGGAGATGAAAGATGGGGCATTAAATCATGGTTCCTGCTTCTTGCCCCCAGGATGAACATATGACTCCCACTAGAGTGCTTCCTTGAGCTTTTCATCTATGAATGCTGGATGAGAAGATACTTCCATTTCCTCAGGGATCCAGAATGATGTAAGCCTGGAACTTGGTGTAGTCATGCCCCCCTCTAATCCCGCTATGAAGGGCCTTCATTCTGCAGGGAGCAGAGTGAAGCTCAGGCCCAGAGGGAACACCTACTATGGGCCAGATTCTTTACCGAAATCTTAAATTTTTATATTTCAATTTCTAGTCTTTTGGGTAGGTAACACAGTTAGGAAGTTCTCCAATAAGAAGGCTGTTTTATACCTGCTTCTGTCAAGCCCATTACCCACCTCCCTGCACATGGATAATCACTCTATTATCTATCTATCATCTATCTATCTATCTATCTATCTATCTATCTATCTATCTATCTATCATCTATCTATCTATCATCTATCTATCTATTTTAGAGAAGGGGGAGGGGCAGAGGGGGAGAAAGAGAGAGAATCTTAAGCAGCAAGCTCCTGCCCGTTGTGGAACTCGATGTTCTACACCTTGTCTATTTTCCTTTAACAGTATATTCTGGTATACTTTCCATAAAGTACTCTGTGATCCTTCTCTTTCTTTTTTACAGCTGCATGATATTTCAACGTGGGAATGAACTACACAGTTCCTAATGACGTACACCGGGATTATTTCCAATCTGTTGCAACAAATAGGCTTTGCATGTATCATTTTATGTGAGTATGAGTATATGCAGGCTTAATAATAAAATGATAACCCAATTGAAAAAACTGGGCAAAGTATTTGAATAAACATTCCTCTAAAGAAGATATACAAATGGGGGCACCTGGGTGGCTCAGTCAGTTAAGCGGCTGCCTTCGGCTTGGGTCATGATCCCGGGGTCCTGGGATTGAGCCCCACGTCTGGCTCCCAGCTCAGTGGGAAGCCTGCTTCTCCCTCTCCCTCTGCCTGCCGCTCTGCCTACTTGTGCTCTCTCTCTGTCAAGTAAATAAATAAAATCTTTGAAAAAATAAAAAAAAATTAAAAAAAAGAAGATATACAAATGGTTGATAAACACAGGAAAAGATACTCACCATCATTAGCCATTAGGGAAACGCAAATCCAAACCACAATGAGATACCACTTCACACTCACCAGGATGGCTATAATCAAAAAGACAGACAATCCTGAGTGTCAGTGTCTTAGTCTCCTCAGGTTACTATAACAAAAATACCACAGACTGGTTGGTTTAAACAACAGAAATTTATTTCTCATAGTTCTGAAGGCTGAAAAGTCTAAGATCAAGGTGTTGGCCCATTTGGTTTCTTTTTTTTTTTTTAGCATTTTATTTATTTATTTGAGAGAGAGAGAGATTATGAGCAGGGGGTGGGGCAGAAGGTGAAGCAGACTCCTCGCTGAGCAGGGAGCCCGATGTGGGACTCGATCCTGGGACCCTGAGATCATCACCTGAGCCGAAGGCAGACGCCTAACTAACTGAGCCACCCAGGCGCCTGGCCAGTTTGGTTACTTGTGAGACTTCTGGCTTGTAGATGGCTGCCATGTCACTGTTTACTCAATGGACTCTTCTTCATGCACCTGCAGAGAGAGGAGAGAGAGCTCTGCTGTCTCTTCTTAGAGGGCAGTGATCAGATTCGAGCCCCACCCTTATGACTTCATTTAACCTTTCACCTCCTCACAGGCCCCATCTCCAAATATAGTCACACTGGGAGTGAGGACTTCAACATATGAATTTGGGAGGCACAAGAACATTCAGTCCATAATAGTTGGTGAGTATGCGGAGAAATTGGAACTCTAATACATTGTCCATGGGAATGCAAAATGGTGCAACCACTTTGGAAAACAGTTTGGAAGTTATTCAAAATGTTAAACATGGAGTTATCATTTGATCCAGAAATTCTATTCCTAGGTACATACCCAAGAGAAATGAAAACATATGTCCACACAAAAACTTGTACATGCGTGTTCATAGTAGCATTATTCATAATAGCTAAAAATAGAAACAATCCACATGTCTATCAACTGATGAACAGGTAAATATGTGGTATGTCCACATAATGGAATATTATTAAGCAATAAAAGCAATGAATTATTGATCCATGCTACAATATAGATGAAACTTGAAAGCATTGTGCTAAATGAAGGAAGCCAGTCACAAAGGGTCACATAGTGTATGAATTCTATTTATATGAAATTTCCAGAATAGGCAAATCTATGGAGAGAGAAATTAGATTCGTTGAGGGAATTGGTAGGAAAGGAGAGAGACTGCTCATAGCATCTCTTTTGGGGGAGATGGAAATCTTTTAAAATAGATTGTACCACTCTGTGAATGAACTGGAGTCACTGTATTTTACAGGTTAAATTTTACAGGTGAATTGTGGGGTATCAGAATTATATCTCAAAAGAACTGTTGACATAATAGGGTTCTAGGACTGCAACTGTTGGGCAAAAGGGTAAATGCATTTAAAATTTGATAAATATTGACACATTTGGCTTCTTAACATTTTTCACTCCCACTAGTGGTATATGAAAGTGCAAGGCAGGTACTATTATCTCTATTTTATACAGAAACTCAGGCATGGATAGTCCAGTATCACACAACAGATAATACCCAAGATGTAACTGAAATCAGGACTGTCAGGCTCCAAAGCTTGTGCTTTTGCTGCATCCTATTCATTTGGTGTTTTTCCAATAGACATTTGATCTTCTAAAAACAGCAACAAGAACTTTTGATTGCATTGATTTTCTCTATTATTTTTCTGTTTTCTATGTCATTGATTTATGCTTTGATCTTTGTTATTTCTTCTTTTCTGCTGCCTTGGGCTTAATTTACTCTTCTTTTTCTAGTTCTTAAGGTAGAAGCTGATGACACTGATTTGAGACCTTTCTTCTTTTCTAATTTATGTGGTTAGTTCTATAAATTTTTTTCCTAAGTACGTTTTGTCACTCCTCAAATTCCGATATATTGTATTTTCATTTTCATTCAGTTCAGAATACTTTCAAATGTTCTTTATGATTTCTTCTTTAACCAATGGGATATTTAGAAGTATCTTAATGAGTTCCCAAATATTTAAGGGATTTTCTAATTTAATTCCATTATTGTCAGAGAACATGCTTTAATACTAAATTTATTAAAACTTGTTTTATGATCTTGGTAAATGTTTTATGTGGATATTAATAATGTGTACTCCACTGTTATTGAGTGAAGTGTTTTATAAATGTCAAGGTTAGGCCAAGTCAGTTGATAGTGTTTAAGTCTACTATATTCTTGCTGATTTTCTGTCTGCTTGTTCTATTGACTATTAAGAAAGGGATATTGAAATATTGCCAACTATAATTGTGGATTTTCTCATTTATCTTTGCAATTCTATCAGTTTTTGGTAGTATTTAAATTTATATTTAAAGTGGGTTTCTTGGGGCACCTGGGTGGCTCAGTTGGTTAAGCGACTGCCTTCGGCTCAGGTCATGATCCCGGGGTCCTGGGATCGAGCCCTGCGTTGGGCTCCCTGCTCGGCGGGAAGCCTGCTTCTCCCTCTCCCACTCCCCCTGCTTGTGTTCCCTCTCATGCTGTCTCTCTCTCTCTCTCTCTGCCAATTAAATAAATAAATAAAATCTTTAAAAAAAATAAAGTGGGTTTCTTGTAGGCAAGCAATATGTAGTTGGATCTTGCTTTGGATAAACAATCTGACAATCTTGGCCTTGTAAGTGTGGTTTTAGACCATTTACAGTTAATGTGATTATTAATATGAATGGGTTTAAATCTACCTTCTTGCTATTTGTTTTTATTTTGTTCCATGTGTTTGTTGTTCCCTTTTCCCTATTTTTCTGATTGGGTTTTTTTTAAATTTCATTTTATCTCCTTTATTGTTTTAATTAACTATATATATATATATTTAGCAGTTACTTTGGGGTTTATAGTACACATCTTTAATTTATCCCCATCTATCTTCAAGTAACATTAAACCACTTCATGTATGGAATGAGAATCTTACAATAGTATATGCTTTCATTTCTCCCCTCCCAGCCTTTATGTAATTGTTGTCACACATTTTACTTCTATATGTGTTATGAACCCAGAATACTTGTTATATTTTTATTTGCTTTAACCAATAAGTTCTCTTTTAAATATATTTTTAAATAAGAAAAAAATATATTTGATATTTTTCCACATAGTTATCATTTCCGGAGGTCTTCATTCTTTTGTGTAGATCAGATTTCTGTTTGGTATAATTTTTCCTTCTGATTCAAGGATTTCCTGTAGCATTTCTTATGGTGCAGGTTTTTTTTTTTTTTAAGATTTTACTTATTTATTTGATGGAGAGAGAGTGAAAGAGGGAGAGAGAGCACAAGCAGGGGGAGAGGCAGAGGGAGAGGGACGAGCAGGCTCCCTGCTCGTTGGGCAGGAGCCCAACGTGGGGCTTGATCCCAGGATCCCGGGATCATGACCTGAGCCAAAGGCAGATGCTTAACCAACTGACTCACACAGGTGCCTTCTTATAGTGCAGTTTTGGTAGTGATTAATTATTTCAGCTTTTTTTTTTTTAATCATGGAAGAAGTCTTTATTTCACTTTTGTTTTGAAATATATTTTCAGTGGGTATAGAATTCTAGATAAATGGGGGGTTTTGTTTTATTTTTTATATTCTATACTTTAAAGGTGTTGTACCACTGTCTTCTGACTTGAATTGTTTCTGATGAGAAGCCTGCTGTAATTCTTACTTTATTTCTTTGTGTGTCATATGTCTCTTTTTCTCTGGCTATTTTTCTGATTTTCTCTTTATCACTGGTTTTAAGCAATTTTATTATTATAAAGTTATAATAATAAACTTGCCTTGGTGTAGTTTTATTTGTGTTTCTTGTGCTTGATGTTCTTTGAGATTTTTGAACCCCTGGTTTAGTTTGTCAAATTTGGAAATTTTTGACTACTATTTCTTCAAATATTTCTGCTCCCCTCCTCTTTTGGGGACTCTAATTACATATATATTAGGCCTGTTAGAGTTGTCCCACAGCTCACTGATTATCTGTCCATGTTAAAAAATTTTTTTTCTGGGGTGCCCGGGTGGCTCAGTTGGTTAAACGACTGCCTTCGGCTCAGGTCATGATCCTGGAGTCCCGGGATCGAGTCCTGCATCGGGCTCCCTGCTCGGCGGGAAGCCTGCTTCTCCCTCTGCTTGTGCTCTCTCTCTCTGACAAATAAGTAGATAAAATCTTAGAAAAAAAAATTTTTTTTTCTCTCTATTTCATTTCGGATCTTTTTATTGCTATGTCTTCAAATTTACTGATCCTTTCTTCTGTGTCATTAAATCCGTTGTTAATCCCATTCAGTGTATTTTTCATCTCAGACACTGTATTTTTCATCTCTAGAAGTTAAATTTGGCCTCCCCCCCCACCAACATTCTCCACTTAACGTGATCAATCTTTACTTTAGCTTCTTGAGCATGTGGAATATAGTTACATTGTTTTAATAGCCTTACATACTAATTCTATCTTCTGTGTTATTTTGGGGTCTGTTTCTATTGATTAACTTTTCTCCTTATTAAGGGTTGTATTTTTCTGTTTTTCATGCATGTTATTTTTTGGTTGGATTCCAGACATTGTGAATTTTACTGTGTGTGCTGGCCATTTTAATATTCTTATAACTATTCTTGAGCTTTGTTCTAGGATGCAGTCAAGTTACAAAAAGGAGTTTGATTCTGTTGAGACTTGCTTTTCAACTTCATTAGGCAGGACCCTTACCTTTTTTCCCCACTACTGAAGCAGTATCCTTCTAAGGCATCAATTTGATGCCCCATGACTTATGAGGTTTTTCACTCAGATTCTAGGTCTTGTGTGTACTTTGCAAATTGTTTCCTCTGCTCCTTTGGGATGTTCTTCCCTCAAACTCAGATAGTTTCCTCACATACAAGTGCTGCTCAATATTCAGTTGAAGGCTTGAGGGGAACTCTCTGTAGGTCTTTGAAGCTGTCTCTCTGTAAGGCTCTCTTCTCTGCAGTTCTCTGCCCTGTGAACTCTAGTTGCTTTGGCCTCCCCAGACTCCCTGTTCCATCTTCTCTATGCAGAGAGGCAGCTGGGACCCTGCTCCCTGTGCTGCAGCCTGGAAACTCTCCAGGCAGAAGCTAGCAATCAGAGGGCTCACCTCATTAGTTTCTTCTCTCTCAGGGGTTGCTATTTTGTGCTGCCTGATATTCAGTGTCTGAAAACTGTTGTTTTGTGTATTTTATGTGGGTTTTCAGTTGCTCAGAACAGAGGGTACATTGACTCCCCGTATTTTCCTCTTCCCAGAAGCCCTATAACTGCATTTTTATATTTAACTCTTACTATAATCTTATATATTAGGAATGATTATCCCCATTTTACAGATGAGGAAAATTGAGGCTTAAAGAATGAGTTACAGTAGTGTTGGGAGGCAGAATAATCTAACAGATAAAAAGATGGATTGTGGGGGCACTTGGGTGGCTCAGTCGTTAAGCATCTGCCTTTGGCTCAGGTCATGATCCCAGGGTCCTGGGATTGAGCCCTGCATCAGGCTCCCTGCTCGGCGGGAAGCCTGATTCTCCCTCTCCCGCTCCCCCTGCTTGTGTTCCCACTCTCGCTGTGTCTCTCTCTGTCAAATAAATAACTAAAATCTTAAAAAAAAAAAAAAAGGTGGATTGTGTAGCCAAACCTCTGGATTTGATTCTCAGATTCCCCATTTATTAGTTGTGTGACCTTGGACAAAGTCTTTTTTTTTTTTTTAAGATTTTATTTATTTATTTGACAGAGACAGAGACAGCGAGAGCAGGAACACAAGCAGGGGGAGTGGGAGAGGGAGAAGCAGGCTTCCCGCTGAACAGGGAGCCCGATGTGGGACTCGATCCCAGGACTCTGGGATCATGACCTGAGCCGAAGGTAGCCGCTTAACGACTGAGCCACCCAGGCGCCCCCTTGGACAAATTCTTTAACTTCTCTGTGCCTCAGTTTCCTCACTGTACGAGTGGAATGATAATAATAAAAACTACCTGATGGGGTTGTTAATGAGAATTAAATGAGTTAATATGTAACTGGCATATAGTTACTATGTAAGTATCAGTTATTATTATGAAGGTAGAATAGTTGACAAAGCTAGAGCTGAGTGGCAGGCAAACTCATTTTGAATTCCAGCTCCATCACTAACTTCTTGTGAAACTTCGCCATGTGTATCATTCAGGGTTCAGTTAGAGACGCAGAACGACTAGGAGATCCCGACCAGAGCTGTGCAGAAAAGGAAATTCTGGGAAATGTAGTTCAGCTGAGCTGAGGGGACAGCATCACAAAGCTGTCACACCACACCATTTATCTGCTCTGAGAATCTAGTTCCTCATCTGTGAGATGGGATAATCATATCCTTCACCGGATGAAATGAGATCACGCACATTAAGCGCTTGGCCACGCTGTCTAGCCGGGGTTCAAGAAATGGTTCTTACTGCCCAGGATCCCACCGCTAATAATGGCCAGAGGCATGCTCTGCCCCCCAAATCTGTTGCTCTCCCCCCTTCACCATGTTGCCTCCCCGTGCCGGGCCTGGAAGTATGGAAATGAGTAAGACAGTTCCTACCCTGCGGTACAGCGGTAGGTCAGGGGCCCCAGTGAGGATGACAGAGGACAGGAGAAGGAAAGCAGTCACTATTAGCAGGAGCTCCTCCAAGACTGGCTCTGAGCTGGATCCTCTACAGCAGGACGCAGAGGAAGGGATCTAAGATCTACTGCATGCCAGGCACTGTACATGACCATCCTATTGAGTCATCACTGCTGAAAAATAGGATAGATAGTCTTATTATGCCTGTGATACAGACAAGGGAACTGAGAGTCCGAGAGTTTAAGCCACTTGCCCTGGGTCACAGAGTAACCAGGCGACAGAGCCCCCGAGTCCCAGGTGATGGCTAGAACGGTGGTGGAGGCGGCAACGTGGGGGCATCCCGGGGGAGGTGGCTCTCCCGAGCTGGAAGCCAGGGCTGGCTCTGAGCCCCCCGGGGCCGGCTGGCCTCCGCGCCTGTGTCTGCCCGTGGGCGGTGGGCACGCTGGTGGCGGTGGCAGCGGCGGGCGGCAGCAGGGAGACAGTCACACCTCGCTGTTTTGTAAACTGTTTCTCACAGCTTGTTTGTTCCGGGTTAGGGCTGGAGCGGCACCGTATGGAAGTGTGACTCATTGTTTAATGTGGCAGCTCATTAGCAGAGCTTGTTGCCGCCTCTGATTTCTCTGCTCCCGCTAATTGGAGAGCCCAGTGGGGCCCTGGCTTCCCGTGAAGAGCAAGCCAGTCCCCAGGGCTCCAGCTGGCCCTTGCCCCTCGGGCTCCCTGAGGAGGCCACCCCACGCGGGTGGGTGCTTGTCTCAGCCAGGCTGGGTTCAAGTCCCAGCTCGTCCTGGCCGGGTAGCTTTGGACAAGGCTCCTTGTCCACTCCTCCTCTTTGAGCCTCAGTTTCCCCACCCAGCCAATGGAGGAAGTAGTAGCGACCTCATCATAGTGGGTGGGAGGAAGAGTCATAAAATGTCTCCAGTCCCCTGGCACGTACTAGATGCTCAGTAAGTGGGTCTTGTAGTGTTATTATCATTAGGTTGGAACCTGAGGAAACCTCTCAGTCCTGACTCCCCCTGGGGCAGCCACCCCACCAAAGGAGCTCCCGAGGCTCTGGTGTGAGGACCTGTTCCACCGCAGATCATCTGACAACACTTCTTCCCTCCCTGCGACCCCTCCTAAGACAGATCTGTGGGGCCCGTCCACCCTCCGCGCCCCCCCAGAAGAGGAGCCGACAGTGCGGGCCTGCCCTGGAGTGGGAGCTGGCTTCCCTGGAGCTCTCCCTCAGGCTGCCTGTAAGGTGACTGCTCCCTGGGCCCCGGGGCCATCCTCTGCGCTTTGGAGACAGCAACCATGCCTCTCTCCAGGTAGAACCAGTCCAGGTCCTTCACGGGTCCCTTCCGTGACACAGCTCATGGGGTCGCCGGATGCAGCTCTGATGTCCCTGGAGTCATGCAATGCTATGGGCTCCTTCTGAGTCCCTTTCCCACTGTCCTCACTTTCTCTGGATATGCTCCTCCCCACCCTCCCCCCTACATTTGAGACCTGCCCCGTCCGACAGCAATATAATGCCAGCCCTGCATGTGTTTTTAAATTTTCTAGTAGCCTTCTATTCATAAAAACTAAAAAATAGGCAACATGAACTTAAAACTATATTGTATTTAACCCAACATATCTGAAATAGTATCATTTTAACATATAACCAATACAAAAATCATTAATGAGAAATCCTAAACTTTTTTTTTTTCATACAATATCAGGTGTATTTTTACACATATGGCACATCCTCTTTTGGACGAGCCATGTTTCAAGTACTCAATAACCACATGTGACTGGTGGCTACAGTGTTGGCCAGGCACTTCCAGCCTCTGGCTCTATTAGTGGGGTCGGAATTGGCCTAGGTGTTGTGGTTAACGCATGATTCTGATTCAGGAGGAAAGAGTAATCTGGTGCCTGAGGGTTAGGACATCTGGCTGTTGGGAGGTCCGGGACCCAGGCTGGGTTCTCTTACCTGCTCACTCTGTAGGTGACTGTGGATACGTCACTGCTCTTCTCCAGGCCCCAGATTCCTCATCTGACAAATATGAGGAAGTCTCTGGGGTGCTCTTTATATGTTCTCTTATGCATTTCTTAGGAAAGCCCCACGATGTAGGTTTTCTTATCTCTGTTTCCCAAGTGGGGAAATGGAGGCTCAGAGATCTGACCTCTTCCTCACGTTAGGGGCTTGTGGATTCACCCAGCTGGTGGCTCCTGCCTTGCTGGCCACCATGGATCCCAGTGGGGCTCTTTCAGGCAAGCAGCCCTCAATCTTGTCCCCTTCCTTATTGTTATTCCTTCCCGACGTAACAGACGGAGGGCGGTGATGGCGACATATGCAGGTGTATGCAGTGTATGCACGGGAAGGTCTGCTGGAGGAAAATGCCTCCATCTGCTCAGGTATCTGCCCTATCTCTGCATAGCTGTCCCATCACAGCGGGGGCCTGAGGTCAGGTCCTGGCCCCTCCCTGTGTTTGTTTTTGCTCCACCAGGATGTATCGGGGTAAAACCCAGACATCATCTCACTCAAGGCTCCTTCCCTCCATCTGCTTCCTCCCCAAATCCTTGAGTCCAGCTGACTTCTCCTTCCTGACCACAGACTTGTCTTCCAATTCCAGAGCCATCTTCTGTCACCTGTATGACTTTAACCAAATCACTTTATTTGACAGAAGCTTCACTTCCATGTCTGAGATAGGGGAGACTCTCCCCTTCCTCGCAACGTTGATGAGAGTAATGACTGAGTCAATGTATGTGAATGGGCCTCGCCGGGTACTTTATGTAAATGTTAATTGTGACTGAATATTGACTGGTCATTTTAAGAACGACTTAGCTTAACTCTTCCAAACTGGACCTTGCCTGGTCTACTCTACAATGCTCTGCATGGCTTTGTTCCATTTTTCCAGCCAGGCAGGCAGGCTCCCCACTGTCCTCTAAGTAGAGTGATCATCCACAGATGACCACTCTCTCTGGTGAGAACATGGGATGATGGGGCTGAAGGGGTCTTGACGGCCATGCCTGGAGCACCTCATCACCAAGACCAACCATCTTCAAAAATAAGACAGATGTGACTTTTTTTTTTTAAGTAAGATGCCCAGCGTGGAGCCCAATGCGGGGCTTGAACTCACAACCGTGAGATCAAGACCTGAGCCAAGATACAAGAGTCAGACACTTAACCGACTAAGCCACCCACATGCCCCAAGATAGATGTGACTTTTTTTTTAAGATTTTATTTATTTATTTGAGAGAGAGAGAGAGAGCGAGAGAGGGGACACAAGCAGGGGGAGTGGGAGAGGGAGAAGCAGGCTTCCTGCCGAGCAGGGAGCCCGATGCGGGGCTCGATCCCAGGACCCTGGGATCATGACCTGAGCCGAAGGCAGACACTTAATCATCTGAGCCACCCAGGAGCCCCTAGATGTGACTTCTATTGTGAATCTTTCTAAAGTATATTGCACACTTCCCTGTGTCCCCCAAACGAGGATAATTGATGTGAATTTATCTTTTTCTTGATTCAGGATCATCATCACAGAAGGATGTTTTTATATTAAAATAGGACTAAGAGCACTCACTCTCACTGAGCATTCTCTGTGCATGGATGCCTTGCAGATGGCATCCAGTTCTTACATGACCCCGATGTAGAGCTTGGATACCATCCCCTTCTCACGGGGGAGGAAGCTGAGGCCCAGAGCTGTAGAGAGACTGGGCAGGGTCTCCCTGCAGAGGGACTTGGTCCCACCGGCTGAGAAAGGCAATACTGTAGCACAGGCTTGGAAGCCTTTCCTTGACCTGTCTGCGCCACCTACACTGTTTCCCAGTTCCTCCTTCTTTCACACTCTCTTCTCTTGGCTTTCATGAGCCCCCTTTCTTTCTTAGCTCTCTGGCTGTTTTCCCCAGATTCCCTTGCAGTCTGACCTCGCTCTGCTCTCCTTAATGTGCTGGCATCCTTCAGCACCCCTTCTGGTGCTCTGCTTTGTCCACATCTTGCTCCACGTCACCCCCAGGGTCTTAGCTGTGGCCAAGGCCATGGCTTCACGGTCTCTGCGCCACGGACTCCCAGATTCACATGTCCTGTGCAGCCCTCTTCCCAGAGCTCCAGGCTGCGTATGGATGTATGTCTTCCTCGGCTGTCCCACAGGCACCTCCAACTCAGCACCCCAAATGGAGTGGAGTCCATCCTCCTCCTCTGAAGCTCCCACCCCCTCTTGTGATCTCTGGCTCAGTAACCCCTTCCCGACTCTCCCAGCTTTATGATAAAACAGGCTACTATTTCTCACGGGCGTATAGAGTACAGACTCGTGCTAGGTGCTTCCATGGCTCTCACTGGATCCTTAATCCACCCAGAAGGTTGCCAGTATTGGATTATCATCCCCATTTCCCAGATGCCGATGAGGTCTGGACAAGGTAGCAGAAGTTCCTGGCACGTAGTAGGCACTTGACAAGTGCTGGTTCATTCTTTTGGCTTTTGGTTTTTCAACAGTCTAAATTCATAAAGGAAACCAGCTAAGCTCACGCCAAGCCAAGGTGCACCGCAGTCATTCCCACCCAGACACCCGCGCAGATGTCCAGCTTGCTCTGTGACTCCAGCTTGGCAAACTGGATGCCCAGGCTGCTTCCTTGTCCGGAGGTATCTCTCCTGCTGAACTTGACCTTGCCTCAAGAGGCAGTTGTTGTGCGGAGTTAGTTAACCAGGAAGTCCCCCTCAGTTGTGCGGCCCCCAGGCTGCCCCCTCCCGCACCCCGGGTAATAGCCACAGGACAGGGGACAGCAGCGTTTCCAGGCATGTCTGCGGGTGGTGGTCTGTGAGCGGTTTCCTCCTTCTGCCTAGCCATCCCACTGTGATGGGCGGTTGTGAGGCGGGGTACTGCCCCTCCCCATGTTGGTTGTCCTTGTTATGGTTACAATCACGATTCTTATCATCATTATCGTCCCCAAGACAGCCCGTGAAGCAGGTACTGTCAGTCTATGGGGCTAAGGTAGCTGAGGCTCAGGCAGATGAAGCGATTTGCCCACGTCCACACAGCTAGAGCCAGGCTCCGTGCATGTGTTCTTTTGATGTGTAGTTTCAAGGTGATCATTTGCTTCAGGAGAGTAAGATTAAGTTCTCCTTAAAATGACTTGTAAAATGTAGGCATCCCCCAGAAAAAGACTGAAGATTCGGTCACAGTGAATATTTACTCCACATCCTGGGTGAGGCACCTTCACATGTATTGTCTCACTGTGGCTCCCCCCAAACTTGAGAGGAAGGGGGGTTCTCCCCAATCCCAGACACGGAAACAAGGATTCCATCAAAAGCAGTACTTTGGGGCGCCTGGGTGGCTCAGTTGGTTAAGCGACTGCCTTCAGCTCAGGTCATGATCCTGGAGTCCCTGGATCGAGTCCCGCATCGGGCTCCCTGCTTGGCAGGGAGTCTGCTTCGTCCTCTGACCCTATCCCCTCTCATGTGTTCTCTCTCTCTCATTCTCTCTCTCTCAAATAAATAAATAAAATCTTTAGAAAAAAAAAAAGCAGTACTTTGCTCAAAGTCACCCTGGTGACAGGTCATGCTCTGGGATTGAAAGACAAGCCTCTGAGACTCCAAGCCCAGTGCTCCATTCCCCATGAGACTATGGGCAGGAACAAGTGCTAGGGAAGAAGCAGGCGAAGAGAGAGAAGCTTGGGTCACCAGGCACAACAATCCATTTTTCTGGACAGGGAAACTGAGGCTAGAGAAGCGCAGAACTTTGTTTCAAGTTACACAGCTAGGAAGTGAGGATGCTGGCATCCTGCCCACATCTCTCTGATGCTGCACCACTCCACAGAGTGGTTGCCAAAGCCACACACCTCCTCCTCCGGAGACCCTCTTCTTCTAGCCATAGCCTAAGGTCCATTAGGAACTCTAGATCCTTTTCCCTAAGGTAGGAAGGACTTAAGCCCTTCTGCCTTATTACCCCAAATTGTGCCAGGCATTGTACTAGGCACTTTATATGCATTACTCTATTTACTCATAACAAGCCTGACAGGTAGGAGCCATGATTATCCCCATTTTAATGATGAAGACTCTGAGGCCCAAAGACGTCACAGGATTAGAAGTGAGGAAGCTGGAAACTGGAATTTGCAGCAGGGACTGACTCCAGACCTGACTGAGTTTCTTGCTTGCATTGGGTGGAGACTTCCCTCTTTGACATGTGTCAGGTCATGAGCCCTGAGGGCCAGAGTCTAAATCTCCAGCTACCCTTGTCCCCATCCATTAACTTCCTCCTCTTCGTAAAGACATCACCACCCCATCTAACACCATGGGTCAAGTCCCATTCTCACTTGGGGACGTCTTTAGCCATTTCTCTACTTTGTCACCAATCTCACAATTGCCCTCAGGGTAGGCAGTGTGGTCCCCATTTCGCAGAGGATTCGAGGCTCCAGGGTGCCACAGGGTGGGCATCAAGGTCTAAAACCAGGTATGTCTGTCTCTAAGACCCATGTCCTTTCTACTCACTGCACCCCTCCCTCCTGGGAGGTCTTAGGGGAACTTGGAAAATCTCCCACTTGGAATTGTGATGCCTGAATTCTGGCCAGTTCTACCCCTACCTGGGTGCCTCAGACCATCCAAGGGATTCAGTTAATGGGCTTGATGATTTCTAAGTCTCCTTCTTGATCTGAGAGCATGGGGTCCTGTCCTCATGACTCTGTCTCAAGTTCCACAGGGAGAACAGGGCCGAGCTCTGGCAGGGGACCAGCCTCCTGATCTTGAGGCTGATACTCAGGCAGCAGGGGCCACCTCTGTGTCTCCAGAGGGGTCACCAGTCACAGCCCTCCTCAGTGGAGGCCAATTCACCTAACTGGTTTCTCTGGGTTCCTGGAACCTACCCCAAGGCCCTCCCCATCAGACTCTGTGTCTTTCCACCCTCTGTGCTCATCAAGCCTGTCCCAGGGCAATGGAGGCAAAGTGATCAGGCTGCTGGACCCACTGAACCAAGTCACTGGGCTTTTCAGCTGGACTCTTTTTGGGGTACTGATTCATTAAACTATTAACCCAAGGACAGATATTCTAGCAACTCTCTTCTTTCTTCTTTCATTATTCTTAATCTGTTGAAAAAAATATCCAACAATACAAAACTATATAAAGGAAGAGGGAAGGCTCTCTCTAACCCCCAAAATCACTCTTGATTGGAACTAACTAGTCTTAATAGTGTGGGGCAATCCTTCATGTGTGTACATGGAACTTTTTTTTTATTTTAAGATTTTATTTATTTATTTGACAGAGAGAGACATAGAGAGAGAGGGAACACAAGCAGGGGGAGTGGGAGAGGGAGAAGCAGGTTTCCCACCGAGCAGGGAGCCTGATGCAGGGCTTGATCCCAGGACCCTGGGATCATGACCTGGGCCGAAGGCAGATGCTTAATGACTGAGCCACGTGACACTGAGCCTGGCATGGAGTAGGCACCTACTACTTTTCTGTCACTTCTTCTTTCACTTAACGTTACATTATGGCTATTTTCCTGTGTTAGCACATGGAGGTTTATTTATTTATTTTTTATCATTTATTTAAAAAAAATTTTTTTTTTTAAGTAATCTCTACACCCAACATAGGGCTCAAACCCATGACCCCAAGATCAAAAGTAGAACGCTCTTCCGACTGAGCCCCCCAGGTGCTGGAGGTCCATTTATTTTTAAAGAGCTGCTTGATTGTCCTCTGTGTGGTTGTGCCCTAATATAATGTCCTCCAGATGGCCCCCAGTGTTTTCCCTCTATGACTATGACTACAACTGCGGCTGACCCTTCTAGAGTGCCTAGCACGTGCCTGTCACAGCAGGAGGCCCATTATGTACACACTTTTATGAATACCTCCCCTGGCATCTACCAGGTGCTCAGGAAACTACCGGAAGACCGAGCTCAAGGGGCTAGCCTTCTCCCTCGCCCACCCCTCCCAACACATCAGGTCCTGCGCTGGACCCAAGAAATGAGCAAGACTGAGACCCCATGCCAGAGGACCTCACAGACTAGCAACCAGATGTGGGAGCAGGTCATCACAGCCCAGTGAGGGGGAGAACAGAGGAGGAAGGACGGGTGTTCCTGCAGGTTTGGGGCGGGGGCGGGACGCTCTCAGGGGAGGGGATGGCTGAGCCTCGGAAGGATGCGAGGAGTGGGGCAGGTGTGCAGGGCCATGCCGGTCTGTCTACCTTCCATGGGACTGGCTTCCTGCGTCTGTGCTTCTCGCTCTTATCACCCTCATGCCCCATCTACTCCTGAGAAAAGGATTGGGGTAGATGCTGATTTTTATAAAGTTACGTACATAATAACAATAGGACCACTGAGTGAAGAAAAGCAGTAAGACTTTTATAATAAAATGGGGGAAGAGAATGACCGTCCCCCTACACTGAGGGTAGTTCCTGCAGTGGAACATAAAACTGACCTCCACTCCCAGAGGCCAGGAGGTCCCAGCTCCCAAAGGCCCATCCAGGCCCACCGGTGGAGTCATGTCCCCTCCTCTCCACACTTGACCCCTGATTTATTCGCTGGGCTTATGGCTCCCTTGTGTACTGGGCTGCTATTTTGAAGAAATCATTAATTCTGACCCGGTCACATGACTGAACTGTGGCACATAGTAGGTGCTCTGGAGCACCTACCGTGGGCCACTCCTTTATAACCGCTTCACTCTGAGACACAGACAGAGAAGAAACCGAGGCTTGGAGGAGTTAGGGGAAAGGTGGGCAGGGCTGCCCCTGGACCCCCATCTCCTGCCCGCAGCCCAGCCTCTTTATACGTTTGGCCAGGAAGGAGCTACGGATGAGATACCTCTGGACAAGGAAGCAGCCTGGGCGTCCAGTTTGCCAAGCTGGAGTCACAGAGCAAGCTGGACATCTGCGGGTGTCTGGGTGGGAATGACTGCGGTGCACCTTGGCTTGGCGTGAGCTTAGCTGGTTTCCTCTATGAATTTAGACTGTTGAAAAACCAAAAGCCAAAAGAATGAACCAGCACTTGTCAAGTGCCTACTACGTGCCAGGAACTTCTGCTACCTTGTCCAGACCTCATCGGCATCTGGGAAATGGGGATGATAATCCAATACTGGCAACCTCCTGGGTGGATTAAAGATCCAGTGAGAGCCATGGAATCACCTAGCGTGGAGCTAGCCCTCGATGAATATTCTCGTTATTATGTTTGTCATTAAGATTATCCTCCTCGCAATGGTCCCGTGAGGTAGGGACTGCCAGTGCTGTCTTATGGCTAAGATACTGAGGCTCCGGGAAAGGAAGTACCCAAGTTGGAGCAGGAAGCCTGTTGGGCTCAATTTCTGTGCTGTCTCCACACTGAGAGATGAGCCCAGGAGGTCAAATGAAGGCCCAGGGCAAACACGCAGAGGGCAGCCAGGCTTGGGTGAGTGTGCTTGATGGTGTCTAGTCCCTCTTGGGTGAGGGGGCCTCCAGAGGGCAGCTGCAGAGGGAGCTGGGGCACAAGCGGCTGGCCTGGGCCCGGCGGCTAGAGCTGCAGTCCCTGTGGGCCACGCACAGTCCCCAGAGGAACAGTAGAAAAGCAGCTGCAAAGCAGGCTGGGCCCAGGTCCCAGGGCACTTGGCGGGGCCAGGCCACCTCAAAAGGGGCCATCTCTTGGCACTTGGGTGCTGAGAGCTTAGGAGAGGTGGGATGGTATCATTTGCGTGACTGCATTTTTGGCTTGACCTCACTTAGTCTGACCCAACTCTTAAACTATACTGATTGAAAAGTAGAATTTAAGGGTGTGGGCTGAGCAGGTTTCACAAAGCTGTCAGCCGCACTTGGCTGGGGCACTCTGTGTCTTCCCCACCCCACCCCACCCCTGCCCTTATTTGGCCTCACCTGCCTGCGCAGGCAGCCAGCAGGCGTGATAAAGCAGTTGCAGTGGTGAAAGCACCAGCTTTGGGGTTGGACGACTCTGGCTTAGATCCTGGCTCACCGACCTGGGGAAGTCATTTACTTCTCTGAGGCTCTGCTGCCCCTTCTAAAGTAACGCCAACTGCTCAGCGTCAGTTAAGGATCACGGGATGTGATCATGACCATGGAATCATTGAGCGTAATGGCTGTACTTAGGAAACACTCGATGAATATTACTATTGTATTTATTATTGTCATCGTTCTCACGATAGCCCTGTGAGGTTTCCACAGCAGATCCTGCCTCAGTTTCCTCATCTGCAAAATGGGACTCGTCCTGAGGCTCCGAGGGTGCATCTGTGGATGGAACGAGGGGCGTAATGGACAGCCGGTGCATGGGAGGCCCCCTGATCACCACGGGCCTCCTCACCCCTCCACAGCTGCCTCAGCGGGGCCCGATGCTCCAACTGTCCTCACTGGCCGGGAGCCCACTGCCTCTCTTACCCGAGGCCTTCATGCTGTAGGGGTCCTGAGACCAAGAGTCAGGCCGAGGAGGTGGTGGTGTGTGCCACGCATCCAGTGGACACAGGGCCAGGCCAAGCTGTGGGCTGCAGAGAAAGCACACCCTGAGAAATTCTTTGGAGGTTGCGAAGCTCCTTCTCCCACCATGTTCTCTCCTTTCCTTCTCCTGTCTGCTCTGGGGGTAGGTGCTGCGACCTCCATTTTGCACATGGGAAAACCGAAGTTGGTGACTAGTTCTGGGTCACACATCGAGTCCTTGATGGGGCTGGGACTTGCAGCCTCTTTCCCCAGTACTGGGGAGGGGAGAAGTAGCGACCCCAGGGCGCAATGGGTGGGTGGACATCTGGGGACTCCTCACAGACTTGGGCTCAGTGGCTTGGCATTGTCTGCTGCCTCCGGGGCCTGGTGGACCAGGCGGCGGGAGTGGCGCTGGAGAGGGGGGCAGCTGGAAGAGGCAGCCTTCTCTTAGAAACCTCACTCCCTTTTCCAGGACTCCTTCCCCTAACAGTCATGGCTCTGGAATTCCAAACGACTTTAGTATTTTGCAAGGAGGTCTCAGGGCTCTGTGAACGTCAGCCTCAGACTGAACCTTCAAGATCATCTGCTCCAAGCCTCCCATCCATTTGACTAATCAAAAGATGGAGCCCCTGAGGAATGGAGAAGTGACTTAGCTGAGAGCAGGGCCGGTGGCATAACCATTCAGCCCAGCGTTCTGAGAGCGTCACTGGATCAGGGAGAAGACAGGCCGGGGTCAGGACATTCCAGAGAAGAGGTCACATGGGCTGGACAGGGCAGGACAGGACCGGGCAGGGCCGGGCGGGCAGGGCGTGAGGCCACAATCAGACGCTAGGTATTCTTCCGCCAAGCTCTGCTGTCAAGTCCTCACTTTGTCATTTCCTTTCCACAACCCTGGGAGGTCAGGGTTGTTGTCCTCACTTTACAGGCTAAGAAACAAGACACAGAGAAGTCCCAAGTCAAACAGCTTCTTCGTGCAGGAGGCAGAATTCAAACCTGGTATGGCCTGTCTCCAAATCCGACAGCTTTTCTATTACACCTCTGTACTAGGTGGAATCGTGTCCACCCCCTACCCCAAAAAAGTCATGCTCTTTCTAGAACCTCAGTATGCGACC
Source organism: Neomonachus schauinslandi (assembly GCF_002201575.2). Taxonomy (NCBI): domain Eukaryota; kingdom Metazoa; phylum Chordata; class Mammalia; order Carnivora; family Phocidae; genus Neomonachus; species Neomonachus schauinslandi. The sequence continues at coordinate 31,372,276 of NC_058406.1, forward strand.
TTATTTAGAAACAAAGGCGTTGCAGATGTAGTTGGTTAAGATGAGGTCATAGTGGAGTAGGGTGGGCCCAAATGCAGTGTGGCTGGATTTAGAAGAAGAGGAGAGGCACAGAGAGAATGCTGTTGGAGACCCAGAGAAGACACAGGGGAGGACAGCATGGAGAAGAAGGCAGAGACTAGAGAGAGGTGTCTACAAGACCAGGAGCACCAGGCTTGCTGGTGATGACCAGAGACCAGAAGAGGGAGGAAGGGTTTTCCCCTAGAGCCTTCAGAGAGCACGGCCCTGCCAGCACCTTGATTTCAGACTGCCAGCCTCCAGAACCCTAAGACAATATTCCGGTTGTTTTAAGCCACTTTGGGGCCTTGTTACAGCAACCCTAGCAAACGAATATGCCTCCTTCCTGTCGTGCGGAGAGAGGGGTGACGTATAGGGCTCATGGATCCCAGGTGTGGTTGTGTTGCGACTTAGAGTATCAGGGCAAACGCATGGTGGAGAAGGACGGAGGGAACATACATTTTGTCTGACATTTGCTCAGGGCCGCACCTTACACGTGTGATGCTGATCACCCTCCGTGGGTGACTAGAGCCATTTCCCAGATGCCCCATGAGGCATCAGAGAAGGGAAAGGATTTGCCCGTCAGACTCTAGGTGCCTCCAGGTGCGATGCAAGGAGCAAACTTAGACTCCAGTTTGAATCCTAGGGAGGGAGGCCACTCACTTCCCTTCTCTGAACCTCTTTCCTCATCTAGAGAATGGGAAACATGGTCACTGCCTCTCAGGTGGTTGGGAGAATGAAATGGGCTCATTCTGTCATTCAACAAACATGTGTTGACAGTCTCTGTGCCAGCCCCTACTCTAGTTTCTAGGGATACTGCAGTGAACAAGATGGGCCAAGGTCTTGCTCCCAAGGGGCCAGATTCTTCTGGATAATGCTTGTCAGGTGCTCTGCCAAAGGCTGACAGTAAGTGCTCCATACAACTTATGGGGATAAAGACCCAGGATTGAATGGGATGGTGTGCAGAACGGGCTTGGCCTGGAAGAGCAGCACGCATCAGCACTAATTGTCTGCCCTGTCAGTGTGGCACCGCCCCCTGGCCCAGGACCAGACCAGGTCCTTGGGCACCCGGCAGTCACTGGTCTAAGCTGCTGCCCAAAGCCAGCAGAACCCTCTGCCCCAGGCAGGGACTGTGGAGGCAGCTCAAGGAGGCTCAGGTCTCGTCAGAAGGGCCCTCCCCCGCTGCACTGTCCCCCTCCGCCACACAGCCTCAGCTCAGCCCCACCCACTCCCTGACACTGTCCCTGGGCCAGGCCTGAGCCTGCTCTGGAGGCTCTCCCAGCTGTCCTGATGTCCCCTCTGGCTTCTGCAGACGCTCCCCATTTCCACCCCTGGAGGCCTCGTCTGGGCACCAGCCCCTCCCCTCCAGAGGCGTCCCCAGACATCACTCCTGTGCTATTCTCTTTTCCTGACAACTGTGGCATCAAATGTCAACCAGACTCTGCTCGGCACCAGAAGGTGGGGGCAGGGGGCTGGTTCTTGATAATAACTGTGTGGTTTAGGGGAGGGTCCTCCTCAGCCCCCCGCGAGGGGCTAGGAATGGCTGGCCCTGGGCTGGCTCTGCTCCCAGATCACTGTGCCGCTTCGAGCAAACCTCTTCCTCCTCAGACCTTGGATTGTCTGAGCCACGAAGGGGAGGCAGCCTTCTCTGCTTTCCCCTGGTGGTATGAGAATGAGGGGACATAGGCAATACCCTTTGGGGGCTCGGAGAATGCTGGGCCAGTGGCAGTGGACTTCCCCTGAGAGCCACCTTCCTTCTAGGTGAGCTCTGGAAGAGGTTCTGGGGGGTGCAGAGTAGCTACGCCCATCAGACCTCAGAGAAGCCCGTCCTCCTGTCCTCACTTGCCCCGAGTGAGCCGGGACAGCCGGCACCAAGCACCGGGGAAGCGGGCTCTGGCGGGCCCTGACAGCTCAGCAGTGACAGTGGCCGCTGTGGCAGAGGCTATTCTGAGAGCTGGGAAGGGCTGGGGAGTGGAGCCTGGAGGAGGGGAGCAGCTCAGGAGAAGACAGTCCTCTGAGGGTGAGGGGAGTGTCCCTGCGGCCGTGTCCATGTTCACAGTAGGGAGGACTGTGTAATGTGCACTGGTCACTGGGAGGGGAGGGAGCATTGAGGTCATGAGGCACGCACCAGGGTTGCTTGCGTGTCTGTGCACAAGTTTTGGGATCCAAGTACAAGTTGAATGGGTAAAACATGTATCTGGAAGTGTAAGAGCAAGCGAGTGTGCATGCATGGGAATGTGAGCATGTTCAAGTGCATGGGAAGATGTGAGCAGAAGCAAACGATCCCGGGCGTGGAAGGGGGAAGAGCGCAAGGGTAAGCAAGTGGGGGCTTGTTTGTGAGCAGGAACAAATGTGGGAGTGGTAAGAAGGGTATATGGGAGAGCAAGCATGGGTGAAGGGAGCAGAGCGTGAGAGGCCTGGGGCCAAGGGAACCCTCAGGAGGGTTTGGGGACACAAGTGAAGGGACGTACGCAGGTGTGTGTGTGAGTGAGCCAGTGTGCACCAGCGGATGCGAGTGTGTGCGTGCTGAGAGCAGGGGGGCAGTGTGAACTGGGACAAGTAGGAAGGGAAGATGTGTAGGAGCACCAGCAATGGTCACAAAAACAGCTAGCATTTATTGAGCACTTACTCTGAGCCCGATGCTGACATTTATGATCTTATTGAATTCTTTGCATACCCCACGAAGTCCGTGCTTTGATGATACTCATTTATAGATCAGGAAATAGTGGCTTTGAGCAGTTAAGTAACTTGCCCCTACTCTTAACCACTATGTGATACTGCCTCATAATGAATGTGTGAGCAGGGGCCAAGTTGTGAGTAAAGAATGAGTGTCTGTATTTGTGGTAAGTGTGAGTTTGAGTGTGTGTGTGGGGGAGGCTGAGTGTGCCAGACGTGGGTCCCAGAGGAGAGTGCCGGCAGCAGCTGTGGACACTGGGCGGGGCAGGGGCCCGAGCAGAGCCTGAGTCAGCCTCCATGGCTTCTCTGCCAATCTGACTTCCCAGCCCCGCAGTGGCAGCCTGCGCCAGGGCCCCCAGCTAAGGGATCCTCCCAGATCTGGTATGGCCCCCAGCAGGCCCCTGGCTCACACAGCAGGCTGGGCCAAGGCTGGAGACTGGCAAGAAGCCTGCGTGGCCTCCAGGGTACCTGGGGGGCTGCCCGCAGTGTGGGCTCCCCAGGCAGGCAGGGCATATGAGAAGTGTGGGAGGGGGTCCAGCAGTGATTTCAGGCCCCTTGTGACTCTAAACAGAACCACCTGGAGGGTGTGTGTATGTATGCAGAACGAGGGCAGCCAATGGTTCCCATGCCCACCCCTGCCTTCGGGATGTGACTCAGGCAGATGCCATGCCAGGCATTTGCAAGCTGGGCCTCCTTCCACCCTGGGGGGCGGGTGAGGAGGGGCCCCTCCAGCCCTGCCCCCACCGTCACCCTTGGACCTACTCCTCAGGACCTAAGCTGGAAGGAAGGAATTTTTGAGAGCTGGCTGTCCCCTGTGGTGGGGTCTGGCCCCCGACTACCCAGAGAAAGAGGAAAGCTGCAGTCTCCAGCCTGGTCTCCAACCTCTCCAGGTGCAGTACCACCCGGGCTGGAGAGCTTGGGGTTCTGGTCCTGGCCAGTTACCTCCCCACTCCAGGCTTCTGTGTCCTGACTGGCAAAAGAGAAATAATATACTAAAGGGACCCAAGGTGTGGCTGGCAGAACAGCAAGTGCCAGGGGCAAGCAAGTAACGGAGATAGTGGTGGGAGCTGGGGCTAGAGAAGGTGTCAGGACGAACTGACATTGCGCTGAGCTTTGAGGAATGGGAGAATCTCTGGTGAGGGCCCTGAGGAGGGAAAAGGGTGTTCCAGGCAGAGGCGCAAAGGTTGGCAGGTGGAGTGGGGACTGGAGACCTAGCCCAGGACTCTGTGGGATGAGGTCATGGACAGCCCAGCTTCTCAGGCGGCCTCTCCTTTCTGAGGCCATATGGTGATCGGATCAACATCTGACTCCTCCACTAGCCTGTGCGGCAGGGACCTCATCTGTCTCTGTCGTCTGCCACTCTTGTTGGAGTGGCCCGGACGGTGCCTCATGCATTCAAGGTGCTCAATAAATATCTGTTAAATAAATGAGAAGCTTCTCCCCAAATGGGATGAACTTTAGGGCAAGAGCTTGTTCAACAGCCCCTGCAAGAGCCTCCCAGAGGCTATAAAACAGTGGTTTGCCAAGTGTGGTCCAGGTGCATCACCTGGGAACTTGTTAGAAATGCAAAGTCTTGAGCCCCAACCCAGACTTACTGGGCTGGGGCCCAGCAACGTTTGAATAAGCTCTCCAGGTTGATTCTATTACACGTTAAACTTTGAGAACCGAGGCTCTAAAACTATGTCCACAGGTCCTCTAAGAGCCCATGAAGAACCCATGTGCAGATGGAGAAGCTACAACTGTGGCCAAGCGTGGCCCCAAACTCAGATATTCTTGATCCCTTCCCTTTCCCCAGGCCAGTCCAGGGCACAAAAGAGAGCTCGATCATCCGCCCTATCAGGTTTGGAAGATTGGAAACCCGGGGTCTAGAATCAGGGGGCGGGGCACTCCCCCCCTCCGGGGAGCAGAAGGCGGGGCCAAGTGCCCTGAGCCCCGCCCCTTCCCCGTTGCCCCGGGAAACCCCGGGTTGTAACAATAACCCGCTGACGCGCTTCTGGGAGGGATCCTGCGGAGCTCGTGGGCGGGACAGCTCGGCTGCGGACCAATGAGAGAGCTCGGGCCCCGCCCCTGCTCCCCCTCCCCCAGCGCCGAGCAGGGGGCGGGGTCGCTCCCGCCTCTCCTCCCCTGCTCCGTAGGCGGCGCTGTTGCGTGCGGGGGCTGCGGCGGGGTCGCCCCAAGCCGGGAGCTCCGCGCCCCAACCCCCAGCCCGCGGGCGGGGCACCCGGGCAGGAGGAGGATTCCGTGGCCGCGGGCGGGCCCGCCCCGCCCTCTCCCGCGCCGGGCCCGCCCCCTCCCCTTCCCCCGCCCATCCCGAGGTGCAGCCGGCGCTGAGCGCGGCAGGCGCGGGAGCTGGCGCTGGAGCCGGAGCGGCGGCGGCGGCGGCGGCATTCACGGGGCGGCGGCGGCGGCGCGGGCTCCGGCACGGGCTCCGGCATGGTGCAATCCGGCCTCCTCCCGGGAGAGCGGGGCCCGCGCGCGGGGCCGGCGCCGGGGGAGCGGCGGCAGCGACGGTGGCGGTGGTGGCTGCAGGCGCAAGCAGGCGGCAGGTGCTAGAAGCGGAGCTGGGCGAGGTGTGTGCCCGCTGGGCTCCGGGGCCGCCGCTCCCTCGCTGCCCCCATCTTTCCCTCCCTTCGGGATTCCCAGCGCGTTCAGCCCCCTGTCTCCGCGTCCCGGCCCATGGCGCCCCGCGGTTGAGCCGGCGCCGCCAGGGACCCCTCCCGCGGGCCTCCCCGGGGCGCGCAGATCCCGGAGCCGCCCGCCCACCCTCCGCGGAGTCTCCCTCCCCTCCTCGCCCGAGTCGGGCGGGACCATGGCTGCGAAGCTGCGAGCGCATCAGGTGGACGTGGACCCGGACTTCGCGCCGCAGAGCCGGCCGCGCTCGTGTACCTGGCCCCTGCCGCAGCCCGACTTGGCCGGCGACGAGGACGGAGCGCTGGGTTCAGGGGTGGCAGAGGGCGCCGAGGACTGCGGGCCGGAGCGCCGGGCAACGGCCCCGGCGATGGCCCCAGCGCCGCCGCTGGGCGCGGAGGTCGGACCGCTGCGGAAAGCGAAGAGCTCCCGGCGGAACGCGTGGGGGAACCTGTCCTACGCCGACCTCATCACCAAAGCCATCGAGAGCGCCCCGGACAAGCGACTCACGCTCTCGCAGATCTACGACTGGATGGTCCGTTACGTGCCCTACTTCAAGGATAAAGGCGACAGCAACAGCTCCGCCGGCTGGAAGGTGGGAGCGTCCGGCTGGGGAGGGGAGCTGGGGTCGTCGGCTAGGGCTTCCAGGGGCTGCTAGGTGCGTCCGGGTTCCCGGGGAGCCGTCGGGAGGGAGGCCCTGGGGCACCCCCAGGGGTCACGGAGTGTGTGCCCGGGGAGTGGGGCCGGCCCGGCAGACAGGCGGGGGCGTGCTGGGAGCAGCTGTGTGCGTGCTCTGGATGCAGGGTGGGAGGTCTGGTGAGGTGACAAGGGACTGCCACTTTGAGGCACCCCCGAGGGACACCCCCACCCCGTCCATGGCGGCATAGCAGAGGAACCCACTCCCAGGCCTCAGATATTAAGGGGCCCCCTCTTAGCCCCCGCGAGTTTGCTTTGTGTGTTACTCTTGTTTTACCTTCTCCACCGGGGCACCCTCCTTAAAGAGCTGAAATAATGGCCTGGGGCCAGTGCCTGCTTTCTCCCCAGATCTTTCCCATTACCCTCCCTGGAGCTGGCCCCAGGGTAAGGAGTGCGACCCTGAGCTCACAGTTCTTCCTGTGGTGCCAAGAGTTCACCCTAGGGCACCAGCAAGCCTGGGGTGGGGAACTGGTCAGGTGACCTGGAATCTGAGTTCTCCATGGGGCAGCTGCTGTCCCCCCTTGCCTGGATCAGCATGGTGGGCTGGTGATGACCTCTGCTGGTGTGAGGGCAGGGTATTGAGGGCTGGGGAATCTGTCCCTTCCCACCCCAGGCTGTCTGGCTTCCCCTTCCCTGGCTTTCGGAGCCCAGATGCATTTGGGGGTGAAGGGAGGGGCAGGGGCACCCTTGGGAGGCCTCAGTGCCATCCAGTGGAAAGGGGGGAGCCATCTTGGGAGAGGACAAGGTCTTGACTGGATTGTGGCCTCCAGACCCTCCTCTGGCCATCTTGTTGGGGAATGGGGATAGTCGATGCCTTTGCAGGAGGAGGAGGTTGGGGGGTGGGGGCTGTGCCTAGGGCCTGTGAGCTGTTAGGCTTCCTATGGGTGAGGGGTCTCTGCAAGGGAGGTATGCCTAGATGGAGGGAGGGAGCCATGCCTGGTAGTGGCTGCAGACAGGGTCAGAGGAAGGAGGTGTGCCAGAGGAGGAGGGGAGGCTGGTGGACAGGAGCAGCTCTGGTTGCCCAGTGGCTGCATTGTAGGGGCCACGGTGCTCTGACCTGGGGCACTTGGCCCTCAGGCTTCATGCTGGCGTCATGTCTGTCTCTCTCTGGCCACTATGGGGTGGAGGCACGGGTTGGAGGAGCACCCATGAGTCTCCAGTCTCCTTGGGCTCAGCCCCCACGAGAACACTTACTCCTCCTAAGTGGGTACTGCCCTTGGGATTTGCTCCCACCTCCCTCCCTGGCCCCATGCACTGTCCCACCTTTCACTTCTCCCTGTAGATATATTTCTTGTCCTCAAGAGCACAGAGTTCAGATGCCTCTTCCAGGAAGCCTTCCCTGACCCTTTTTAGCTAGCTAAGGGCTCCCTCTTCCCTGGCCCTCTCCCTGACTGTCATAGGGCTCAGTCTTTTGTGTCCTCTTTCGTTTCCCCTCCCCACCCACCCATTAGAAGACAGTGGCAGTGGCAGAGCGATCTCGGTGCCCAGCATAGAGCCTGGCACTGAGGAGCCACTGGCGCATGTCTGGTGAGAGTGTGAAGGAACGGGTGGCTGGTGCAGAGGATGCTGAGGCTGGGGAGGGTACTGTGGGCCAGAGTAAGCCAGGAGGGCTTCCTGCAGGAGGTGGAGCCCCACCTGAGCTTGAGGGATCAGGAATGGTGGGGGCAGATGGCAAGGGGAGACGTGAGACCGGAAGCCGAGGGAGACCTGCAGTTCCTGAGGGTCTCAGGGCCAAGCCAAGGCGTCCAGGGGCTGCTAGGTGCTAGGTGTCAGCCACCTTCAGGCATCTGTGCCAGGTGTCTCCTTAACGCTCTCAGCAGTCCCTGAGGTAGGTTTCACTGTCACGGTTTACAGAGCTGGGCACTGAGGCGCAGAGTGGAGGCGTGAACTGCCCAAGGTCACGCAGTCGGTAGATGGGAGAACTGGACTCCAATCCAGGTGTGTCTCCCGCCAAAGCCCCCTCCCCAGCCTCCGGAATAGTGTCCTGCAGGCACTGGGTGTGGGAGGCGGACACAGACAGCTTTTGAACAGGGGCCGGTCTAAATCCTAGAATGTGACTGGGAATGTGCTTGGAGATAATTTAGTCCCTGGACTTGATTTCTTGGACGGTGAGCCTGAGGCCCCGGAAGGGGCTGGAACTCCTCAGGTTGTTGGTGAGTGGCAGTTGCTGGACGGTGACCCAGGTCTCCTGCCCGCCCACTGGAAGTGGTGTCCACGGCACCACGCTGCCGGGGACACACTGGTTCTCCCTGCACCTGGCTCAGGGAGGAAGGTGCGCTGGCAGGCTGGCCCTGGGCTGGGGCATGGGAGAGGGAGCCTGAGGCTTGGGCTCCTGACCCAGGCCCTGGCAGAGACCACCCAGGCACTGGAGGAGGGCTGTTCAGAGGGGCCTCTGGCCTTTCCCATCTTATTGGGTCAGTGGCTGTCCTCATTCTACCCCACCCCCCATCCTTTTCCTCCTCTCATTCCTGCCCCTGCCCCCATTGCCATTCAGTCCCTCCAGGGAGCGGGTGGAGGGACCATCCCCAACTCCCAGCCAGCCTGTGTGTTAGCAGAGGCTGTGGGACACCTCAGGTGCCAGGGCTGGGCCCATTGTTCCTCTCCCCCCTTCCCCCCCACCTGAATCCCGGGGGTACACCAAACCCTGTGTTAGATGGAGGGTGGGGGACCAAAGGGGAAGGCATCAGGCCTCCACACCCAGGCAGGAAGGGCCAGAGGTGGGGGGCAGGGGTGCAGGGAAGGCAGGTTAGACCCCCTGGGAGCCCAGGCAAACCCACACAGAGAAGGTGGCACTTGATCTGGGCTGTCTTCATTGGGGGGTAGAATTTGGAAGAAAGTCTCTCAAGGGATGTTGACTGCAGATGCAAAGGCAAGGAGGTAGAACTGTAGGAGAGGAGAGGGTTGGGCGGGCCAGGCTGGAACCAGCGGCTGCTAGGGATGGCAGGGAGGTGGCATGGGAAAGGCAGAGTGGGCCAGATCAGGAAGGGCCCATGTGCTTGGCTTTTGCCCTGTGGTCCCACCTGTGATGTGGGGAGGTAGTCAAAGGTGCTGCGGATGGGAACAGGAGGCCAGATCAGCAGCAGGTGCAGGACCCCCAACAGGCTGAAGCCTGCAGACAGGCTGGCCTTGGTGCTGGAAACTCCACCAAAGAGCCTGGTAGTGTTTCTCTCAGGACAGAGGGTCTCCATGGATGAGGGCTTGGACAGGAGGTTCCCCTCCCTCTTCAGTGTCTTAAAAGTGTGGATGTCAGACAGCCGGGTAGAGCCTCCCACTTCCTCCCCATGCTCCAGCCCCACCTTCCCTAGCACAGGACTCCTCCAGGAAGCCTTCCAGACTGCTCTGGGTCCTGGGTGCTCCTTCCACTCAGCGCCCCTGGAGTTGTTCAGCCTGCTTTTGTGTTTCCTGGCTGCCAGCTCCTCTGGGAGCTCCCAGGCCAAGCCTGGGCACCTCCCATTCCTGTCCCCAGGCTTGATGGGGGAGGAGCACAGTGGATGGGGACTTCCCTTCTCCCTCAGGGCCTGGAGCAGCCCTGCGGTTGGGGGATGGGATCAGGAGGGGTGGTGCTACCCCCATCTGGCCCATGCTGGCCAGTAGGTCTTAGGTGGGGTGGAAGGAGGGACTGATCCAGAGGCCAAGAGGAGGGTCCTGTTACAGCCAGGCTGAGCAGTGGCTGTGAGTGCAGAGGGCTCCCCCTCCTCTCCCCCCTCCAGCTTGCTCCAGCAGGGCTCCCTCCTCCTTCTTTGTCCTCCGGGGATCCCCAGCCCCAAGGGCTGGTGGGGGTGCCGGAGGAGGCGGTGTGAGCCCCGGTTGGGGGGTGTCCTCACCCCCCGCCGTGCACGAGCGGGGGGCTGGCAGCTGCCCGCCTCCTGGGCACGAGCCCGCGCCAGCCGCTCCTGGCACAGTTGCTGGCACGCCCGGCAGACTCCCACGGCCACCTGCTCACACCCACCCACGAGCGCTGGCGCGCTGCGGGCCCTTCCGGCTTCCCGGGCCTCCCGGCGCCCCTCCCCCCCCGCCCTGCTCCGGAGCCCCCCCCCCCCCCCGCCCCCCACACACGCAGGCCCCCTCGCTCCCGCCAGCCAGCCCCAGGCCCGGCCCCCTCCCTGCGCAACTTGGGGAGCTCCCGAGTCTGGGTGCTCCTGGGAGGCCCCTGGGGTGGCTGCGGGGAGAAGGAGGGATGGGGAGGCAGGCAGACAGACAGACGGACAGACAGGGTGAGGGCCCCGCCTGCCACCTGGCGCCGCTCCAGCGGGACGATGGCGGGCAGCGCCGTGCCAGGCGGTAATTGCAGACAGACTAATTTAAAGAGATGAGACGGTTATTTTTAACTCGTGTTAAGGTAATGAACGGCGCGGGGGGTTTGCGGGTTCGAAAGTTCAGCGCCCCCCCAACCCCCACTTTCTGTGGGTTGGGGCCCCCCTCTCTGCACACCCAGAGGACTCCAACTTCAGGACTGACTGGAGGTGGGGGCCTGTGCCAGGGACCGGGAGGGCTGAGAGGGCCTGGAAAGAGGCTCCCCCTAGCCCGGTGCAGATCTCTTTGCATCCTGGCCACCATGTTTCCAGGGGGTGTATTAACATCCCAGTTTCCAGGGTGGAGAAGTGACTTGCTCTGGGGTCACATCCTTAGAAAGCGTCTGGCCGCGAAATTGGACCCCTTTTTGACCCCAAAACTCAAACTTTTTCTGTGCCATTGGGGCTGGAGGAGAGGGCTTGTGTTTGGGTTTTGAAAGGGCGCGGGCTTGTTCCTTGCAATCCAGGGTCTTGTCTTCAAGTGGCAGCCGGTGATGGCCCCATACAGGGTCTTGGGGGCTGTGGAAGCCCCTCTGTCTGGGTCTTGTGAGGGGTGAGGGGGTGGTGGTCATGAACTGGGTGTGGCCATAGGCTTCTGGGATCTGGGTGTACTGGCTTTAGCCTGGGGAGCTGCCTCCTCCCCTCACTGTCTCCCTTACCTTGTGGGAGGCTCACCAGCAGCCCCTCCCTATTTGCAGCCTATGAGCCTGCCTCCTAACTTGGGGGTGGGTACCTGGGCAGGTCACACATTGGGGCCCACTCCTTCCACCTCCAAATCAGACTTCACGTCTCTAGGGGAGGTGGGGAGTTGTGGAACCCACTATCACCTTCCACGCCTCCTTCCCCGGCTCAGTCTCCTTCTCACACACCCCTAGTGACTGAGGGCTCTGGCCTCTGGAGCTGCCCATTCTATTGCTAGACAGGTCTTAAAGTTGTTAGCACTTCTTTCCTTCTCCCTGGCAGTGGTCCAACCCCCTGGAGTATCGCTCCTCTCCTGGTGTATTAGTTCAGCTGTTTGGGTCAGCTGGAGTTGCAGAGTCCAGAGCGGTTGAGGGGTGGACGGAGCACCCACAGAGCCCCCGTAAGGGAACCTGATCCAGTGTGTGTGAGCTGGAGCAAAGCTCTTTCCCATTCTGATCCTTGACATTCTCATCTGTGTCCACAGGGCCTTAACTGGATCCCTGGTTCTTTCAGGTCTGTGACTGACCAACACTGTGGTTCTAGGAGCCATGAGGGGTTAGTTGGGACCCAGGGCACAATGTACTGATAGGACTTCTCAGGGGTGCAAGCATGTGATTACAGGTGTGGATGGACTTGAACTTGGGACTCCTGCTTGGGGATGCCTACTCTGACCCTGGCAGTACCCAGGTGGCAAATGTACTTTGGACACAATGAAGGGAGTGCTCGTGGCAGTCTCAGTGGGCCCCCAGAGCAGACAGATGGGGGGTGCAGGGTGTTGGGTGGGCACTAACTAAGGCTCTGGGGCCTGGGTAGGGTGCTCAGGGGGACAGCTGGATCTGGAGCACCCCCCCCTTCCTCTTGGCACCCTGGTTACCATAGAAACCAACTCCTGTTTGGGAGGGTTTGGCTGTTTGCTGCCTCTCCCCACCCCCCAACCCATATGTGGAGGTGGGAGGGGGGCCAGGTGGCGTGTGGGGGAGGGGCCTCCCACACCCTCCCCCTGGGGCCTCCCTCTTTGCAGAGAAACCTTTCTGGTCTCTAAGGGGGGTGCCTCTTGTGGGAAGGGGAACCAGAATTAAGAAAATTAATGTCTGGGTGCTAGGCCTTTGGGTACTTCACATACGTTGTCTTTTTACATCCTCCCTGGACCCTGCCAAATATGTGTTAATAGCCCCATTTTGCAGTTGAGGAAATGGAGGCCAAGAAAGGTGAAGTCACTTGGCCAGGGCAGCATAGCTGGGATGAGGCTGAGCCTGGATTTAGACACAGACCTCTCTCTCCCATGTTTTTCCCAGCGCTGTGCAGTCTCAACCCCACGCACCCCAGCCCTCCTGCCCCAAGGCTCCCTCATGCCCCAAACCGTCTGGGGCTCCTCAGTCCCCTCTGGGAGCCAGCCAAGCTTGAACGGCTCTGTATGGACTCCTGGGCCCTTAGCTGGCCTTGGCCAGGCCCTGCCCTCCCTCCTGCTTTTCCTGCTGCCTGTGTTCTCAGGATCCCCTTGCTTTGCCACCTTTACACCTCATACCCCTGCTATTGTCAGATGCTCATCAAGGCGGCTCCTGACTCTTGGACTGATCCCTTGGGCCACCCCTCAGAAAATAGGCTGCGTGCTTGGGTGGATTGAATACAGGCCCACCTCCCAGGTGATTCTGGAACCCACTGCATCTCTCTGAGAATTCCTGCCTTAACGCCTTCCTTGTTGGCCAACCTGGTTGATGATCAGAGTCACCTAGAGGCTTTTAAATAACACAGGTTTCCAGTTCCCATCTCAGATCCTCTATATCAGACCCTCGGAGGGTCTGATTTTAACAGGTCTGTCTACTGATGGACCAGATTCTGAGCCAGTGCCTTCGATGGTAGCGTCCTGGACTCCTGTTTGTCCCTCCCTCTGCTCCCAGTGTAGACCAGCTTCTTCTCTCAGCAGGCTACCCAGGTGGAGCCCCCTCCCCTCCTCCTCACTCTTTTTGGGCCTCCCAGAGAATTAAAAGCCAGGAAGTCAGCTCCAACACCAGATCCCCCAGCCCCAACACCTTCACCCTCCTGTCTTAGGTGTTGTGTTGTATAGAACACAGCTGGAGAGGATGGAGCCAGCAGCTGGGGCCGATGCCCTCAGCCACTGAGGGCCTTTGGCTGCAGGAAGGTGCGTGGTGGCGTAAAGACTCAGCAAGCGTCTGGAACTGGCCCAGTAAGGACCTAAAAGTCACAGCCCCTCTTCTCCGATCACTCCCTATGTGTCCAGTGCGGTGCTGTTCCTACAGGGTCCCGGCCAGGGGCCTCACTTAGCAGGACGCTCAAGGCCTTGGCCCCCTGGTCCCAATCAGTCTCTCCAGCCACATCACTCTGCTCTTCCGACCCTCGAATCAGCCACTGAACTACGCTAGCCCAGGGTTCAGCCGCCAGGTGCCATTATATACATGCTTTCTTCTAACTCTTGTCCCCCACCGTCTGCCCTGTGAAGCCGCTGCTGTGATTTTCCCCGTTTTAGGAGGAAACTAAGGCTGGAGAAGGAAAGTGGCTTTTACTGTATCCTGCTGTAAGTGACAGAAATAAAACTCCCGGGGCTAACTCTCCCTAGCCCACTGTTCAGGCCAGGCCAATCCAAGCTGACACACACACACACACACACACACACACACACACACACACACACACACAC
>NC_058406.1:31400958-31434864 GCF_002201575.2 Neomonachus schauinslandi
CCCAGGCCCGGCCCGGTGCTGGGCGCGCCCGGGGAGCTGGCGCTGGCGGGCGCGGCCGCCGCCTACCCCGGCAAGGGCGCGGCCCCGTACGCGCCGCCGGTGCCCTCGCGCAGTGCCTTAGCCCACCCCATCAGCCTTATGACGCTGCCCGGAGAGGCGGGCGCCGCGGGCCTGGCGCCGCCGAGCCACGCGGCCGCCTTCGGGGCCCCGCCCGGTGGCCTCCTGCTGGACGCGCTGCCGGGGCCGTACGCGGCGGCCGCCGCCGGGCCGCTGGGGACCGCGCCCGACCGCTTCCCGGCCGACCTGGACCTCGACATGTTCAGCGGGAGCCTCGAGTGCGACGTCGAGTCCATCATCCTCAACGACTTCATGGACAGCGACGAAATGGACTTCAACTTCGACTCGGCCCTGCCTCCGCCGCCGCCCGGCCTGGCCGGGGCCCCGCCCCCCAACCAGAGCTGGGTGCCGGGCTGAGGGCCGCCTCCCGCGCCCCGGGTGCCCCGCCCCGCCCCCAAGGGGCTTCTGTCTTCCCGTCCTGATACCCTGGGCCCCATCCCCGATTCCAGCTCCACGGGAGGATCCGGGAGGCAGCCCCAGGCCTGCTAGAGACGTCCCTCAGAAGCTGACCGCCCAGGGAAGTGGTAGGGAGGGGCTGGGGCACCTGCCATTCCTGCCCAAACTCCTGCGACCCGCTCCTCCTCCCTCCCCCGGGGGCAGGAGGCCTGGGCGGAGCGGAATTTCAGGCTGGGTGGGAGTGGGGAAGAGCCAGGTGGGCTGCGCTGGTGGGGGATACCAACCAGGAGGTGTGGCACAGGGCTGGGGGCGTCTCCGAATCTTCAAGTTTCATTTGCAGGGGCCCTCGCCGCGACGGATCACCCACCCCAAACTCCGGATCTGCTTCCCAACTGACACCTTCCCACTGGTCTTAGCCTCACCCACCCCAAGCCAGGAACCCCTCCCGGAAGCACTCACACCTACCTGTTGGCTGTTCACCCTGAGCTGTTTTCCTTCAGCCCCAAACCCCTGCTTAGAGCCCCCATTCCCATGGTTCAGCCCCTCCCTCCTATCCTTGCAGGCCCTACCTTCTCCTCTCCTCTCCTCTCAGGTTGGAGTCAATCCCCCTTCCCACCCCCACTCTCCAGTAATGGCCTCAGCCTCTCCAGCAGGCCTCAGCTCCGGATCCACCCCCAAACCGACACCCCTTTCTCCATTCCAGTCCTGCCTCCTCTCCCGTATTTATAAGTGTCCGGTCGGGGCGGGCTGTGGGCGCGGCGTCCCCGGCGCATATCGTAGGCAGTGTACCGTGGCCGTGCCGTCAGCGTGTGCGTGTGCGTGTGTGCCGTGTCGAGGCCGTGTAGAGTGCATTGTACAGCATATTTTCATGAATAAAATTGTTTTAAATATTTCCCGCGCCTTGGGCTAGCAGGGGTGGTGGTGGCAAAGGAGGAATATCGGCAGGGATGGTGGGGGGGTCCCTGTGCCTGAACCCCTCTTGTGGCTTTGTGCCTGAGTATATGTCAGCATTCCCTGATGCCTGTCTGCTCAACACACGCTGGTTAAGCGCCTACTGAGTTCTGGACGCTGGCGATGTCCTGGTGTGGAACTCTGCACCTGTTTCTGTGAACATATGCAGGCAGGAAGTTTCTGGTTTGGGGGGAATTCTGTCCTGAATACATAAGCCTCAGAGGTTGGGAGAGAAGGCACAGATATTCACTGAGAACCTGTTAGTGTCAGGTCCTGCATTAGGTATGATTTTTGTTCCCATTGTGCAGATGAGAAAACAGGGTCAGAAAGGGAAAATGGCTTGGGAAGGCAGGGTGAGATAAAGGAAGGGAGGCCTTTGAAGGTACACAGACTTCTCTTTGAATCCATTCCCTGCCTTTTGCTAGTTCTGTGCCCACGGGCAAATTTTCAACGTCTTACTTTCCTGGTCTAGACCGTAGGATAGTAGCACCCATTGCCTGGATTTCTGCTGAGGAGTAAATGAGAAAAGGTGTGTAAAATGCTCAGCCCTGCACTCATTCATTAATTCATCCATGGAAGATTTAGTGAGCACCTTTAAGTGCCAAGGTCTTGTACCAAGCATTGGGGCTGCCAGAGAGAGCATCAGAGGCACAATCTCCGCCCTCAAGGAACTTAGAGGCTCAAGGGGGACCCAGGTGAGTAAACAGGTGATTATCGATCAGAGCTGTAATGAACGGAGGAGACAGGCTGCTGTGGGAACGAATGACATGCCGCACCCATCCCAGGCTCAAGGAGTCAGGGAAGGCATCCGGAGGGGGTGCTGTCTCAGCTGAACCTTGAAGGGTGAGTTGGCACTGGGAAGGGGAGGGATTCAGACAGGGAGGGAATGGCATATTGAGAGGTCCGGAGTCGAGATCATGTGGGTTCCAGAACCAAAAGCAGTTTAGTGTGGCCAAAGCAAAGAGATGGAGAGATTACTGATGATGGGAGGCAAATGGGCCAGAAGGGGGACCTCTCTCGTCAGTGGCCAGGCCAGAGGTGTCAGTGGTGACTCAAAACAGGAGGGGTTGGGGAGGGCAGTGGGGCAGGAGGGGAAAGGATGAATTCCCATATATTTTGGATGTAGAATCACTGGGACTGGTTTTGGATTGGACACAAGGGGTGAAGGACAGGGAAGAATCAAGTGATGCCTGGTTTCTGGTTGGGCACCTGGACGGGCAGGGCCATTCCCTGAGGAGACCATCGAGGTGGGAGGAGCCCTGGGGAAGATGGTATACTCAGCCTCAGACAGGCTCCTTTCAGTTAGGCTCCACGGAACCCTTGGGCTTTTGGAAGGATGTTCAGCAGTATATCTACTGTGTGAATGGCAGTCCCTGGCACTGGGCAGCATGGTGGCCTAGAGATGTCCAGCTGGATCATGGAGTCAGAAACCCTGGAGAGGGAAGATAAAGAATCAGGAGCACAGAGGTTGTCATGGAGGTGTTAGGAGTGGCTCAGGGGATGGTGCTGAGTGGGAAGAGCAGGGCGACCCAGGCCTGCTCCAGTGAACACCTAAGAACACGTTGGCACAGGAAGAGGAACCCACTGGCTGAGAAGGAGCAGCTGAAGGGAGAGGAGGAGGAAAACCACAAACACCGAGTATGTGAAAAGAGCGTGGTTCTGGAAATAACGCCTAGTGCCTTTACCTTTTGGAGCCTCACTTTTCCTGGTCTGGAAGCTGGGTCAGTAGCACCTGTCTCAGATCTGTTTTGAGGAGTGAACAAGATTGGAATTATTCTCTAAGGTCATGCTTCCAGCAAGGGGCAGAGCCGAGGTTCTTGCCCAAACTGTGTGTACCGCCAATGCCCAGGCTTTCCCGTGGCCCCCACTGCCTCTGATGAGGTGGCTGTGAGCAGGGCAGCAAAAGAGCTCGGAGCCAGCAGGACTTACACAGGTCCTGGGCTAAGGGCTGGGAGGCAAGACCTCATTGTGGGGTGTGGTAGCTGTCCTCGCTGGGTGGGGAGCATATAGAGGCTGATGGACTATCCCCTGGAACAGATGCCCCAGCCCCACCCCACAACCAGACTCCAGGACAGCCCCGCTGGGTCTGGGCTCCATATGGGCTGCAAAGCTGCCCCCACCCTAAGCTGATGGAGGGTGGGCTGCTGGTATGCGCGTGCAGTTTTGTGTGTGTCCATGTAGCCCCATATGCATCTGTCTGTGTGGGCCCGTGTGCGTGAGCGCTGGCGGGGGGGGGGGGGCAGGCTGGATGATGGTTGGGGTCTCCCTGTCTGTGCGCATGCCTGAGTGAGCGTGTGTGTGTGTGTGTGTTGGGAATAACAGCATCTCCATCTCCGAGTGTGCCCACACGTGCGCCCGGGGCTGTGGAGACTGCTGGTGTGAGTTGTGTGCACTGCATGCTTTCCTCTCTGGGTGTGTCTGCTGTCTTGGCGCATACCTCTCTCTGGGTGCACCAGAGCTGGTGTTCCCCCCCGCCAGGAGCTTCTTCTGGGCTGCTCTGCGGGGCGGGGGGGGCGGGGGAGCAACGGGCCACTCCCAACCCTGGGATTGGGCCAGGCTCATGAGCAGGGAGCAGCGAGACCACCTCAGAGTAAAGACAGTTCTGCCAGGCTCAGGCCAGAGACAGCGGCTGTCTTGCTGGACCCCATCAGGAGAAAGGGGGTAATACCCCTGCAGCTGGGGGTCTGCAACTGGCCCTTCCCTGCCAGCCTTGGAGCCCAGCAGACGCGCCCCCCTCTATGCCCACTCCCTGGGAGGCGTCTGACACATGATTTATTCATAAAAAGCCATTATTTGTGCCAAAGAACTGAGGCGCTGCTTTTTAAGTGCTGATAATGCTCTGGGCCTCCTTGCCTCTCCGCCCCCCACCTCCTGTCTCTCTCCTCTCTCTCACCTTCTTGGGACTTCCCATCCTTTCTCCTCCCCTTCTCCCCCTTCCCTCAGCTCCCTTCCTATTCCTTTATTGTTTCTCCTCAACTCTTCTCCCAGTTTTTCATTCTCCCTTCAGCCCACTCACCTGCTCCACAATTAGGGGAGTCCGGCAGGGATATGGAGCCTCAGAACCAATTGTCCCAGACTGGGGAAGCCGGCCTGGAGCCCAGGGCTGCCCCGCCTCCACCTCAGCTGTCACCTCTTCAGGACTAGGGCTAGGTAGGGAGGAGGGACAGCAGGCTGGGAAAGGCAGGGGATGGCTGTCAAAACCAGCTCCCCCTGTGCTAGAGGCTCAGTCGCCCAGCCTCCCAAAGAAACATTCCATCTAAAAAGCAGCGCCCTGGCTCGGCTAATGCAGATTCTTGGCAACTCTGTAGGCCCTGTTGCCCCCCTCCCCCGCCAAGTGCCACCTATAGAAATTCTGGAGCCACCGTTATCCACATGGTGTCGGGGGTGCTGGCATCAAAGGAGGCACTTGGGGTCCCCCCGCAGAGTACCCTCTGTCCAGACAGGAGGCCGCAGAATGAGTATCACAGATGTGAGCGTGGATGAAGACACACGCAAGTCTCTTAGAAGCAGACACCGCAGACCCACGTGTGTGTGTGTGCGTGTGTGTGGTGCCCTCATGTTCGCACGTGCACACACACAGGCTTGCACACAGACGCACACCTACTCATGCAGATGGAGACTCATTCCTCCCCTGAGCACCTGCAGCGGGGGCTGAAACTCTTTCCCCATTCAGGTACCTGTTTGTTCGTTCATTCGTTCATCCATTCCTTCATTCATTCACTCTTTAAACCTTACTTTTACACCCTCTCTGGGCCAGCGCCGGGGCTGGGCACTGCGGTGGCAGAGATGAACATGATTGGGCCATAGGGAGGGGAACTGGAGCAGAGGGGGCACTGCAGGCCCCTCCAGCAGCCTTGGGCTGGGGGTTAAGCGCCCAGCAGGCAAAGGGTTAAGTCATTTGGCATCCAGAGCTGGAGCCATTAGGCCTCCTAATTATGAAATTATCGAGGTCCTCAGGTGACTGCTAATTTCACACACACTGTTCCTCTCACGGCTAATGAACGCCCGCAGAACCCACGCCTTGTCTTTCCTGCTGAACGGTGACCTGCAGTTAATGAGCTCAGGAAGGCAGACAGGCCGCCGGCTGGGTGGGTGGGGCGCCAGGCCTGAGGAGGGGCCCGCAGGAGGGCGGCAGTTTGCAGGACTGGCTAGGCCAGGGGCTCTAGCGAGCAGGGAGACGTGCAGATGGGGGGCGGGCTTCAGGTCACAGGGTCCTGGCAGGAGCCTGGGGAGGGGGGGGGGTAGGAAAAATGGAAGGCCAACGATGGGGTAGAGCGTTGGCATGGGCCTGGGGCTGGGGTAGGAGAAATGGGATGTAAATGGTGGGGAGGGGAGAACACTTCTGCTGGGTCCTGGGCCCCTGGCACAGTTTCAGGGCTGGGAGTCACAACAGCACAGCGTGAAGGGTGGGACTGGTGGCGGGGGGCACAGTCATCATACCACGATGCTGGAGATGGCGATGACTCCGGGGCCTGGCAGTGCTAAAGGCCAGGTAGTGATGCTGCTGGTTATGATTTTTTAAGTTTTGATTTTTTTTTTTTCAATTAAAAGAGGAACATAAAAAATATCCTGCAAAATAGGAAGAAAAAAATGTAACACAGGCGGCTTGCAGTCTTAGGTGGGGGCGGGGCAGGAGCCCAGCTCTCTTCCCTCTGGGGACACCATGGGCCCTTCAGGCTCAAAACCAAGTAGGGTGGAAGGCCGTGTGACCTGCCCGTGGGGGCTCCCCGCCTGGCCTGGGGTTCACCAGCCCGGTCAGGGCCAACAGAGCCTGAGTCCCCATCGGTGACCCTCTCCTGAGGCAGGCACCCCAGGCCCTGTGGGCAGGGGAGGAATCCCTCAGGCTTGCGTATTTATGCGTGGGCTGCATGAAGATGTGCATTGCTCGGTCCTCTTGAAGCTGCCCCTCTCCCTCAGGGATACAAGGGGCGTCCTGGCTTTCCACAGCCCTGGCAGTGAGTTCCCGCTCTGCCACCCACTCCTGTCTCCTTGGGCACCGCAGTTTCCCACCTGGCAAAGGTAGGTAATAAAAGTGTGAGCTCACTTTGGATGTGACAAAGATTTCGGGGGTTGTCGCTGCTACTCTGTGACCAGGGCCTGACCACTTCTCCCCTCAAGTGCCCAGAGGGTCTCTTCTAGACCGCTAGCTCCATGTTGGGGCGGGGTGGGGAGGTGGGGGGGTGTCTTCACCAGGGTG
The DNA here is from genome assembly GCF_002201575.2 of Neomonachus schauinslandi. NCBI lineage: Eukaryota > Metazoa > Chordata > Mammalia > Carnivora > Phocidae > Neomonachus > Neomonachus schauinslandi. The sequence continues at coordinate 31,407,620 of NC_058406.1, forward strand.
TTCCCAGGGAGGAGGGAAGGATTGGGAGGGTGGGAAGGACCTCTCCATCCGCGCATAGGCACATGCCCCTGCATCTTGCACATTCCTGCTAGCCCTTTGAGTGTATGTTCCCATTTGACCCGCGCATCAACAATATGAGGTAAGTGCTTTTATCGCCTCCATTTTACCGAGGAGAAAACTGATGGTTGGAGTGGTTAAGTGATTATCCCAAAGTCGTACGGCTGGAAATGGCAGAGCCGGGCCTCACACCCAAGCTTGTATGTGGGCCCTTCACTCCGGCGTTACATCTCCCCTCCACATACCCTACACAAATGCCCGAGTACACGCATGCCACCTGCACATACATACCCCACCCAGAGGGCTTCTCATCTCCACACCCTTCCTGCCCGCACGCAGACGCCCATGTCTGCCGTCCTCTGGGCTTAGGCGTACAAACCCACACGCCCACAGGTGCACTCAGGCACAGATACGGACTTTATCAGTAGCCTTGCAAGGATTTGCATGTACGTAAAAAATTCACATGTACGTCTGCAAACAGACGTCCACACGCAAACATGCAAAGCACATGAATGCATGCATAAATACACACAAGCTCTATGGAATACGCATACAGACACGCCCGCCCAGGAAGCTGTGCACACACACAAATGCACACCCCCATGTGCACATGTAGTATTCACACATTTGCACGCACTGGCATGCAAACACATGGGTACACAATAAATATCCTCGAAGGAACATTTGCACACACACGTGTGCCTGTGCAGACAGGTCCTCCACAGAGGAAACAAGGCACGTGGGGACTCTCACATGTGCACACGGGAGCAGAAGCCCAGGCTGGGCACTCTGGTGCAGTGAGGTGAGCAACCTCCTGGACTGCGGGGGTGATGGATGGACCCACGTCCTAAGTGACTATCAAAGTGTCGTGGTGTGTGAGGCGCAAACACCAATTAGTGGGGCCTTTGAGAGCATCAGCTTGTTAGAGGGGAGGCAGAAGAGGCTGGAATTGGCATAAAACACGAGCTATTTAACCATCGTGGGGTGGGGGTGTGTGAGCTGTGGAAAGGCCTTTGGGCAGAGCTCCCCCTCCACTCTGTACTTGTTAGTGGAGAAGGACCCTCATGAGGGGCCTTGGCAGGCGGCGTTGACGCTCCTTGAAAGCGGGGGGGTGGGGGGCAGCCTCCTGCCAGTGCTGGGCTGGCACTGAGCGCGCGGGGGCTGCGCCAACTGGCGATCAATTTCATGCACATCGTAAACCTAAGTGCTTTCTGGAGAGTCGGGCAGATTGCACATAAAGTCCCCCTTCTGTCCCTAGCACACGGGTGGGCGGGTGAGGCAGAGGCTCACCCTGGTAGACAGACCTCTGCCATGCTGCGGGAGACCCGTATAACCTGGTTCCCGGGAGGAGGTCTCCTTGGGGACGTGGGGGGTTCCGCGGGGAAGCCTGGCACTTCTGGGAGCAGCTGGGTATGTGGACAGGGCCTGAGCACGGGGGTCGGCCACACTCTGCTACCTGATGGCTGAACGACTTTGGACACTCAGTTTCTCTGCCCCTCGGTGTTTTCATCTATAAAGTGGATTGATGTAAGAATTCAGTGAGTTCCTGTCTGTGGCATGGTGTGTCACAGAGCTGAAGAGCCTCCTGAGCGCAAGTGAGGTCACATTTGCATCTATTGTGATGCCCAAAGGATTCAGGCTCTGAGCCCCCACATGCTCATTGCAAGGCCTCAGACCCCTCCCCACAGTCTCCACCGTTTCTGGGAGGCTCCAGGGGTGGGGGTCTCACAGGGGCCCACAAGCCAGTCCTTCATTAAAGGAGCCTACCTATTATTCCATCCTGGTTCTGCCCAAACACCAGTTTATGCACGTCTGCCACCCTTAAACATGTTTGGGGAAGCCTCCCCACCATCCCTTCCGTCATGCAATATCCATGCCAGACCAAAGGGGTGGCCTCTGGATGTTCTCCAAGTCCCCTGCCCTTTGGATGCCGGAGCATCAAAGCCAAGATGGTGGGGTGAGGGTGGGGGGATGGGAAGGGTGAAGGGTAGAGGAGGCCACTTTCCTGCTCAGCTCTGTGCCTCTGTCATCTGGGCCCCAAAGAGCTGTGCTTGTGCATATCACTTCCCAAATACTCTCACAAAATCGGCTACTTCAGCTTCTGCCCTCATCCCTAATCCTGGAAGCTCGAATGCAGGCCAGGTGTGGGGCTGGGGAGGGGGCCCACACTGCCCTCCTCCCCGTAGCCCCCATGGGCAGCGGAGGGCGAAGAGCAATTCTGAAGCCAGACTGCTCAGATTCAAATTCTGGCTTTGCTGTTTATAAGCCACGTGATGTTGGGTAACTTACCTACCTTATCCTGCCTCAGTTTCTCATCTGTAAAATGGGGATGATGATATTTACCTCATAGGGCTGTTGTGACAAATAAATGAATAAATGTAAGTGAAGTGCTTGGAGCAGTACCAAGCACATAGCAGCATGATGTGACTGTTTCCCGATATGATTATGATCCTATTAATATTATGATATAACCATTGTTCCTCTTTCTCCTCTGCCCTTTTTAGACACCCTGCCGTCCTTCTTCTTGTAGCAACAAAGGCAGTCTCCATATTTATCAGTGGGTTCAAAACAGAACTGAGAGTGGAAATATGACAGGTTACTATAGTTCTCAACTCCAGGGGGTGACTTCCAATTACAATTTTGGTCAGTGTCCCAGTTATTCAGTACCCAACCTGAGCAATGGAACATAACTATCTCCTTTTCTCTGTGATATAGGGAGGTCTGCTGTCTTAGTCTGCTTGGGCTGCTATGACAAAATACCACAAACTAGGTGGCTTAACCAGCACTCATTTCTCACAGATCTGAAGGTTAGAAGTCTAAGATCAAGGTGCTGGCAGATTTGGTTCCTGGTGAGAGCCCTTCTGGCTCACAGATGGCCACCTCTGCACTCTTTCCTTCCATGGCAGGAGAGAGGGAGCTCTGGTTTCTTCTTCATACCATAAAGGCACTAATCGCATCATGGAGGCTCCATCCTTATGACCTCATCTAAACCTAAGGCCCCAAAGACCCCCCACCTCCAAACACCAACCCATCGGGGTCAACATATGGATTTGGGGTTGACCGAAACATTTATGTCATGACCCCTGCCCAGTCAGGCACTCAGAGTGAGCCTGGTGGCATGCAGTCGGCACTCAGGAGCTGACGGTGGACCTTTGAATAACTAACCCTCACAAGCACCCTGTGAGGAGCAGATGGTTACCTTCAGACCAGCGATGGAGAAATGGAGCTCAGAGAGGGCTGGAGAGTCAGGAGAGGAGAGGCTATGCTGTGGTGACCAACAGCCCCGAAATCTCAGTGGGTGAACACAACAAAAGTTTCTTGTTTGCTTATACAAAGTCTGCTGCAGTTTCTGGCATCTCTCGGGGCTGTTGTCCTTCATGGGGTGACTCAGCTTTCTGTGCTGCTTTGATCTGGAGGAGGCACCATTTCGAAAGCAGCTTTCTTGGTTGCTACAGCAGCTAGAAGGTCAGGCAGCAGCTCTTGTATGCTTTGGTCAGGAAGTGGCCATTTCACCTCTGTCCACAGCTCACTGGCCAGGAGCCGTCCTATGACCCACTTACAACCAGGAGCCCGGGAAATGTAGGAGTCCAGGTCTGCAGGAGGCAGACGGGTGGAGGTGGTTCTGTGTGTCCGGGCACGGACCAGGCAAGAAGGGCCCAGGAGTTTAGGATAAGAGGAGGTCCTGCCAGCCGGGGGAGTGGGGAGAGGCTTCCTTGGAGGGGGCTGGAGCTAGGCTTTGGAGAAGAGGGGCAAGACGGGTTGGGACAGGCAAAGAAGAGAAAGAGGGCATTCCATGTGGGCACAGAGAATGAGCAGACACCTGCAGGTAGACTAGCCGAAGATGCCTCCAGGGAACATTTGAGAACATGGCTTGAGCAGGTCTGTCTAGGGAGGATGATGAACAGAAGGGTGGCCTTTCAAGGTCTTAGAGAGAAAGAAATATTTCGGAGGCAGAGTTGATGAATCAAGAGTCCATCATTGCCCCCTGTGTGGGTGGGGTGGGAGAAAGCGACCCTGGTTTGACTTCCAGTTTTCTGGCTTGGGAAACTGGGAGGTGAAGGTGCCAGTCATCAAATCAAAGAACCCAAGAGAAGGAGTCTGGTGTGGGGTCAGAGGGAAAGCTTGGTTAGGGCCATGTTGGGTTTGAGATAGCCGTGGAACACGCAGGGAGGGGGCCAGGAGGCAGGGGATGGTTGGGTTCTGAGCTCAGGAGAAGGGGCTGGGCTGGCATGGAAGACCAGAGGGGTAGGCACACAGATGGGGTCACGTGAAGGGCAAAAGGAGAAGGGGACCCCAGCCAGAGCTCTGGAGAGCAGCCTTGTGAAGCAAGGACAGAAGAGGAATCCGAGAAGGTACAAGCCAGAGGGATGGGGGCAAAGCCAGGAGATGTCCTGGGAGCAAGGGAGAGTCAAGAAGAGAGGAGCAGCTTGTTGTGTCTGACGTTGCCCTGGCATCCAGATGAGGTATGACCAGGGGACTTAGTGACAAGAAGGTTGCTGGTGACCTTGGCGAGGATTGTTTCTAGGGCACGATGGGTACAGAAGCCAAATTGGGGTGGTCAAGGAACAAGTGTTGACAACTCTCCCAGAGGCTTCCCGAGAGGGCAAGGAGAGAGATGGCCGTGGGAGGAAAAGGTTGGGCTGTCAAGGGAGAGTGTTCCTGAAAAAGTATTTTATTACTATTACTGTTTTTTACGAAGGGAGAGATTTGAGTATGTTGACAGCTGAGCGGAAGGAGCCAGTGGGGGGACGATTCAGGGGAGGATTCAGGAGGTCCCTGAGGAGCTGGGGGCAGTGGGAGGCATCCAGGGCTGGGCTGGCAGATAGGGCTTCACCTGGAAGGTCTGCTGTGAGGAGGAGGCTCCCAGGGAGACCCAGGGTGGGGTGGGGGAGGGGATGCGGGGCAAGACACAGGAAAGGGAGAAGTGGGGGGCAGAGGGAGGAGGCTGCAAATAGCAGTGAGAGGTAAGAGACACACACACAAAGGTAGTCAGAGAAATAAAGACACGAAGAGAAGAAGAGAGCCAGGGAGGGAAGGATAAAAGGCTGAGCTGAGGCTCAGGAGAAGCCCCTCAGGAGGACACTGGTGGGCCTGGGCAGGGCAGGGAGGGCCTATGGAAAGAGTGTGCACTCTTTTCAGGGGCCCCTGAGCCAGCCCAGAGCTCAAAACCTCTCCCAAACCCCACAAGGGCCCAATCTAGAAATCCACCTGACTAGCCACGCAGATGCCAGGGCCTTTGTTTTCATGGTGGGGGACGGGGCGGGGGGGGTGGGTTTCTGCCAAGCCCTTCCTCTGTCACAGGGGCACCAGCTAGGCCCTTCAATGCTGCCGACCCTGGACAGAGGGGGAGCCTGCTCTTCACGGGAGGCGGGAAGCAGTCCGGACCTCTGGCCCCCCAACAGGCGTTAGACCCCACATGTGGTATGGTCAGGCCCTGAGGGAGAGGACAGTTGCAGCCAGCCCCCTGCCCCTCACCCCTCATGGCCCCAGCCCCAGGTCTTGGTCGCCCTGTGGGGCCTAGGCCACCCTGACATTCACCTAATTGTCTTCCCGCTTTGATGAGTGGCTCCGCAGAGGCGACGCCACGGATCAAATTAAATGTGAGCCAAGCAGGCAGCCCCGCTGATGAGATGGGAAATACCACATTTACATAGCCCCGCACCAGGGCTGGGGACCCAGGACCAGAGGCAAAGATCCGGGGACCCAGGCAGAGACAGAGGGAGCCAGAGAGACAGAACCAGAGAGACAGGGGTGGGGGAGCAAGAAAGAGAGGGGATGGGGGTGGGGGAAGGTGGGCAGAGGCACCATTCCCAGGGTCCCAGTCACTGTCGCTGAACGAAGGGCAGTGAGGGAAGGGAGAGATCAACACAGGTAGACCACTGCCCTGCCAAGCCCAGCCTGCTGGCCCCAGAGGTAGGAAGGTGGCCTGGAGGCCAAGATGCAGCTGAGTCCCCCTCCGGCCTGACTCCCAGAGGAGTCTCCACGCAGCTCCTCTTTTCCACCCAGACCCCACAGCTGGGCGGCTGCTACCCGCCTCAGCACAGCCCTGCAGTGGGTGCGGCCGTGAGCGTCCCCTCAGTTCGCTTGGGAGCATTCTGGCTGCCCCAGGAAGGGGGTGTGTGTGCGAGCGTGTGTGATGTGTGTGCAAACAGAACAGAGCGAGCATGACCACATGTGGCCCTGCATGGGATCTCCTGTGTGCAGGTGTGTTGGCCGTCACTAGGCCTGGGCACTCGGAGGACGGCAGTGAGCTAGGTCTTCCCTCTGCCCTGAAGGCGGACCCCGAGTCTGTGTGCAGGACAAGTGGGGCCCCGACGTTCCCCTCAGAGCCATGGCGCCAACAGCCCCTCCCACCCCTAACGGCCTGTCCCGGGTGCAAAGCATTGTTGCGGCCTCAGAGCAACTCTGTGAGGAAGCCTGCTGTCATTCTTCCCACTCTACAGAGAAGAAAACTGAGGTTTGGAGAGGAGAGCTGTGCCAGCTAGAAAGGGCACAGCCCGGACATGAGCCCAGGACTGTCCCACTCAGCCCAGTCGGGCCTCCTCTGCCCGGTTTTCCGTTGGTTGCTCTAGGTGTCTGGGGCTCCTGACGAAGGCACAGAGTCCTGTGGTTAGTAGGGGTGGAAAAGAACTTATTCATCCCTTCCTTCAGTTTTCTAAACGGGTTCCCTCCAGAAACACGCCCTTCCCTCCCCCTTCAGCCTTACAGGCCTGGGCTGGACACGTCGCATAGTACTTCCACCATTAACCGTGTTCGCTGAGCACAAGCCGCGTGCCAGGCATGAGGCGCACCTCACCTGTGACACTGAACCCTCCCCTCAACCCTGGGCAGGAGGCACCATCCTTAGCTTCGTGTGACAGATGTGGAAACTGAGGCTCACACGGACCCGAGAGAGGCATTCTGTTAAGAGCTAAGCTCTGTTTGGGTTCAGTCCCCCTTGCCCTGAGAGTCCCCTCCTTCCCTGTCACTGGCCCAAACCTAGCCATCCAGGGAGGCCGAGGGCCGTGGAAGGAGAGGCTTCCCGTACATGCCCACGTGCTCCGTGGGCGAGTTTGCCCGTCCCGGCACGTGTGTGTGAGCCTGCCCTGTGCTAGAGTCTGTGAGCTGCTGCTGCCACTTCGCCCCCTTGACGCCTCGCCGTGACGCTACCACCTGGGAATGATTTTTCCCTCATTTTGGGGGGAGCACACTCGGGCTCAGAAATGGGAAGTGACAGCAAGTTAGCATGAAGGCTCGCTCTGGGACCCAAGCGTCCTGATTCCCAGCTCTTTCTGGCCCCCGAGGCTCAACAAGCTTTGCCCTTTTCTCCGCCCCCCTTGGGAACTCCTACTTGGGGCCCCCTACCCAGGGAAGCTGGCCCATGAACACATGCCTTTTGGCTCCCCTGAAAAGCCCTTCCCCCTCACCCGTGGGGGCCAGGGCGGCTTTTACTGGGGAAATAATTAGAAATCTAATTCTTATTTCTCCCACTCCGCTAATTGTCTGTGGACAATTTGATTGTAACAGTCATCACTGAAGCAGAAAAACCACCTTATTTCTGCCAGACATCCTCCCTGCAATTAACACCAGCCACTGCCTGGCTCCTCTCTCACCTGCAGAGCCCCAGGGCCTGAGGGGCCCTCACCTCTCTGCCTCCCAGCTCTGGTGAGGGCACATCTGGGGGCCAGGCCTGGCCACAGGGGGGACGTGGCAGGGCCAGGGGCAGGTGCCCAAGGACCTACAGGATAAGGTGTGAGGGGTGGGCGTCACTAGGCGGGGGGAGAGAATATGAATATTTGAGCATTTGGGGGAAAGAAGGAGGGGGAAGACGGAGACCCCAGTCCAGGGAGATACGGGGGCAGTGGGCCCGTACACACAGACCCAGGGCAGAGAGAGATGCGGGAGAAGGAAATGCCTGGTAGGAGTCAGGCCGAGGAGGCAGGAGCCAGGACCTCCAGCCCAGACTGTCTCTCTGCCAAGGCAGCGGACACACCTCTGAGACAAAACCAGACGGTGTTTTTAGGAGCGGGCTGCTGAGGGCTCCCCAGAGAGCCAGCCTCCGGTGGGATGGTGGGATGTGGCTGATTAAGAAAGGAAGGAGAGGGAGGAGGGGGGTGCTGGAGGGGTTGGGGGGGGAATGGGAAAGGTGAAGGATCCAGAGACCAGGCAAGAATGCAGATGGGAACAGATTGGACTGATGGGGACAGGACTGAGCGTGAGACAGACACATAGCCCAGGACTGACCTGTTGATGAACGCTCTTCCACCCATCTCTCCCTGGCAGCACAGCCCTCCCTCCGGGGGCCACGCAGGCTCCGGTTCTCCTTCAGTCTCCCTACACATCTAGAGAGTCCCCCACACTGTCCCCTCTCTCTCTTCGGGGCCAGGCCAATGGCAGTGGGTGGTTGTGGGAGCCCTCTACCTTGGGGTGCAGGCTGAAGAGCTCACAGTGGCCCCTTTTGCCATGGAAGCTGGCACAGGGGGCAGGAGGGAGGGACTCCTGTGTCGGCCTAACCTGCTTTTGGATGCCCATCCCAGGGCGTCCGCCCCAGGGTAGGTGGCTGTGGGGGGCTTGTTGGGTGCTCAGCGTAGGGGCAGGGCGTGGCAGCCCTGAGTGAGTCAGCCCAGCCCTGACTCACAGGGAACCCTGAGCAGCCTCCTCTGCCTGCCCCCCAGGGTTCTGCCCCAGCCCTGCTCCCTTAGCGAGGCCAGGAGGGAAAGTGCCAGGGGCTGAGGGGCAGGCAGCCATGTGGTGGGACCTGGGGCCCCCCCGCACAGGGTAGGGGTGGGGAGCTGCAGCCCAGAGCCTCCTCCGCCTCTTCTTCCCTCTGCGGGTTCTCAGCCCTCCTCTCTCCCCCCTCCTAGGCTTGTCAGGGGAGGATGTGGGGGGGGCGCCGGGGGCTCCTGTCAGTCTCGAGCTGGAGAGCTCCCTGAGCTTCATTAACATGCAAATTAGCAAGTTCTGACTGGCTGTGGCAGCAACGGGCAGCCACCCCTCCCAGCCCCGCGTGGGTGCGTGTGTGCGCGTGTGTGCGTGTGTGCGTGTGCGTGTGTGTGTGTGTGTATGTGTGTGAGAGATCTGCAGCAGGGTCTGGAAGCGGGGAGAGCAGCTCTCATGCCTCTGGACTCCACAGACAGCAGGACACGCGTGTCTCACACCTACACAAAGACGCATACTCACACACGATACACATGCACACAGACCAAACACGCACATATATGTATATACATGTGCACGCCAGACGGACAGACGCTCCTGGTCACAGCCAAGCAGCCACACTCCTCCAGCTTAGGGACCCCCGTGGACACCCACTCACCTCCGCACAACTTGCCCCACAGGGGTCACGCCCTAAGCTGTCTCACGCAGGCATACCAAGCTCAAGCTGCCCCCCCTTCCAGACTCACACTGCTTCACACCCTGACACACAGTCCCACACAGGAACAAACCCATGAACACACTGTCTCCCACACAGCCGCACACACGGCTCCGGTCAGTCACCCCAAGTCCCACACAGACCAGGCGCGGTGAGAGGCAGGTCCCGAGGCCCCACGGTCCGCCACACCCTGCCTGGATGCCCTTACTCAGTGCCCAACCTGTGCCGCTGTTCCTCCCACTGGAACTGACCGAGACCTGCCCCAGTGTCCTGGCCCGCCCTCATGCTTGCGTTTCCTGTGCTGTGGGCCCCTCTGCTTGGACCCCCACCTGAATCTCCCTCACCCGGCCCACTTGCACTGTGATCACCTGCCCCAGCGGCCTGCCCTTGGCCTTCTCTTTGTGGGGCTGGGCTTCCCTAGAGGATGGCCCCGGTCACACTGCTCTCCGATCGCCTGGTGATGTGTCTGCCTGCCCCGGGAGGGAACCAGAGGAGGAGGACAGGGGCGGCGTCAGGCAGTCTGGTGCACTGCTCAGTCCCCAGTGCTCAGCCCACTCTGCCCCATCCATGCTATTTCCGCAACAGGGCGGGGCAGGAGCCCGCCGCACTAATAATGCAAACGGCTAATACTTGGTGTCTGCCGTGTGCTGGGCCACATACACAACGACCCCACGAGGGGGTGCCTGTTGTTACCAACCCCATCGTTACCCCACTGTTAGATGAGGAAACTGAGGCTCAGAGGGGTTTGAGGAGCCTGGCCCCGATCATCCTGCCTATAAGTGACAGACAAAACTGGGATCTGAACTCTGGTTGTCCGGCCCTGGACAGCCCTGCACGTGCTCTTCCCCAGGACACTAGGCAGCGACTCGGAGAGTTGGGGGCAGTCACAGGGGGTGGGGAGACAGAAGTAGGGGAGGGGAAGAACAGCAGGAGGAGTTCCCCAGTCCTGAGGAATAGAAAAGGGCTCTTCACTCGCTCACACCTGTCATGGAAGCTCCGGCCGTGGGAACCTGGGGCATCAGGGGTGGGGAGATAACCAGGACACCCCCCCATTTAGAGAGGGGGTGACTGAGGCCAGAGAGGCTCTGAGTCACACTGACCCCCATTTCTTTAATACCTGCTGTGTGCCAAGCCCGCATCTGACTGATCCCCTTTATCCCTCAGAATAGCCCAGGGAGGTGGGCACACTCACTAGCTTCATTTTACAGGTCAGAAAAGTGAGGCTCAGTGCATCTCCACCTGCCGGGGTCAGTGTGGTGGACACCTGTGGTTTTGTCTGTAGAGAGCCATTCCCCACCACGCTAACCCTGCTTCTGGAATGGGAGCTGCCACCTCTTAGGATCCCACCCTCCTGTGCAGGATTGATCGGGTCCATGATAGACACGTGCTTCAAACTGGGCCAATCAGTGCCTTCCTTGAGAGTTTTGATCTTGGGTCCCCGAGGTTGAGGAGTTTTCAGCAGCCCGGACTCCCTTCTGCAGGGAGAGAAGAGAGCTGCAAGCACACTGAGGGGAAGGGAGGGATTGTGGCCACGGCCTGCTGTCAGGGGGAGTGGGGGGCAGCCTGGGCCTTCAGCATGCCCTCAGCTTACTGGGCAGTCTCCAGCTGGTTGCACCCAGTCCAAGGCTCTCTTCCATCCCTCCCTCACCCCTCTGCTTTGTCTAGTGCCCCCCATCATCCAGAGGGCTCACAACAAGTGTCCTGGGGATAGGAGGCAGGTGGGGGGGGGGGCTGTGCCCACTGGGTGGCCCAGGGGAGTGCTGCGGCAAGACTCGGGGCACAGACAGCCTCACTCCTGCTGGACAGTTTGTGGGTGAGTGGCTGACAGCCATCACCGAGTGAGTGGTCCTCACCCTTACACTGCCCAAGGCTAGGGCCCTTGTTGCTTGTTCACTGTGCCCCAAACCCTGTCTGGCATACAGAAGGCCTTCACTGTCTGTGAAATGAATCAATGGCTGGATTCATTGACATATGTCTCAGGCCTTGGCCAGGCACAGAGTTCATTCACCCGTGGGGGGCTCCGCAGTTGGTCCTCCCTGCTGACCAGTCCTCTCGGGTCCCTTTGACAGCCCCTTCCCAGCCTTTGGAGTCTTTGAGCTCATCTATGGGGTAGGGTTGGGGTGGCTCTCTCCACTGAAAGCAGCATCCAGTTGTTCTTGGTCTTAAGTTAGAAGAGTATCTTTTGAATGTAAAAGGCTGAGAGTACGCACCTCTACTTCTCGCTTCTGCTGTAGGGGCGACCCAGCGTCACCCACCGTAAATGGTGGAACAGGCTACGAGTGCACCCCCCACCCCCGAGTTGTTGGAATGTCGTGGCTCAGGACTGAAGCACAACTGTGGAGGTTGGGAGGAAAGACCCTTGGAGAACAAGTCAAGACGTTTGGTGAGAGTGGGTGGGGGAAAGAGTGGCCTATTGATGAATCATTCAAAATGTCATCAGGCCCCATGTCAGCTGTTGAGCTGCGACTCAAACCCAGGGCTCTCCACAACCTAGGACTTCGCGGCCCCCATGGTTGCTTTCTGAATTCCAGAGAGAATTTCTAGCACTGACCGTTTGCTTCTAAAGTTGGAGTTGTCAGGACTCACTGGACGTGGCCTGGTGAATCCTGTCTCGACACAGCGTGGGTGGGCCCCAGGTGGGGCTTGGCAGTGACCCCCACCCCCCGAGTCTGACGGCCACTGTTAGGCCTGTGGCTTCTGTTCAGAGCTTTTCCATCCAGGGGAGGGCATCAGGTCTCCGGAGAGAGAAGGAAGGGCCAGGCTTGCCCTGTGGGCCAGAGCCCCTGAGTATCCTTTGGGAAGGACCCCAAATTCTGCCAAGGCGGAACAGAGGGGTCTGCGTTTCTGGCTCGGGTTCCTCGGCTTGGGAGCTGCCACTGGCCTTTGTCACAGACGAGGCAAGGGCACGGCATCCAACTGGGCGTTCCAGGGGTCCAGCGTGGTGGGCAAGCCAGGGCAGCCCTTCCCAGCCCTGGAAGCAAAGGGTTAAGCGGCTGGGAAGGCGGGAGCAGCAGTCGTTTGGCTAAGGAGCCTTGTTAATTGATTCCCTCATTCCCATTTGTTCCTGCTAAAGAGAGACAGATGAGAGCGAGCCCGCCAGGCCCGTCTTGGCACCCGGCAGCTTGGCTGGGCACAGCTGTGCTCCTGGCTCTGGTGTCTCCGTGGGGGGAGGGCCGGTCACCGCGGAGGTGAGGAGGTGGGGCGCTCCCCCCCTGGGGCCCAGTGGGTGCCCCTTCTGCTCGGTACCCACAGAGATGATCTCAGAGTTCCTTTGAGAGGACAGATCTTTCCTTTCACCTTGGGACATCTCTTTGATCTTTTGGCCAGAGCTGTCACCACCCATGGTCTGGGAGCTTGGTAGCAGAAATTAGAGGCAGTCCTCCTACCACGGCTCACCATGGGCTCCTGCCAGCCCGAGGCCCAGGCAAGCTTTCTGCCTGGAAGAGGGTCAGCTCTGATCTGTCCCGTTGAGTTCTGTGGCTTTGTGAGGCAGGCCGAAGCCCATGTCCCGAATCTGGCAGCCTTGTCATGGCCACAGGCTCCGTCTGTGTCCCCTGGTCCTGACCTGTCCCAGACCCCACGTTTTATCGGCTCCTGCCTTGCCTTCATCTCAGCCATGCTCTCTGGGGCCTGCTAGATCGGGCTGTTTGGGATTGTGCCCGATAAGGGCCCTGCTAGATGCCCCCCCCCCACCCCCAGCCCCGAGAGAATGGAGTTTGAATGTCATGATGCAGTCCGAGCACGGAGACCTCTGAGTTCAAATCCCGGCTCTTCCACTTCCCCGCTGCATAATTTGGACAAGACATTTTTGCCCCTTTCAGTCTCAATTTTCTCACATCTAAGATGGCAGTTATGCTGGTACCTCTCTTGGTGGATTGTGAGAGTGGCCACAACTCTCCACTCCTCTCTGAGCATGCCCCATGGCCATATAGCTTTGCAGCTTCTCGCAACCCTTTAAAATCTGGGGCGGTCTGGAGATTTCCTCTGGCCAGAAAATGTGGTAGAATGCCAGTGCCAGTTCTGAGCCCAAGCCTGAGAGGCCCTGCACGCGTTCACTTGTTCTCTTGGAACCCTGCCCAACTGCTGTGTGAAAAAGCTTGGGCTCTCCTGCTGGATGAAGAGAGACACATGGCTCAGTCACCCCCGTCCCCCAGATGACAGCCGGGCAACTCCCAGAAGCAGAGCCATTTAACTGGTGAGTAGCTGACTGTAGATACATGAGTGAGTCCAGCCAAGGTCAGAAGGATAGCCTCGCTGAATTTCTGAACCACAGAATCATGAGCTTAATAAGGGGTTGTTGTTTGAAGCCATAGATGGGGGGGTACTTTATTATGCAGCAAACGCTAACAGATACACTATCTCAAATCCCTGCTGCGTGGACAAAAATGAGCTCGTGGAAGTCAAGTCCCTAGTGGGGTGCCCAGCCTGTCGGGGCGATCAGAAAGGAGAGCTTTTATTTCCGTGGCCCAGGGTGGAGCCATCGACCACAAATTAGAGCCTTTTGCATTTGAGACTGTACTCTGATAGGCACTCAGGTAGAGGGCCCTCCTTGACCTACCCCTTCCACACACCTCCTCTGTAGCAGTCACGGAAATAATACGGAACAGGATGGAGGGTGCCTGTCCTGTGCTCCGGGTTCTGGAGCCCCTGTCTGACGTGCATTATCTCATCGAATCTTCACTGGACCTCATGAGAGAGATACTCTCATTTATACATTATTTCGTTTTGCACGTTCACCGTTTTGAATCCGAGCAAACTGAGGCTTGGAGAGGTGAAATCTAATGGACTGAGGGCCGCACAGCTTTTGTGAGTGGCTTGAGAGAAATCAATTGACCACCCTCCACGTTTGTCTGCTTTGCCAGGTCAGCTCCCATCTGCAGGCTCTTTCGTGGCAACCCCACTCTCTGGGGGATATAAAGGTCTTTCTCAGATTTTCACCAGCTAGTACGGTTAGGCTCCCCATCCACTGGGGAGCCACTGCACCTCTGGCCCCTCACACGCAGACAGATGCTGTCGGAAGCCTATCCTTTTCTCTGTCAGGACGACGCTTTTTATCCTTTGCTCTCATAGAAAGACAGGCCTTTCTCCAACTGCCCTTCCTGGGCCTCCAAATGACCATTCAGTTTTCCAAACTTCGGCAAAATTTTCTTTGTTCTCATGGTTCCTTTCCATCCCTCTGGTCAGGAATTCAGCAGACATTCACATCATGGAAGAGATATTAGGAGCATTTTCTGCTCGGCACCTTTCCCTTCTCTTGGGAGTCGCAGCCCTTCCTGGCCCTGCCAGCCCTGGGCCGCCATGTTCTTACAGGAACCATCCCCTGGCCATGGCTTATTGACCCAAGTGTGGCACACGATTCAAGCCTCGCCAGTTAAAACTCTCCAAGTTTTTCAACGGGAGATGAAAGAGAGTCAGTCCCTCTTAGAAGTTATAGGATATAAAAATGGAAAGGATGCTATTATGTACTTTCCATATTTTATTTGTCCTGCTTTAAACTACATTGCTTTTGTGTGTGAATACTTTTTAGAATAGTGATTTTTTTTTTAAATATATGTGCTTTTGGAGTCATCTTTTCCCTCTTCACGAACTTCATTACCATGTTTCTTCATATTTTAGGCCAAAGGTGGCCCAGCCAGCCCTATGGAAGAGAAAAAAAAAAATAAAAGCAAAAGTTGATTCTTCTTTTTAAATCATCGAGGATTCAGTGTTTCCTGCCTTGGGGAAGAAGCCGGTCTGCAGTCGGAATAGATGAGCTGGAACTGGGGCAGAAGCAGAGGGCAGAGCAGATCCACGGCTTGGGGCCGTTCCTGTGGGTTAATTCCTTGGATTCTTCCAGCTACTGACTCCTTCTCTGTGCCTTTGGGAGCTAGAGTTACGTTTCTGTCACTTAAGCGGAGTTCTGACTTCAGCTTCTTGCTGTACAGCCTCTCCAAACACCTCTTCCAGGCCCCTGGGGCAGGGGTAGGGGAAGCGGCCTGGCCTGAAGGGTCGCTCGGTTAAAGGTGTGATTTCTCCCCTGGAGAAATAACTTCAGTCCCATGGACTCAAGTCTCATCTTTGTAGATGACTCACAAATGAGTCGGTTTTCCCGATCTTCAAAATTGGCATCACCACTTGCCTCTACGCCAGACCAGAGACACAGACGTTACCCTTCTTTCTTGCCTTTCCCTTAACCCCCCACATCTAGACCATGAAAGAGTTCTCACAGTTCTAGCTCCCCAAATTGTCCCGAATCTGACCACTTCTCTCCATCACCATTGCTACTTCCGGCTTCACGCCATCCTTCTTTCTGCTCTGGACCTCTGCGACTGACTTCTACCTGAGCTGGCCTCAGAAGGCCCTTCTCCACATGGCAGCAAAAGCATTCTTAGCTTGTGTGTGGATATCAAATCACATGGCTTCCATAAAGCCCCCTGGCTTTCCGTTGCTCATTGCATTTGGAATAAAATCACCAGCTCACACATACCTGTTTGCCCTGCTGCAGCCACCGTGGTCCTGTCCTGCAGACTTGCCTCGGGATCCTGGTTCTCTGGCTCCCTGGACCCGGAGCTCTCATGGTCACTTAAGAGCCCAGCTTTTTCTCAGCTGAGATGTCACCTCAGTCCATCCCGATCACCTTTCTAAAATAAGCCCTCGGCTAGTTACTCTCTGCCCCCGTCCCTCGTTGGTGTTCTTCACGGTACCTGAGACATCCTGTTCCTCTGCGTACTTGTTCAGGGTCTGCCTCTCCCACTAGGATGTAAGCTCAGAAAGGGCAGGAAATGTGTCTACCTCTTTCACTCTTGTGTCCCTAGGACCTACTATAGTGCTTGGGACATAGATGGGTTTGATAAGTATTTATGAAATGACTGAGAGCTGAACCCAGTGAGGGAAGCAGTACTAGCCCATTCTACAGAACAGAAAGTTGGGGCTGGCCCAGAAGCAGCAAGTGGCAGAATGGGGACTGAAGACCAAGTCTGTGTGAGGACGGAGGCTTTGAGCTTTCCCAAATAGCCAACGTTTGTGTCATGACTGAATTTACAAAGCAAGCCCATGCTGATTATTTTATTTGATCTTTACAACCCAGTCCATTCTCTCAATTTGATAAATGAGGGGATGGGGGCTTGGAGAGGGCTCATGGCTGGTCCAAGGGGACTCACCTTCAATAGGGACCTCTAGGGTTTCATGGGCTTCTGGGGTCCCTAAACCTGCCATGGCCAGAGGGACTCAGCCTGAGCTCCCCCTGCCCACGGGGGCACCACCTCCCTCTGCCCTTGTGCTGGCTGCCCGCCTGGGTCTGTCACATCAAGTTCAAGTGATTCATGTGGCAGCAGCTCCTGGTCTGCCTGTCGGCACGTCAGCTAGTCCTGGTTACCATGACAACAGGATGCAAGGCACCAGGGCATCAGTGGGCTGTGGCTCTTAGAGGGGCAGTGCCATGGGCAAGGGAGGGGCCTTGTTTCCTCCTCCTGGGGGAAGCTTGGCAAGGGCTGGAGCCTCCGGGGGCTGGGTGGCCCCTCCCTGCCTCTGTGCCTTGGCATTTCCTTCCTGCCATCTGTGCTGGGAGCTGGGGGAGGGGCTAGAGTGCCATCCCTGGTAGGAGGGGTCTGGGAGCAGATGGGCGGGAGGAACAGCCCTTCCCATCTGGGCTATACCTCCACCACCCCCAGGTTCTAAAGACTCTCTTGCAGGGTGCCCTCCTGAGCCCCTCAGGCCACTGCTGTCTGCCCCTCCGCACCACAGCCTTCCTTTCTCTGCTTAGCACACATGTGAAGTTCCAGAACCAGTTCAGCCAGAAAATTGGTCTCGGGGCTTGGAGTAGATCCCCGGTGTCCTGGCCTCAAGGGAGGGGTCCTGAGGGAACTGATCTGCTTTGTGCCAGCACCTGGCTGGGATCTCATCTCAACCACTCTTCCCAGCGACCCTATGGGTATAGTATTATGCCCATTTTACAGAGGGGGAAACAGGTTCAGAAATGTGAGGCAACTTGCCATAAATTGGCCAGCTGGAAAGTGGGAGCCCCCGGGGTTCAAACCCGGATCCGTCTGGCTCCCAACCTGGCTCTTGCAGGAACCCCTGCTGCAGCCTCAGGGTGGGGGTGGGGGGATTCTTGCCCGCCCCAGCTCTCCATCGATCAGAGAGATGATGGCTCGCACTGAGCTGGTGGAGGGAACACCAGCCTGGGAGTTGTTGCCTGGGTCTGGGACCTGGCTCTGCAGGCATCCCCCTCGGGGCCACAGTCCCTTTGTCCAAGGCACTGTAGGATGGCTGTAGTAAAGATGCCGCTCTACAGTGGACCCAGGAGAGGGTTGGGGCTGGGCCTGGGATTGGTGACAGGGATGGGGATGTGGCCAGAGGACTCAGACCTAGCTGGAGCAGCAGGGACTGGCTTTTATAACAGGTTGTCCAAATGGGACATGCTTACTTGGAATGCTTCTGAGAGTAATTGGTGCCAAGTACCCCATGTTCTAAATTGAAAGGTACATTTCTTCAGGCCTTGCAAGGTTGGTGACCTCAAGCTGCTTCTGGGACCCTTGGTCCCTACCTCCATGCTGCACCAAGAAAGGGAGAATGATGTGGGTAAGGCAGGGGGAGATGGGCAACAAGGATGCCTTTGGAGGGGTGAGGTGAGCCCCCCTACTCCCACCTTAGTTGGGGAGGAGGTGGTGCCTCAGGAGCAACACTTGAAAAAGCCGACATGTGTCCCCTAGGATTTGGGCAGGCACAGTGGCCAAGGCCCGACCCGAGCTTGAAAAGAGTTTAGAGTGATTTGGAACCATCTATGGTGGTGGGGGAGAGGGTCCGGCAAGCCCAGTTTCTTCTGTGGGTCTGAGTGGCCATAGCAAGGCCCACTGCACAAAGGGTCTGCCTGCCAAGGGGAAGTGATCTCTTGGAGTCTGAGTCGGGTAAAGCCCCAGAAACAGGAGCTGGGGACAGTCATGTGATACCATTGCTGGTGTCAGGGAAATCCTGGTTGAAGGATGACAGGGAGGGGGACTCCAAAGACCCACAGGAGACCTCTGCAGAGGGGACCAGTAAGCCCCACTCTTCCTGGAGGACCAGGCCTCCCTTCCCCGTGGCTTAGGTTTCTAAGCCTGGTTCAGACCTGGGCTAGGGAGCAAAAGGAAGAATCATTAGATTGAATGAGAAATTGAAATTTTGATGCTAGATTAGACTGGAAATTTTAACTCATAAAAATGAGACGTATAGTGTCTGAGAGTATCCAGAAAAAATTAGGGGCTATTCTCCATATAGGGTCCAGGAGCATGGAACTACCAGAGCGAGCTCTGAAAAAGAATCTCAGCAGTGGGGCGCCTGGGTGGCTTAGTCGTTAAGTGTCTGCCTTCAGCTCAGGTCATGACCCTGGGGTCCTGGGATTGAGCCCCGCTTCGGGCTCCTTGCTCAGCAGTGTTGGGAGAGAATCAAACTTCTGCTTTAGGCCTGACCAGCCCGGCCATTCCAGTAAACTGGTCTCTGGATTGGTGTTCTGAGGTGGGGGTGGTCTAACTGTCTTCCAGGCCCCCCTTCTTCCTCCCTCCCACCCGGCCCTCCACTACCCGCTGGGACGAAGCAGACACTGGCAAGGATCCCCCGTGGTTGTCTCTTCCCATCCACTGTCCCTGCATGGCTCCTTGTTTCTGCCCGCCCAGCCCCCCAGACCAGGAACCCACTCATTCCTCCCCTTTCCCTGCCCACCCTAGAGCCTATTTTGGCTTCTTAGAGCTGAGTCCACCATTGTACCTGGGGCAGGGCTGGGTCCCTATCCTCAATATAGGACCAATATAGCCACTGCTCCTATATCCCCGGTTACAGATAGGGAAACTGAGGTCTGGGAAAGCAAGGGAACTTGCCGAAGGCCATACAGCCATCCCTGACAGAGACAGGTTAGAATCTAGGCTGTTGGCTCCCTAGTCCTGGGCATAGTGGAGCACCCGGGGCTCCCAGGGCCCGATGGCTGGGCCAGGGCCATGACAGGTCCTGCTTGCCACCCCTCCCTGGCCTGTAAACCAGAGGGATCAGAGAAGATGGAAGGCTAGAAAGATTCCTTCCCAGAGGCCCACGGGCCCAATTCAGATCAGCAGAGATGTCCCTATCAGGTAGCTGCGCGTTCACCCACACCTAGCCCTGAGATTCTGTGGGCCACTGGGACCCTCAGGGAGCTAGGGGTCAGAGCAGCTTCTGCCAAGGTCATCGGCTGTGCCTCTTGCCTAGTGCCGAGACTTAGCAGGTGGGGTTGAAAAAGGACAGGTCCTGGAGTCAGACCTGAGCTCAAGTCCCCTCTCTGTTAATTACTAGTTGTGCATCCTTGGGCAAGTCCCGGGGCTTCTCTGAGCCTCATCCCCTCATATGTGGAAAGGGAATAAGGCATAGGCACTCAGTGTGAGGACAATGAGCTAATGCACCCAAGGCACGCATCCAGTGTCTAGCCTGCCAGGCTGCTTCCTGTCCCCCGCAGAGAGCTCTGTTACCTCCAACTTTCCCTTTGAACAGTGTGGTGAAGGCCAGGGCGGTGGTTCCCCCACCCCATGCTCCCCTGCTCACCCTGCGTGGAGCCCCAGGGTCACCCATCTATGTTTACACTTCTTTCCCTTCCTCTGTCCCACCATTTCCATCCTTTTCATCCCGCTCCCCCCTTCTTTTAGAAATGACATAATTAGAGGGATTTAATGTTCTGCTGCTGAAATCTTCATTTTCTTGGGTAATTTCCACTATTTCATCAAGGAATAATTAATTGCATTGTCTTTAATCAATTGTTTTACAAATCTAGCAGCGGGAGGAATTCTCCCACCATCTCTGCAGCTGCTCTCCCCTCCTGGGTGAGGTGCCAGCTTCTGCCAGCCAGAGAGCTTGGCTGCCAGAGCTGGGTTGGGGGGCGACTGTAGGGGAGGGACCCACAGTCTCCCCCAGCCCCGGAGGGGAAGGGGGCAGGAGAGCGCAGGCAGCTAGGAATCCACCTGGCAGCCAGGGGGGAGCACCCACCTGCAGGGGGCAGGCTCAGGGAGAGGCTGTGCTCACCTGTGAGTTCAGGCACCCTGCAGTCTAGACAGGTGGGGAGGATTGGTCCCACTTAGCAGAGGCAGAAGCCCAGAGGAGGGGAGGGACTCCAGTCTTGTGGGCTCTGGGGCTCAAGAGAGGGATGATCCAGAAGTGATGTCTTAAGGAGGGGGCTGGTGATGACGGAGAGAGTGGCAAGAGTGGAGGGGAGGGACCTCCCCGGGAGAGGTGGAGAGTGATGGCATGATGGCCAATGCTTCTATAGTGCTTATGGAATGCTGGGTGCTGTTCTAGGCACCTGGCCAGCACAGTAACCCTGGGAATAGGCCCTCTCATTACCCCTAGCTGAGGCTCTGAGAGGCCAAGTGATTTGCCCAAGGTCATATGGCCAGTAGGGGGTAGAGTTGGACCTTGGCCTCAGATATTCTGGCTCTAGGACTGTGGGTTTATTCACTTGCCCACAGCCACTCTGTGATAATGTCCTGTCTCACTCGAGAAAGGCCAAGCCCTGCCATGGCCAACAGTGTCCATATGGTCCCCTTCTCATTGCTCCAGCCCACTGGTCTCCTTGCTGCCCCAGGGCATTTGCTCCTCCCTCCTGAGCATGTGCTCTTCCTACAGGATTGCTCCCAGGCTTCACTGACGTCTGCTCTGATGGCCTCTCCCTTTCTCTCCTACCCACTCCATCTCCTTGCAACATTGTCTTTTTCCTCATGGTACTTATCCAGGAAGCTATCTGTGGTGGGCATTAGTGCTTTCCACCAAGAACTCCCCACTTCCGTCTTCCAGGTATGAGGGAGGACTGTACTTCCCTGGCCCTCAGAGAAGATGAACGCAGCCCTGTGACTTGCTGGTGGGAAGTGAAATAGGACAGAAGCGTCATGTGTCACTCCCAGGGCTGGGGCTGGGGGCTTTGTACTTACTGCACTCTTTGCCATGCACCCCATTGTGGTGGAAGTTGGAAGCCTCCTTCAGCCTAGGTCCCTGATGAGGATGACACAGAGCAGAGTCCCCTGCAGGAATCTCCAAGAACATGTACTGGGGGTGAGAAATAATTCTTAGTGACTTTAAGCCCCCAATGGCAGCATGACCTTGCCCATTCTGGCTGGTATCTCACTTGATACATTATTACTCATTTCTGGGTCTCCAGAGTGTCAGCATCATGGGAACAAGGGTTTTGTGTCCTGGACACTGCCCCTATTCCCAGCTCCTAGAACATTGCCTGGCACATAGTAGGTGATCACTAAGTATTTGATGAGTGAAGGAAGATCATGTTCCTTTGTGCAGCACTTTAGAATTCACTAAGCTCTTACACACACACACACACACTTATCTTACTACAGCTCCATGATGTAGGGAGTATCCCCATTTTACAGATTCCGGAATTGACACCCAGAGAGGTTAGTTGAGTTGCCTCTTGACATGTAACCCATTAGTAGTGGTGCTGGCACTAGAATCCACATCTCTTGTTCACTGCTCCCCATCCTGTCCCCTGTCTATTTGCTCCCAGGATAAAGCAGCCAGAGCTACAATTACCCCTGACCCCCATGAGGGTATTCTTCCTTTTAGCCCTCCCAGGCACTTTACCTCTGTGAGATGGGGGAATTTCCTTTAGGTGGAGCCCATGGTTCCAGGGTCTGCTTCTTTCTCCTCCCCTGTGGAGGTACCTGGCCATGGGTGGAGTCACCTGCAGGATCTCTCCGTTACAATGACATTTCACCCAGCTAGAGCTACCCCAGCCCCTCTAGTCTCTTTTCTCAGGAACTGTCATATCTGGAGCACGGCAGAGACAGGAGGGCATCGTAAAGCCCCTGCACCATAGCTTCCGCCATGCTCCCTGGGGTGAGGGAGCTTCCGGGTCTCAGTCAGGGATGTTAGCTCTTCCTTTCCACGTGGCTCCACCGAGCTTGGCTACCTGATTTTCCTGCCTCCAGGGGATCTGGAGTAGCAAATTCGAAGGGGAAAGTAGGGAATGGGTACACTGGCCCAGTAACATGCAGGAAAGGGAAGATTATGAAAACATGCAAAACTCAAAGGACCCAGACTTTGGAACCATTTATTGCAGGGGTGAGGCAAGGCTGTAAGTCATCCAGTAAAGCAGGAAGGTTGCCATCCTGCAGCCCAGATGTGAATTAATGTTTATCACACAAGCTGCTTGATGTGGGCAAGTTGCATGATCTCTCCAGACCTGAGGTTGCTCATCTACTGATGATCTCCAAGGCTCTTTCTGGAAACTGCATCTGCATCAACACAAGTCATACAATCAATCAAACAAGGTTCAGTCATGCCCCATATGCCATTTTGAAAAGGCAGGGAAGTCTGTAACACCTTGTAGAGATATTTCCCTCCAAACATCTTAAAGACATTTCCCTCTAAAGGTTTTCCATTTTAAGAACTTTTATGGGCTCTGCGCTGGGCACTGGGCACTGCGCTGGGAATACAGAGTTGTAAGATCCCTTTTGCTTTTGAGTTTGTCATCTGGTGGGGACAAGACATGTCAAGTGATCACTGCAATCTACCAAGATGCACTGGGGCTAAGAGAGAGACCGGTTCTTCTGGAGGATCACAATGGCTGGGTCTTGACAGATTGGTAGAGGGGTTTTCCTGGCAAAGAAGGAGGGCGGGCAATCCAGGTAGAGAGAAGAGAGTCAGAGAGGAAAAATCTGGAGGCATGAAGCTCTTGTGTTCCAAGAGTTGCGGTGGTTTGGTATCCCTGGAGCATCACACTTGAGACCAGGAAACACTAGAGATGAAGCTGGACAGATAACTGGGATGGGGGGGGTGAGCAGTGATAAAAGCCTTAAATGGCAGTCTAGGGAGTTTGGACCTTACCCTCTAGGCAACAGCGGAGCCAGGGAAGGTTACAGAGCAGGTGAGCAATGTGGTCAGATCAGTTTTAGAAAGTGTCTCCTTCCAGCAGCCTGTGTAGGGGGGTGGATGGGAGACAGGAGCCCCAAGGATGGAGGCAGGGAAGGCAGCCGGGGGTGGGGGTGCTGCCAGAACAGGGATGAGAGAGCATGGCCTGGGCTGGGACAGGGTGTGTGGGCGTGGCCAAGAGGGGAGGGTTCCGGGGCTGCGCAGGAGAGAAAATGGACCAGGTTTTGTCAGTGACTGGATGCTGGGGAGAAGGAAGGGGCGAAGGCACACCCACGTGTTTGTCTTTGGCTCTGGAGGAAGCAGGGTGGCCAAGGCTAAGAGTGGAAATGGAGACACAGGGGAATATGATGAGCTCGCCACTGAATTTAGTTGAGCTTGACATTGGACACATCAGCCCAGGGCTCTTCTGGAAGGCCAGTGAGGTCGACCATCAGGGTAGGCTGCGGCGGAGGGGGCGGGGGGGGGGTGGGGGGGAGAGGGGGGGGGGAGATGGGAGGTGTGTTCGCTATCTATTTTTTTAAAAAATATTTATTTATTTATTCATGAGAGAGAGAGAGGCAGAGGCAGAGGGAGAAGTGGGCTCCCTGCTCCACAGGGCAGGGAGCCTGACATGGGGCTCGATCCCAGGACCCTGGGTTTGTGACATGAGCCGAAGGCAGATGCTTAATTGACTGAGCCACCCAGGCGCCCCTCACTACTTATTTCTGTGTAACAAATTACCCTAAACTTTGGGCCTTGCCGCAATAAACATTTGGTGTCTCACAGAGCTTCAGTGGATCAGGAATCTGGGCCTGGCGTCACTGGGAGGTTCTGGCCCAGGCTTTCTCGGGCAGCCAAGAACCAGGCCAGGGCTGCGGTCAGATGCGGGCCCGCCTGCCGCTGGGTCTGCTTCTGAGGTGGCTCACACACCTGGCCAGCCGGTGCTGTTTGTTGGCGGGAAGCCTCGGTGCCCTCCCTTGAGCTGTCTCAGTGTCTGCATAACATGGCCACTGACTTCCCCAGAGAGAGGGATTCAAGAATGGGCAGGGCAGAAGCCTATCATTTAGTGACCTGGCTTCAGGAGCAGTCTGTCATCTTCATGACCTCCCATTGTTTACACACATCGGCCCTCTTCAGAAACTGCAAAGGGGGGTGGCGCCTGGCTGCCTCAGTCAGTAAAACAGGTGACTCTTGATCTCAGGGTTGTGAGTTCAAGTCCCATGTTTGGGGTAGAGTTTGCTTAAAAAAAAAAAACTGCAAAGTGTTGTGAGTGGCAGGAAATGACACCTGGGGAGCTCCTTGGAAGCTGGCTAGCAGAGAGAGAGGACATCCTTTCCCACTCCCTTGTTCTGTGGGTGAGGAAGTCCAGGCCGACATAGGCAAGGATTTGCCCAGGACCACACGGCAAGTCTGGGTGAGGGCCTAGGCTGGAAGCCAAGTCTACAGAGGCCCAGTGTCCCCTAGAAGGCCTGGAGGGAGGCAGAGAGGCCCTCAAGAGGCAGATGCCAGGCACCCAGCACCAGCAGGGAGTGGGGAGGGGAGGCTGAAGGACTGGCCAACCTCTCTGAGAGCTGCTGGAGGAGGGGAGCCTCCCTCCTCAACCTCCCCTGGAGGAGGAGTGATAAAGCAGGGCTGCTCCTGCCGGTCCTGGGCAGGCTCTCCCCACCTTCCTACCACCCAACTCCATTCGTGCAGGTGAACAGGAGGCACATTGTGTTTGTTCATCTGTCTACTTTTAATTTTATTTATTTGTTTGTTTGTTTGTTTATTCAGTCAACAAACATTTACCAAAAACCCACTATGGGCCTGGCATCTCTATGACCCATGTTGGACATACATGGATATATGTGTTCCATTGACCCAGTATGTGAAGCTTATAGTCTAGTGGGGGAGACATGTGTGAAGCACATAAAGAGAGTTATTCATACAAATTGTGACACATGCCTTGGAGGAGATTAGCAGGGACACTTAGTTTAAATAAGGTAGTCAGGGAAGATTCTCCAAGGCAGTGACATTTAGGTCTAGAACAAGGAGGTCAGGAAGGCAAAGAGTTTAGGGAGAGGGCATTCCAGGCATAGGGACCAGAGTGTGCAAAGTCTGCAAGGAGGAGAAACTGTGGGCACGATGAGAATTCAGGGGCAACCTGAGTGCCACCAGTGAGGAGGAGGGAGAAGGTGCTGATGGGGACAGAGAGGGCAGGGCAGGTCAGGTGGGGCTGGTGGTGCAGGCTCTCCCTGTGGTCCCAACCTTGAGACCAGGCTAACAGGGTTCTGACTGCTGTGTGACAAACGAGCCAGTGTGACTCTGGAGAGGCAAAAACCGGGGACTGGCATGAAGGCTGGACTGTCACCAAGGTGGACTTGAGCAGGACCTGTGGCCCCTGCTCAAGAGGGATGGACAGGCAGGGCTGTGAAGGAGAGTGGCCAGGAAGCTGCTGCCAGGAAGCTCGGCTAGGGTACAGAGGCCAGAACAAGGACGGTAGCCTGCTGTGAGGCTCTGGGGCCCTAAGCGCTGAGCGGATCTCTGGTCGGGAGAAGACCCCCAGGAGGCCAGAGCCCTAAGTTTCTGAGTCTCCCCAGGGGAGCACCCCGAGCTAAGTGAACTCTGCCACTTACCTGCTGTGGGGCCTCCCGAAGGCCCCTCACTCTCCCCAAGGCCTTAGTGCCCTTCCTGTCGAATTGCACGAAAATCCCCACCTCACAGGAGACTGTCAGGATCAAAAGCAGCACGGATAAGAAAGGGTCTTATTGACTGAGAAGTGTCCCTCTCAAGCCCCAGTGAGGGTTCGGGGTTCGTTGTTAGGAGGGAACCTGGTAAGGGCTGGCTGGGGGGCCCATTAGCCCTCTGCTGCGGCGCCCCAGGCCAGCTGAGTCCGGGCAGGGGGGCTTCCGCCAGGGGGTGGTGGGGTTAAGTGGGAGCCAAGAGGATTAGAGGGTCCTCGTGAGCTGCGGGCACACTGCTGCTCCGGGCCCGGCTGTCAGCACCAGAGGCTGAAGAGCGGGACGGAGGGAGGAGGCAAGGAGTCAGGGGGAGGGTCTCAGAAGAGCCAGGAGTCCCACCTGCTGCACCCCCGACCTTAGTGCACATGCACACACACACAGTGCACGTAGCACACACGTGTGTACCCACGCACACACATGCACACGAAGCACACGCGGTATACACATGAGCACGTCCGTGTCTGCACGCACGTGTACACACACATGTAAGTGCGCAGCACGCACGTGTGTGCCCTCCCACGAACAACACGCAGCACGTGCACACAGACACTCGTGAGTGCACACGCACACACAGGATACCCAGGCCACCACCCCAGCCTGGTCACGCCCTCCCCAGCTTACCCGCAGTCTGGCCCTCGTGCACAGTCTGAGACCCCAGGGCCCATAGGCCTCTAGGCCACCACTGCTCCGCAGATGCTGCTCCCAGCCTGCCTCGGTCACACGGACAGCCCTGTGACTTGCAGTGTCGCATAGCTAGAAGAAGCCCGAGCCAAGATTTGAACTCATTTTAGTGTGTATGCTTGTATATGGGGGCGGGGAGACCAAGTCGTGGAAGGTGGATCCAGGGGCCCCTCAAGGGCCACCCCCACCCCCGGGACAGGGAGGATGGGTGACAGACTTCATGCCCACAGGGAACTGGCCAGACTCGCCTCCCAGGTGGCCCTCTCCCCCATCCGGCCTGATGCCCCTTCCGGGTCAGCTGGGGCTGGCAGTGCAGGCTCTCCCTGTGGTCCCAACCTTGAGGCCAGGCTAACAGGGTTCTGACTGCTGTGTGACAAACGAGCCAGTGTGACTCGGGAGAGGCAAAAACGGGGGACTGGCATGAAGGCTGGACTGTCACCAAGGTGTATAGTCAAATGTATAGTACTGGCCTGGGGGCGCTGCAGCTGAGGGCTAACGGGCCCCCCAGCCAGCCCTCACCCTGGCCTCTTTCATCTCATCACATTTTCAAGTGAAAGGTCAAGGGCTGTCAGGGTTCATGGGGCCAGGGTGGGAGAGGGCTAGCC
>NC_058406.1:31434874-31494741 GCF_002201575.2 Neomonachus schauinslandi
TCAAGGGCTGTCAGGGTTCATGGGGCCAGGGTGGGAGAGGGCTAGCCTCCCAGCCACACACTGTCTCTGGCTGTCCTGCTGCGGCCCGAGGCCATGAGAAGGTGACCCAGGCATGAGCAGACTGGGGTAAGAGGCTTCGGGCTGGCTGCCCTGCACACGGCCACAGGTCCTCAGGCCCAGAGTATCCAGGTGATGCCAGGCCTTAGCTGGGGGTGGGGTTGGTTCTTAGATTCCGCCCCCCCCCCCCCCGGGAGGTGGCTCCAGGGCAGGCTGGGAAGGGATGACATGGTGGCAGGCTCTGGAACTCCCTGGAGCTGCCCCCCACAGCCTGCCAGGGGCCTGGCCAGCACCGCAGCCAGAGATTTGTGGGGAGGTGAGCAACCAGCCTGAAGGGGGGGCGCAGATGAATCAAAGCTGGGAGGCCCAAACTGCAGCCAGGTCTCAGGCTGGCCCTCCCAAGTGGCCTTCAAAGCTTCCTTACCCGTGCTGCCCAAGTCAAGCCCGGAGCTGGGGTGAGGGCATCAGGGCGAAGCCCCGGCCCTCTGCCCTCCGCCTCCCCAGGGGGAGTCTCTGGTTTTACTGCCACTGGGGCTGGAGGTGAAGAGCTGGGCTCTGGAAGACCCTCACGTGGGTTCCCAGCACCAGTGTCCCCACAGCAGGTATGGGAGCTGGGGCCAGGGCACAGCTCTGGGCCTCCGTTTCTTCAGCTGTAAAATGAGGATAATGGTCATATCTGGGCCCTTGTGGGGGTTCAGTGGGTTTGCTAAAGTGCTAAGAACAGGGCCTGAGAAGTAAGTGGCTCTCACCTGAGGCCCCAGGACAGCACACAGAGACATGGACCTGGCTTGGCCTGTGCCCAAGCTTTCTGTCTCAGGTGCCTGTCTGAGTGCCTGGGAGGGGTCAGGGCAGCCCTTCCCCAGCACGTGCTGGTGCTTGCTCAGCAGGCTCAAAGTGGGGCCAGGGCAGGGCCCCCCGGGAAGCTGCGGGGAAATGCTCCCAGTTGCAACTCCTGCAGGGACAGAGCTTGAAACCAGCCTCCCATCCCCTCTCTGTGACCCCATTAAGGCTTTTCTTCCTCTGGAAGACTCCTGGAAATGGATACTACTGATATTTTTGTTTAAAGAAGAGGTGCTGAGGCTAGAGGGCACATGACTTGCCCAAGGGCACACAGCTGGTGAAAGCCAGGCTGAATCTGAACCCCAGCCTGGGAGCTCCATGTTTCTTGCAAGTACATGGGTCCCCACACCCTGGGACCGGAGATGGAGGGGCCTGGCCTACAGCAGGTGCTCACCAAGTGTGAATTCCCTGTCTTCACCACTTCTCATTCCACATGGGCCCACAGGATACAGTGTAGAAACCTGTGAGGGCGAGGGGATGGTGGGAGCTGGAGGGACCCCAGCCCCAGGTGAGCCCCCAGGTGAGTGCCAAGACTTGCCTGGGAGAGGGTCAGGAGACAGGTTGGGGCCCTGGGCGAATCTCCTAGCAACATGGCCCCAGGGCCCCTCCCTGTCTGCCTTAGGCGCCCCAGGGAGCCCTGCTCAACCACCACCCCCAGGAGGGGCTGTCTGGCTGGCAAGCCCCACTGAGGTGGGGGCAGGGCGGAGGGGCCGGGCAAAACTCTGGCTGAGCCCCCAGGAGGGCAAAGCTGCTGTGGGGTGGCCTTGGGGGAGGATGGGCTCTTTCTTTGTGTTCGGGCCCCCATCTCTCTGTCTCCCTCCAGGTGTCCACATTGTTCCTGCCTCACTCTCTCTGTCTTTTGGGAGCTGTCTCCCTTCTCCCTCCATCTCCATCCTTCTGCTTCTGTGCCCTGTGCCTCACCTCCATCTCTCCTTCCTCCCTCCCTCTCTCTCTTCTCTCTCACCCTCCTTTTCCCTCCGTCTCTCCATGCCTATCTCCTTTCCTCTCTCCCCTCTCTCCCTCCTTCTCTCTCTCCCTCTCCCTCCCTCTCTCTCCCTCTTTCTCTCTCTCTTTTTCTCTCCCCTTCTCCCTCACCCCTTCTCCCTCCCTTCCCCCCCTCCCCAGGTCTCAGGATTCTCTGTCTCTTCCTATCCCCTGCACTTTCTCTATGTCTTATCCCATGTCTCTGTCTCTTTCAAATGTCTCTCCCACATCTCTGTCCCTTCCAGGCCCCCCACCTTGTTGCCCCTCATGTTTCTTGTCTCTCTGTCTCTCTCTGTGCACCCCAGCACTCTCTCTGGCCAGCCCCCTCTCCTTGAGGTCTCCCCTCCATCAGATGTGCTTCTTCCCCTGCGGTCTTTCTGGCCCAGGAGTGTCAGAGGTGGGCACGGTTGCTGGCTCCCAGCCTTGGTTGAGGGGGTCA
The DNA here is from genome assembly GCF_002201575.2 of Neomonachus schauinslandi. NCBI lineage: Eukaryota > Metazoa > Chordata > Mammalia > Carnivora > Phocidae > Neomonachus > Neomonachus schauinslandi. The sequence continues at coordinate 31,437,195 of NC_058406.1, forward strand.
CACCATGGGATGTTTAGTGGGATACGCAGGGAGGTCCATCTGAGCAGGGAGGCCAGACTTCACCTCATGACCAGGATCTGGCCTCGCCCTCTCTCCGGCCTCATCTTTCCCCTCTGCTAAATGGGCCTAAGGGCCTTGGTGGGAGGTCTAGATGTTCTCTGGGTTGTGGTTGGTCCCAGACTGATAGAAATGGACAGCATATCAAGCCGAGGTGGTGTGGAGAGAGGACTGCGCGGCTGTCGGCTGTTGGGTCTCTGCCCTTGAACTCCATCTGCAGGCCTCTGGCTGGCGCTGCCTTCCTCTTCCTCTTGCTCTTGCTCCACGCAGGGCGGGCCCTGGGGCCTGGGCGCACCTGGGCAGCTTTGGCTGCATCTTGGTGCCCTCTGGTGGCACCAGGTAGACACTGCGGCCGCACGTCCCGGCCTGCCGGTGCCCGGCATGGAGTCCGGGTCCTTGCTGCAGGACAGTGGGCACTTGGGGGTACCAACGGAGCTGAGCTCTGCTGAGCACTTGGGGTGGGCTTGGCCCTCTTACAGTTGCCTCTATGCACTGTCTCACTTTATCCTCTCCCCGCCCTAATCCTCTCTACATCTCACGGATGAGAAAGTTGAGATGAGCGTTGCAAACCCAGGCAGTCTGAGCACAGGCTTGACCACTACGCTTGGAATTCTGCCTCTAAATGATGTGCAGCAGATGCCTCCAATTCCGCCTTCAAGGACGACTCATTCTTTGGGGCTACTTCTTTGACTAACAACTATTCATACCTACTGTGGGCGGTGCGCTGCAGGAAGCATCAGAGCCAGAGGGGCCCATAGACTCCACCTCGTCTGACCACACCATTTTATAGATGGGAAAACTGAGGCCCAGAGCGGGAGAGTGATGGTCCCCACGTCACACAGGTGCGTATGTGAGTTTGTGGGAGAGCCGACCTTCCATGCCCCGTTCAGTGCTCAGCCACCATGTGCGTTGAGGCAGTGTTGGGACCGGGATAGAAGACAGTGTGGCTTCTGGGGACACGTGAGGCCACCGTGGGTGAGGCTGGAGGCCCTGCAGAGAAAGCGGCAGCTCCTGGAGTCCTGCGCATGGGTGAGTCCAGAATTCCTGGAGGCAAAAGCTGGAGCCTATGTCCAGGGACGCGGTGGGAGCCTGGCAGGAGGGAGGTGTCTGAGCATGGACCCGGGCATGGCGGGGACAGGCGGCTGTGTCTGCACCTGGTGCTTGTGTGTCAGGGTGTCCCGCCGGCCAAGGAGCCTGGCCTGATCATGGCAGCAGCTGGCGGGGCGGGGGGGGGGGGCGCCACCTCCAGCCACCTTGGCTCCCTCCCACGGGCTTTCCTGAGCCCCTGCTCTGGGCCAGGTGTTGCCCGGGCTCTTGCGGTCCAGCCTGCCGAGCACAAAAGACTGCCTCAGAAAGGGGCCCCTGACATCTCTGTGGTGGTGGAGGTCTGCGGGGATAGGGGTGGTGGGGGTGGCAGCTGGCCTGGGAGCTCTCTGCCCGGAGGGAAATTCTGGAGCTAACAGGCTGGTAGTCACACAGAGTGCAGGCAGGGAGCAGTGCGTCGGGCTGTTCACTTAGAAAAAGCAAAATATTGCAAACTTCAGGAGAAGGAGAAAACAAAAAATAGACAGACTTCCACTCTGGATGGGAGGGAAGGGCTGGAAGGGCCTGGATGGAGAATTCTATGGGGGAGAGAATGCTGGAACCCCGCTCTGGGTGGGGGGTGAAGCTTCAAGGATTTGGGAGGCTCAGGGACCCCTGGGCATTGTGTCTCCAGAAGAATCTTCCTCTCCTCCTGCTCACCCCCAGAAGCCAGAGGGAGCAGGAAGCCCACTGAGGGCACGGATCTAAGACACTGGTGAAATCCACAGATGCCCAGCTCCCCCGCCCCATACCCATATGTTCACAGGCTCCCCAGGTGACCCTGACTTTGTTTGGCTGCAAACCAGAACTGGGACATCATAGCCTGGGCTACTTTCCAACCCTTGGCTTCTGTGATTCCAGACCCTGAGATTCTCTGGGTTGGAACCGTCCTTCCAGCTGTGGCTCAGCCCTCATGTCACCTGGAGCAGCAGAGTCCCAGCGATGGGAAGTCACAGCCAGCTCCACATCGGAGCTGTAACCCTCACCGGGCCTGGCCTGCCAAGCCAGGTTCCCGGCCCCAGAGAGGCTGACTTGGTCATGTGGCAGGAATTCCCAGCTGTCAGGGGCCTTGGGGAGAGCTGGGTGGGGCCTGTGGGTGGGGGCACGGAGCCTGGCAGCTGGGGGTGGGCCCCACCCAGCCTGCAGGTGCCCCAGGTCTCAGAGGTTGGGTGGAGGCCATCTTGGGCTGTCAGCCACTCAGGGCATATGCCCACCTCCTGCCCCTGTGGCCCAGAACGGAGTCCCTGGGGGGGAATCCTGGCCACCAGGGGAGGGGGCAGAACCCTGGCTCCGGCCCCAGCGATGGGAGGCTCTACTGAGCCGTCACATGGGAGCGCCATCCCTCAACCCCCGCCCACAGAGCCTCAGGAGGATGTCCGTGGTACAGGCTGAGCTGTCAAGGTCACTGGTCATGAGAGGACAGAGCGAGGGTGAGGGCACCCACCGCTAGCCTGGACGCCACCCCCACTGACTCCTCCTGGCTCTGATCCTCTGCCCAAGGCAATTGCCTGCCCCTGGCCTCACCTGTGCCCTGAGGCTCTCCCTCTCTCCTCCCCTTTTCTACCCTCCTCATAGCTTCCCCAGCCCTGGCCCCCCCAATCCAGATCCCTTTAGAGACAAGCAGACCTGGGCTGGGCCCCAGCTCCCTCTCCCCTCCCACCCCCTCCCTGCCCCCACAGCTCCTGAGCTCTGTGAGCTTGGACAAGCTGACAAACCTCTCTGAGTCTCAGTTTACTTACCTGCAAAGTTGAATAGATCCTATCTCATGAAAGGACAGTGATGGTCTTTAGACCATCTAACGTTGGTTGAGCACTTAGTCTGTGGCGGGCACTGCGCAAGTGTCTTACTGTCTTGCGGACCGGCCAGAGACAGCTAATCATCATCCCCACTTGGTAGCTGGGACGCGGGGGCTCAGGGAGAGGCTTGTTCCTGGCTGTCCAGCTGTCAGTGTAGAGCTGGGCTCGGGGCTCCGTGATCTGTGTTCTTCGCCGGGCGGTAGTGCACAGAGCAGGGCCGTGGGCAGGGGTGTGACCTCACCAGGCGGGGGGGGGGGGGTGGGCGAGGCTGGGACCTGTCCCCTGCGTGTACAGAAGATAAGAGCCTGGGTTTGGGAGACAGGCCTCGGTTTCCTCATCTGTAGAATGGGGAAAGTGGCAACTATCCCTAGGGGTGGGTGGTGGTGAGTAGGGACAGACTAGGTGAAAGGGACAGAGCCTGGGACTGGATCTAGCCTCCCACACGCTCCCCTGCCCAAAGCAAGAAGGACTCAGGTTGGGGTAGAGTATGACTCCGCCTTGTGGAGACAGTTACACAGCAAATATTGGTGAATTTAACCCTCAATTGGTGAATTTTTCCGGCAACCACTATTACAAATCCTGAGACCTGTGCCCAAGGGATGAAAAGGGCTGCACACATCATTTTAAGCCCCTCCCCCCCGACCCAAGGCCCTGAACTTAGTCTCCTGAGTAATGCATAGTAACCCCATGCACCGGGGAAGCAACCGCAGCTCAGAGCGGGGGCGAGGCACACCCCGAATCACACAGCCTCACAGCCCGGGGGGCAGAGGTCCTGTCCCTCCTCACCCCACAGGGCTTCCCCCCCCCAGGGGCCTGGCTCCCCCCACCTCAGCTGCTGCCTTCATTAGCATTGCGAAGCGCCCCCACCTAGGTTGCCATTATGTGGTTGGGGAGATTCACATCTGTAGGTTCTAATTCACCCTAATTGCCCCTGCAGGGAATCTTTCAAACTCCTGGGCTTTTACAGCTTCTTGGAGTTTTATTTTGGCTTTTGAAAAATCATGCATTTATGCCAAACACGCAGGGTTATAAATCCATGCCCTTCGACTAAAGTGCAAGAAGGCCAGCGTGCTGAGTGGCCAGGGCCACGGAGCTCCCCCTTGTGGCCAGGCCCTGGACGTCCCCCAACACCCCCATCGTACAGATGAGGCCGCTGAGATTCAGACAGGGCTGTGGTGATGATAGCAGCGGGCCTTTTTTGACCACTTACTGTGCATGGAGCTCTATGCTAAGCACCGCATGCGCATTAAGTAAAATTGCCCAAGGTCCAGGCGCTACTAACCGCCTGTTGCAAAGGGCAGCTTGGCTAGGAGAGAGACGTTCTGGGCAGAGCCCACGAGCCTGTTCTGGTCGTGGCGAGAGTGAGGTTCTTGTGGGATATTCAAGGCTTGGCTGTTCCACCCTGAGCAACTCAGTTAACCTCTCTGTGCCTCAGTCCTTCATCTGCCAAACAAGGATGATAATAATAGTACCTACCTAATGGGGTTGTGTCAGGGTTAAATGAGTTCTGTGAGTGGGGTCGAGGACAGAGACACCAACACAGGGTAGGAGGAAATATGGGTTGTTGGTGATGAGGGACCCCAGAACCGAGAGTCAGGCTGGCAGCTTAGCTGGGTCATCAGGGGAACTGCGTACAGCTAGGTAGGAGGCAGGACTCTGGTTGGGGGTGGGTGGAGACTCTGAAGGGGGTGCTGTGAGCCTTAGCAAAGGGGAATTTGGGTCTGAAGGTCTTGGGATCACCTACCCAGGCTGTGGGCACATTCCTCCTTCCTCCATGGCCCCCAGGTCCCCTCCACACCCCACCCTAGGGCAGCTGGTGGAGGGAAGTGGCACTCTTGGCTGGAATCCTGCCTCTAGCAACCCGTGAAGTGCCCCGGAGAGGCCAGGAGCATGGGGGAAGCACTAGGGCTGGCCTCTCACTGCCCCCATTAGGGGCAAAGGCTCTGGCGGGGGGGGGCACTCACGTCCTCAAGGCGTCCTGAGGCACCAGGCACAGGGCTCTAGCCTCCTGACATGGCTCCTGGAGCCCCTGGGTCTGGCTGCCCCCATAGCCCAGCGCACTACACACACACCAGGGCCGCCTTGGCTGGACTCACTGCGCCTCTCCCACCACCCAGCTCTGCTTCGGGGCCTTTGCACACGGGGCTTCCCCCGCCTGGCTGGCCCACCCCTCCTTCCTTCTCTGCCTTTTCCTTCAAGACTCAGCTCAGGAGTTACAGCCTTTCCAGAACACCCTTGACACTCTGGTTAGGGGGCCCCCCTGAGCAAGGCCGGGCCCTGCGCTGACAATGCACCCTTGCGTGTCTCGTCTCCACGGTGAGTTCCCTGGGGTCCCTGGGGCCGGGCCTGCTGCGAAGTGACCTGTGCCTCCACCGTGCAAGTAGGAAATGGTGTTGGGAGAACAGGGGAGGGAGGCGGCCAGAAGCTGCCCAGAGACACAGCACCGAGAGCGGAGCTGGATTCCGGGCCAAGGCATGAGAACGAAGAGCTATGTGGCTTTGGGCGAGTTCTGAACGTCTCTCACACATTCTTCCTTCATCTGTAAGTCAGAGGGCAGTCATGCTCCAGAGGTGTGTAGAGTGCGCAGGTTGTTCTTCCGGATTATTGTCATGGCTTGTGGCTGCCCGGAGAAGGGCTGGGTCTCTGTGGTAGAGGGGGCCCTAGAAGGTGCCAGGACCAGAGTTTGTCCCTGTTCCAAGGGCTTGAGGGCTGGCCACCCCCCAGGGGTTGATTCTAGCATTTTCTCCAAAACTCTGCCAAGCAGCCTGAACTAGGGGAGATGACCTGCTCCTTGCTGTGTGACCGAGGCAAATCACTGAACCACTCTTGAGTTAACTTCTCATCTGTAAAATACCTAGCAATAATCCTAATACCTCATTCAATTAATTTATTCATGTGCTTATTCAGCAAACATTTACGGAGCCAGGGAGTGTTGCCGTCAGATGAAAAGCGTGGATAAGGGCCTTGCCCGGGGTGGACACAGGTATCTGCACCCCATGCCCCAAGATGCAGCTCCAGCTGGGAGGTCCCCTCCCAGGGCAGAGCCCCACCTGGAGGCCTCAGAGCCTTGACTCCCTGCGGGGTGAAGCTCGGGCGCCCTCTTGTGGCCACAGCTTTCCACGCACCGCCCCTCACCGGGGACCAGAATCCCCAGTGCCGGGTGGTCAGCGCGTAGGGAGCCCTGGGGAGCTCCCCCCTCCGCCTCGCCCCGCTCGATCGTGCAGAAGAGGCACCCCAGGCCCTGAAAGCGCTGCAACTTGTCCCAGGCCACACTGCGAGTGGAGGGTGGCCCTGGCCTCCAGCCTGGAGTCCTCACCTTGGGTGGGGAGGTGGAGGATGGAACCTGCCCCTCCCTTCCCCGCCCTCCGAGGCCACCCTCCCAGAGGCTGCCTCTTCCTGGCAGGACACTCCCGGGCAGCCCGGGCCCAGCATGCCCGCTAGCTCGTGGGCAGGCCCTGGAAACTAACGGCTGGTGCAAGTGGGCGTTTGGCGGCACTGCCGGGCCCAGGCACTCGCCAGCGGGCAGCCTGTAACTCCGCCCCCCACTTGACGCCGCCCTGCTCGGCCTCGGCGGGCCCCTGGGCTGCCCCCTGCAGGCCGGAGGGTCTTACGCCCAGGTGGGGCACCTGGTTAGACTGGGGTTCTGGGAAGATTCCCCCTGACAGCTCTGCTCCTCAGGCCTGTGATCCTGGCAGGAGGCACCCTCTCCGGGAGCCTCAGAAAACAGGTCCTGACCTTTCTTCTTAGGCTCAGGCTGAGTTGGGCTGTGCTCAGGGGGTGTGGATAAAACTCCCAGGTAAAGACGGCCCAATCCAGGGGCTCCCTTCTGACCCTTAGCCCATCTGGGCCACAGATGGCAAAGAGGGTGCCCTGCATGCGTGCGTGTGTGTGTGTGTGTGCGCTTCTCCATGTGACCATGTCCATCTGTAGGGATTCATATTTCATTCATTCATTCATTCATTCATTCATTCATCAGACAGAACTGGAATCTGTCCCAGGCCCTATTCCTGCTCACAGGCAGAGATGCTCGCAGGTAGAGACAGGCCAGAGAACAGACAGAGGTAGAGGGGCACAGGGCGCTATGGGGGTTGTTGGAGGCCCAGAGGAAGGACCAGCTGCGGGGGCAGGAAGGCTTGAGGCCTCCAAGGTGAGTGTTGAGAGGCCAGTGGGAGTTAACCAGGCGAGTCGGGGCCATGTGGTGTGGCCGCTGGGAGCCGGGCTCCTGCTATGGCCCCACCCCGTACTTCATTAGTCTTCATGAAGAAGGCGGTAAGCAACCTCATTTCCCAGGTGAGGAAAGAGCTCAGAGTGGTGGCTTGCAATGTCCAAGATCACACAGTCACCAAATGACCGGCCCAGGATTCAGACCCACGTCTAGCTGGTCTAGAATTCGTGTTTTAAGTTGCTCTGCTCCTCAGGTCTCAGTGAGGGAAGCAGGCAGGGCCTGGTGGTCTCAGAGGCCAGGCTATGAGGGCGTTGGAAGTGGGGGAGCTGGTTAGATTGGAGTTCTGGGAAGATGCCCCTGACAGCTGATGGGGCTTTTGTGTGTGTACGTGTGTGTGTATGTGTGTGTGTGAGTGTGTGTGGTGGTGGTGGTGGTGGCAGGCGTGTGCAGAGCAGGGAAACGGGTGAAAAGGAGTTGGCAGCAATCCCGAGGTGCGGTGGCCTGGTGTTGGTGGCCCGGATTTGGTGGGATGGGGAGCATGAGGGATGGATTCCAAGGGTGTGGGAGGGGCTCAGACAGGACCTGCTGGGAGAATGGATATGGGTGGTGAGCAGGAGGGGTAGCGAGAGTCTGGTTTGGGAACTAGGTGGTGATGGGGGTATTCTCCGAGGTGGGACAGAGGAGCAGACAGGGGATGGGGTGAGCTCAGCCTCAGAACCCCCCCTCCCCCGTGGGGCCGAGCTCCTGCTCACTGGGTGTCCTGTGGCCTCTCGGAGCTGAGGGCCCACACCCGGCCGGGCACTGATGGAGAACAGTCAGAAAGCCTCTGGGGGCAGCGGCTGCGTCCGTGTCGGCTTCAGCCCCACCCTGGTCACCCCAGCCCTGATCACCTCCAGGCCTGGGCTCCTGGTGTCCCTGGGGGCTGTGGGGAAAGGGGGATTCTAGACACCATCCTACCAGAGACTTGGCTCTGGCCAAGTCCCTGAGGGGCAAGGGCATGTGGCCCTGGACACGGTGCTCTGAACCTCCTGGGGTGGATGGATGCCCACCTCCTTCTAGACCTTGTGCCTCCTGCTCTCTCCTTCCAGAATTTGGCTCAGGTCATTTCCGGCAGCCTGAAGTCCCTGCTGACACTGACCTGAGTCCCTCTGGCTGGGTCCTCAATTTTTCCCCCTGTGAGACCCTTGCCGGCTTTTCTGAAGGCTGAGCTCCCTCCCTGCCCGGCTGGCAACAGCCCACTTTCTAAGTGTCCATCCCTCATGAGTACTGCAGAGCTGGTCCCACCTGATGCTGGGCCGCCCCCTGTGAGCCTCAGTTTCCTCATCTGTCCAATGGGGTTAGATAGCTGGGACCTGCATAGCCATGGAAGGGCACGTCCCTAGGATGAGGAGAGGGCACATTCCTCAGAGTGTGTGTGGAGGGGTGCTCTTGTCTTATAAGGGCCCCTCCCTGCAGTGTGGGGGGCCGCTCCTCAGGAGGCTCTGTGGGCCCCTTCTCCGGGGCCCCTCCCTGGCAGGCTGCCAGCAGCTTTTCCAGGCTAATTAAGTTATTTTGGAGAGGCTGTGGAGGGCGGATTACCGAGCAATTGGCTGTGGGCTGTGATGGGTGCCAGCCCCCAGCCCCCACCCTGGCGCCCGGCAGCTCTGGAAACATTGGTGAGCCCAGGCCTCTCTCTCAGCGCTGAGCTGCAAGCACCAGGCTGCAGGCTGCCTTGGTCTGGCACCTGCCCCTGTCAGGCAGGGGCCTGTCGTCCCGGCTCATGCCCTGGAGCTGGCCCCACAGCCCTCCTGGTCGGGAAGCGGCCAGTGGTGGCCCTATTTAGGGGTCAAAGCTGAGACTTCGCAGCGGGTACCCCAGGCCTCTCCCAGGCCAGCCTGGCTCTCGGCTCTGGGGGACGGCTGGGTCAGGCTCTCAGCATTCCTGTGACTCTGAAACAGCGGTAGAAGAGCCGAGCCCTTGCTGGCTGGAGCCAGCTCTCCTCTGAGAAGGATGTGCGCCTGGCAGTCGTGCTCCCAGTGACAGGCGTGAAGCCAGGGCCACCGGACCCACAGGGCGAGCTGGGGAGGGGTGGGTACGCCGCCCCTGCACACTGGCCCGTGGCTGACGCTGTGGTTGGGCCTCGGCGTGCCACACCCGGGTCGCCCACGTGGATCCACGGCCAGCGCAGGCTTGGAAGAGTGGCTTTTGTCCCTTTTCTGGGCCTCAGGTTCCTCTTCTGCAGAGCAGGTGGTGATGAGACCCACCTTGGAAGGTTGCTGTGAGGTTTCAATATAGTGGCCGCCAGACCAGGGGGAGGTGCCCATGAAGAGCACCACCCAGCAGACTGGTCCCTGGTGTCCCACACCTTCTGCCAGGCCTACCTGTTTGGACCTTACCTCGGGTCTCCCTGTGGCCCCTGGCTGTGGGGTAGAGGGGGCTCCCGGGGCCTTGTCTCGATTCTGGTGAGATTGGTGGGATGGGGGTGGGGAGGTGGGGCAGGAACAGGCCAATGCTGTGTGCTCCCTGGGAGGGGACCTGGGCAGGTGGCTGCAGTGACGGAAGAACCTCCCCTGCCCCCACCGGTCTCTAGCTCCTGGTGGGGGCCGCGCAGCCAGGACCAAGGGGAACGTCAGGTGGTGGGCGCCTCGGGACTCAGGAAGACACAGGCTCGCACAGCAGGCCCCTGGCAGTACCCTCCTCCTGAGCCCACCCCTACCTTCCACCCTGCTCCTCAGAGGCAACCGCCTGCACCTGTCACAGAGCCCCCCCCACACCCTTAAACCCTCCCACTGCATATGGCTTTGCAGTCACACACGTGAGCGCTCACGTACGTACAGCACACGGATCTGCACACCCATGCCTGTGGTGACTCACACATCCGCACGGGGTACCCACACCCCGGTCAGCCTGGTACACCCCCCCACACACCACACCCTCCACCAGGACAGGGCTCGGTAGTGCAGAGATTCCTGGGGCGAGGGGAGGGGGCAGGAGGGCCGGCGGAACTGTGCTCTGCTCCCCCGGGACCTCTCGCCCCAGGCTCTCCCTTCACCCTGGGCAGGGGCACCAGCACTCACTGGCAGGCAGCTGGGTCCCCCACCTGCTCTTCCCTCCCTGAGACCCCTGAGTCCACCCGTGGCCAGCACTGCCTCTTACCCTCACCCGGGTCACACCAGGCAGAACGGGTGGGACGCCTGCAGTGTGCCTCCTGATTCCAGATACACTGAGGTGGCCTGGGGAAGGGCCCTTGGGAACCAGCGAATTTATCAGCTGTGTGACCTTTGGTAAGTGACCACCCTCTCTGAGCATTTCTCATTTGTAAAATGAGAGCCATGATCATACCCACCCAGGGAAAGTAAAAAAGAAGGTTGCTGGTCAAGCACACAGTAGGTGCTTACTGAATGTGGGTGCGACTCTGCCTCACTCCCCAGTGAGAAGCTCAAGCCCAGGGAGGTGACAGGACACCACTTGCCCATGGGGACAGGCATGCAGTAGGTGCTCAACATGCATCCTTTCTCTTCCATTTGTCCTCAGGAGCAGACCTGGGACTCAGACCCAGGACCTCTGACTCTGTCCAGTGCTCCTGGCCTGCTCTGAGCTGCATTTAGGAAGCTCCTACTGTATACAGGATGCAGTCCCTGGGATGGTGGGTGGGCAGATGCCAGCCTCCACCTGCCTTTGTCCCTTTAACCCCCCTGCCTCCTCCTATGCACCCCTCACTCCACACCCCCACATACATGTATACCTCCTCCAAACACCCCAGGAAACAATTCTCCAAACCCTCCAGAGTCAGCCTCTCATTTGCCATGGGTTAAGGCCCCATTCGACAGATGGGTCACCTGAGACTGAGGTTCAGTGGACTTACTCAGGGTCATTTAACCACACAGACCCATGACTTCCCTTCCACCAGACTCCCCCATCCAGCAACCCCCACACCTTCCTCTCCAAGGACTGGGGCCACCACATAAAGTCTCCTGACATCCGACTGTGTCCCCCTCCCGGGGCCGTGTCCCCCTCCTGGGGCCGTGTCCCGGGCTGACCTGTTCATGCCCCTCTCCTGCAGGCTCTGCCCACCCCACTCGCTCCCCAGTGTACCACACGCACCTCTTGGCCTCTGGCTTCCGTCCCTGCAAACATCCTTTCCCCTTGCCCCAGGAGGGTCTTTGAACCCAAGCAGACTGCTCAGTGGCTCCCACTGCCTCCAGGGTGAGGTCTGCGGTAACTGGGTCAGCTTCCCCTCGCTCTTTCCACCCTCTGCTCACCACCCTCCCAGGCCTGAACACAGACTCCGCGGTCCTGCTTCTAGAGCTGTCGCCTGACGTGGCAGCCATGAGCCACGTATGGAGATGTAAATCGAATTAAAATGAAATAAAATTAAAAATTCTATTTCTCAGTCACACGGGCCACATTTCAAGTGTCCAGTAACCTTAGGTTTCTGCTGGCTACTGTACTGGACAGTGCAAGTTTAGAACTTTCCATCATTGGCTCAAGTTCTTGATTCATGCCCTTCCTTCTGCCTGGATATGGTCCTTTGCCTATCCTAATGTCCAAATCCCTCCTCCCAGCCCTCACATCACTTCCACCATGAAGCCCTCCTTCCCCTCGAGCCTCAAATGTTCCCTTACTCCCTCCTTCCTTCCTCTGCTAACCTCACAATTTCTCTGTCCTCCCGGGTGATCCAGAGCCCTCTCCACTCTAGTCACACATCTTGTCCTCCCCATGAGACGTGACCTTCTCAAGAGCAGTGCCCATGGCAGACTCAGCCATCCCAGCATCCAGCAGAGGGCTGGTCCCTGAGGCATCCATGACTGCCCACTTCCATGGAGTGACCGACTGAATGAATGCCCACACACCAATGCAACCCAAAGTGCTCTTTCAAGCAATCTGCACCCCCCCACTTGCATGCCTCCAGCCCTGGGAAGCTCACTCCCTTATGAAGGATCCATTTCATCTTCAGATGGCTCTACCTGTCCAGAAATCTGGCTTAATGATAAGGTAGAAGCCGCCTCTCTGGAGCTGTCTTTCGAGGGTCCATCTCTGTCCCCATGAGTCACAGAGAATAGATCTGCTGTCTTTCTGCATAACATCCATTCATTGAAACCCTCACTGCTCCGTGCTCTGGGCTGAGGATGAACATGTGGCTCGTGCCCACCTGCCTGGCTCTCCATAGCTCCGTCCCACCTGTTGTTCCTTGTGTGCGTCATGTTCGATTCCCCTCTCTGAACCTTTGCACTGCCTGTTCCCTGAGCCCCCAGCCCCCTGCTGGCTCCTTCTCGGCTGTCAGATATCCGTGCAAAGGTCTCCTCTCCAGCTGAACCCAGCCATTCTGCCCTGTTCGGTCAAGGCCTCCTTTTATTCCTCTCACTTACTGCTACCTCCTCCCACTGCACGCTTCAGCTTGTGAACTTCCTTTCCATGTCCCCCTGGAATGCAGGCCCGTGGGCACAGGGACTCCGTCTTCCAGCCTGGAAGCTCTACTGGGGCCTGGTACTCAGTAGGCTCACTGACAGCGTCCCTGTCCCATCACCGGAGCGCTGTTCCTGGCCTCTGGGGTTGCGTGTGGCTCTGGGTGTGGTCCTGGGACGTGACTGGTCCTTTCCCGGGAGCCTCTAAGATGGAAGGAAGTAGGCAGGGCTGAGACAATGGATCCAGCAGAGCCCAGGCCCAGGCCCAGGTCCTGGTTTCCACCAGAATTTGGGCCCTATCCTGTACTCTCATAAAGATAGACTCTCCCCCATCCATGGGGGCTGCAAGGACGAGGACATTTACATATCATGAGCATCTACTGTGTGCCCAGCGAGCTCATAACTCTTCCTAACAACTCCATGCGGCAGGATCAGAGCCCCCACTTTACTGATAAGGAGCCTGTGATTCAGAGAAGCCAGTGTCCAGGGACACACAGCTGGGACAGATGAATCTGGACTGGATCTAAGTGCTCTGAGAACCCAGATCCTGGGCGTGGGAATTGGGAAAGTTCTATGGAAGCTGGAGCCAGGTTGTTGTGTAGATCCGGCCCTCGAGAGGCAGCTTGAGAGAGAAAGGCTTTGGCTTCCTGGAGGAAGAGGCTACATCACCCAGAGCTGCCCCTGAGGCCTAATCCAAAGGTGGTGAGTTCCCCCATGGGAGGAGACCAACCACATTCAAAGTAAACCACCACAACGCCCCCTGGTTTACAAGGTGTTGCTTCTCATCTTGGTGGGCTCATTGGTTCCCCGGCAACTTGGGGAGGCAGGAATCGGTCTCACTCTCATTTACCCCCGAAGAAACGAACACTCAGAGGAGTCAGAGGAAGGCTTTCGGGCCCAGTGGGATATGCAGCTGGTGTAGCCATCCCGATGGTTCTAGTGTGCGGGCCATGTACCCTGCCGTAGCCACCACTGGGCTAAGGGCAGCACAGACAGCATTTCACTGAATGTCTACAACCACACAGTGCCATTATCATCTCCATTCTCCAGGTGAGGGAGCAGATTCAGAGAGGTTAAGTAACTTGCTCAAAGTCACACAGCTGGTCTGTAACAGAGACGTCGTGACACCGCGAGAAGCCTCCAGCCAATGCGCTGCTTCTTGGCGGATGAAACAAACATGAACCTCCACATCCTCAGAAGCACCGGTCCTCTTTCCAGAGTCACTGAGGTGACACTCACATCCTTAGGCCTTGAGTTGAAGAGGGTGTCTCCCCAGGGATAGTTTCTGGCCATTTTGAGGACCGAGAATGGGGCGTGCTCCCAGGCCAAGGGCACGGACTCTGGCTCACAGGCACAGAGAATCAGTCTTTAGAAAGGGCCCCTGGATGCAGACCTCCCACACTTTCCTGCTCTCTGGCCAGTCCCCTGCTTCCGAACACCCATCCTGGGGAGCTCTCTCAGACTCTGGGAAAAGCTCGGCACACACGGATTCGGCCCAGCTTGTGGAGAAGAACCTGAAGACTGGGAACCAAGGAGCTGCCTCTGGGCAGAGGAGGGGCTCAGAGCCAAAGGGACACGCTCAGAAGGTCTTACCTGTGCCCGGGGACACAAGGAAGTCACCAGAATGCTAAACGTGCTTGTGGTGAGACGGGGCGGTGTGATTTTGCTTCTTTGTGCTTTCTCGTTGTTGTCTTTTCCAAATGTATTTAACGAGTATGAATTTTATAGTGGGGGTGGAAATACATTCATACAGAGAGACCCTCATTTCGTACAACCGAAACTGCTTCTGGACGCCGTCGGGAGCCAGGCGCCCAGATCCAGGGCCGGCGCGGGTGTCCCCACTGCCAGGGTGTCCCCGCTGCCAGGCCCCGCCGGGCTGTGAGGTCTCTGCCCCAGTGCGGCCCTTCCCTGAGGAGCCCTGGGAGGTGCCAGTCCTGCCGGGACCCCTTTTCCACCGCCCTTGCAGCCTTATGTCAGGTGTCTTGGCGGCTCTCTCTCCGTGTGACTCTTTCCCGTTGTCTCCCATGTGCAGAATCTTCTTTCACGGCACCATGTTGCCCCTGCAGGATCCTCCTTGCAGGCTGGCGGCGGTGGCCCACGGGCGAGGCGTGCTAGCTGGCGGCTGTCCGTGCTCATATGCACATAATGCGGCTAATCTGATGGCCTGACCACGGAATTTATAATTCGGGCATCCCCGGTCCAGGGGCCCCTTCCAAGTCAGGCTGGGCCTGCACCATCTCCTATGGCCAGGGGAAGCCAGAAGTGCCGGAGACCCAGGCAGGAGCGCAGAGCAAGCCGGGGCAGCCCCCAGCCCATGGCTTCTGCCTCCCCCGGCCCTGCTCCTGGGTCTCTAGTGCCCCTGGCTGTGGATTCCTCAGCCGGAGTGTTTGCTCCAGGGTCCTGCAAGAAATCTTTAGAGAAAATCCGGTGCATCAGGAGGGCATCTCAGCTGGGCTCCTGCAGCCCCAACCCCAGATGGGACTATGCTTCCAAGAAGTGGGAGCGCTCTGCAGCATGGCAGCTCCTTGTCCCATTTGTGTGGGCTAATCCTGGGGTTCCCTGTAGAGGGAAGCATGGGGATGGGTCTCTGGCATAGAGCAGGTGGAGATGAGAAGTGAAGAAGGGCACAGGACGCCCTATTCCTAGGCTTGGTTAACTCCTACCCCCATTTTACGGAGGGGGAGACTGAGGCTTGGGGTAAGAGACTTGTCCAAGGCCATCCAGTCTGTAGCCGAGCCAGGATTATTACCCACCATATTAGGCTTCCCGTGGAGGGGGTCAGGACACTTGGAAGGGCCCCTCACCACTGGGAGCTCTCTGTGAACTGTTCTTCCAGACTCTTTTGGTCTCAGGTGGGCCCGTTGTAGAGTAGGAACAATCCATCTGTCCTGAGGTAGTATGTGCTCTAAAAAAGAGCACAGATCAGATAGACCTGATTTTTACTGTGTGACCCTGGGCAAGTCACCTAACCTCTCTGAGTCTGTCCTTTGCTGTGGCTGGGTACTAATAGTTGGTAGCAGAGGAGATTTCCTTATGCAGAGGAAAGGGAAATCATATAATAAATTATTAGAAGTATTCCTTGTATACTGATTCTTTGTGCCTGTGAGCCAGAGTCCGTGCCCTTGGCCTGGGAGCACGCCCCATTCTCGGTCCTCAAAATGGCTGGCCTAGGGGGTCCATTGTATAAATGAGGGTAGGAAAGACCCAGGATCACCAGGTACCAAGTAGCAAATCCCGGATGTGAACCCAAGTGATTAGCTCCAGAGTCTCTGAGAGCAGAGGCCTTCGTAAGGGAGAGAGTGTGACCCTGGGGGCTGGCCTGGCTCGGCCACTGGCCCATGCCCTGACCTCGAGCCTCCAAGAGCCTCCACTTGCTGAGTCATGGTTTATCGGACCTGTGGCAATAACGAGGCCGGGCGGGGTTGAGCGCCGAAACTGGCACCGGGAGGAGCTCAGCCAGTGTTACCTCGGGACAGGCAGCACCTGGCCCCACTTGGCTGCGATCAGCGGGAGGTGGCCCCTGCCCGAGTGTGGAGGGCAGGACAAGTGTGTGCCTGACGCAGAGCCTGACATGCGGCAGGTGCTTGATAAATGCTTGATAAATCTGTGAGCAAATGAAGCAAAGCTGGCAAGTGGCCGAGGGCCCAGCCGCATCCCTGCTGCTTCTTCTGGCTCCTTGCCCCTGCAGCCGTTCTCTTCCTGTGCCGGAAGCACCCCCTCCCGCTCAGAAGGCTCAGCGCTGGCCTCTGCTGTGTGGAAAGGTAAAGGACGCTGGGTCAGTGGCCGCAGGGCACGCGGACACCTGCCACACGGGTCCTTATGTCTGAATGCGTTCTTTGTTCCTCATGAAGGACTTTGTCCATTAGCTGAGCATTTACTACATGTCAGGTGCATGCCCCACCTGCCTTCTCTCGTGTATGCCTCCCGACAACTCCACGGGGAAGTGTCGTGAGCATCCTCATTTTGATAATCTGAAGATCCGAGGGGAAAAGTCTCACCCAAGGTCACACAGGGAGTAGCAACCCGGATTCCAGCTCAAGTCTGTACCTGTGTGCTCATTGCTGACACCAGACTGGGTCTCTTGTGTCCGAGTTGTGCCTCAACGATCAGGTCTGACAGGAAGGTGCCTCCCCCCCCCCCAGGGCCCCCCCACCCCCCCCTCCCCGTTTCAGGGTCCTGTTTTAGCCTTGGTAGCCTCCAGACCCATCTCAGGGCAGGCAGACTCCCTCTAGGTCACCTGGCTTGATTTCTTCTGCGCCAGCGCCCCCTGCTGGCCAGGACCTCTTCCGCTTAGTCCCTGCCCCTAGCACCCACCCCCAATCCCCCAGTTTGACCCTCCAAGCCCTGCTGCCTCCCTGCCTTGCCTTGGCTTTCGCACAGCCGGACCTTCCCGCTGCACCCACAAATCCAAGGATTCACGGACAGCACTGGCCTCCTGAGCTTGGCTTCTCCAGGCTGGGACCACAGGATTCCCTGTTCCTCCCTATCTGATGTGGCTGCCGTGCCTGCTTGGTCCAGGTCTCTCCTGAACAAAGGGACAGAGGGTCCAGCTGTGGCTGGACCCGACAGAACTGAGTAGACAGCCCTGATGGGGCCGGAGGTTTCTGTGAACCTCCTTCCTTCCACTGCCTGGACACAAGGCCCAGGGCCCACTGAAGGGGGGATGGGGAGATAGATGGGCGATCTGGTGGCCTCTGAGCCCAGGGCCTCTCCTTGGCTGCCTCCACCAGCCACTCAGTGAACCCCCCAGGTCTTGGAAAGCATGAGCTGGAGTCAGACATTCCTGGGTCCTTTCTGCAGTCGGCCACCTTGTGATTGTCTTCTCTCTGGGCCTCTTTTCCTCCACTGTACAACGTGGAGCTATAACACCTCTTCTTGGGTGTCGGGGACCCAGCAGAGGGCTCAGCACAAAGTTGGTGTCAGGACACGTTTGTGCAGTGCTTGGAAGGCCTGGGTCAGTGGCGGTGACTGTGGGGGGTGGGGAACACTTGCTCATCCTTGACCTCATTCTCCCCTGCAGGGTAACCCTGCAGGGGTGGGGCCCACCAAGTGCCCATCAGATGCGAACCGTCTGAAGTGGGAAGAACTCAGGGAGGGCAGATCTGCTTCCCACGCCGGTTCTGCCATGTCCTCACAGTTTCCAGTCTGGGCCTTGGTTTCCTCTTCTGGAAAATGAGAGCAGTGACACCTGCCATTCAAGGGAGCTGCAGAGAAGGGGCAGCTCACATGAGGTGCCTCATGCCTGCACCCACCCCGTAGTCCAGGTTGGGTCTCACCACCCGCCTCACTTCTGGGTCTCTAGCTCCTTCGAGCTGCGGTCTCTCATAAGCATCTAGAGCTTGGCCTATTCCCCTCCCTTCGCCGAGCCCCCACCTCAGGGGCTGCCCTGCCCCCCAAAATCCTGGACGGGGGCTTTCTTGACTGCTTCCTCTCCCTCGCCCCTCTTCCCCAGCCCCCCAGCCCCCAGTCCCCGGCTCTGCCCCAGGAGATTCCATCCTCGTACACCCCTTTCTCAACACTCCTTCCTTGACTGCTTGTGGCACCGTGCTGGTCCATGCCACGGCCACAGGGCCACCTGGACTGGTGCAGGGGCCTCCGGGCAGGCCCACATTCGCTGGCTCCCTTCCAACGCCTTCCCCACGCTGCAGTCCGTGTCATTTACACACACAGTTTCCTTGCTGAAAATCCTGCAGTGGCTTCTTGGTGCTTTCAGGATAAAGATCAAATGTCTTAGCTGGAGGCTCTGCATTGTCTGGGCCTCCCTGGACCTCCCTGCCAGATCTCGGGCCGCTTTCCACTCCCTCTGAGCTCCAGCTATCCTGGACTCCCTCTGCCGACCTTTGTACATGCCATTCCCGTTTTGGAATGCTCTTCCCTGTTCCATGATCACCGTGTTGCTGCCCTCCTGCCATCCGGATCACAGCCCAGGCACAGCATCTGCAGAGATGCCTGCCCTAGGCCCCAGGTGGGGTTCAATGCCTCTGCTTCAAGCTCTCACCAGCCTGGGGCCTCTTCTTTGGGCCCTTTTCTTGGTTTATCATTGAGCATACCTCTGGGTGATCCTGTGGAGGGTCCTGTGCCCTAGTAGACCACAAGCTCCCTGAGGGCAGGGCTGTGTTTGTGTCCGTTTGCCACGGCATCCCTGGTCCCTAGTACAGAATCCAGAATGAAGTAGATGCTAGGAGATACAATAGTGGATCCTTGAACCCTCTGTGGCCCTTGGTCTGTGTCCTGGGTTTTGCACATTGTAACGCTCAGGGTGATTGTTAATGCATTCACAGTGTGGTGGAGAGAAACTTAGTCCGAGAATCAGGAAGCTCAAGTTCTCTAGTCCTGGTTCTGCTGTGTAACACCGGGCAAATCGTTGCCCTCTCTGTTTCTTTACCAAAACACGAAGAAGCTGTGTTACCAGAGGTCAGAGCGGTACCTTCCACAAGGCTGGCCCAGGAAGAGCAGGACTGAGTGAGGTGGCGCGGAGTAGGAAAGTCATTCCAGGTGGGAAGAACAGCATGGGCAAGGATGGGAATGAGCAGAGCCTGTGAATCCAGGTGTGGCTGGACAGAGGGTGGGGGATGGGGCTCAGGGGCCATAGGAGCGGAAAGAAAAGGAAGAAAAAGAAGGGTGGGGAGCAGGGACTGTTTCCTCCTCCCAAAGTTGTCTGGGGCCCCCACTGAGGAGGATCTTCGGTCCCTTCCCCGAGAACACTGGCCCAGCTGGAAGGCGCCTTGATTGCAGAGCCCCTAATTACCCACCCCACCCAGCGCCTCCTGCCTCTGGCATGGTGGGTTAATTTCCTGTTCCCTGGAGCTGTCCTGTTAACAGTCCTGCCTTCCTGTAACAGACAGCTCTCGCATCAGATAGCAGTGAGGACAAGTCCTCTGGGGGAATCAAGGCTCCTGTCTGCCGCCCTCCAGTGCTGGGGAGATGGCATCACTGCTCAGGAACGTCGTGCCCAGACCCCCTCCCTGTTCCCAGCAGCCTATCTAGTCTGCGATCTTGTGTCTGGCTCTGCCATCTCCGGCCCTGTACCTCCCCCCTGCCACCCTTGGCCCCACACACTGTCCCCCGGAGCTGGCTCCTCAGGTGGTGCAGGGCTAAAGGGCTGTCGGGCTTGGTGACTGGAACCCCTTCAGGCCAGGGCTAGAACCCTGGCTCTTGAGTTGAGGTTTAGGTGAGTGCTGGGATCTTGGCTGGGGGGATGGGCTGAGAGGTTGGGGTGCATGTGCAGGATACAAGCAAGCTGTTTGCCGAGCTAAGACTGAGATGAGCTGGAACTTGCTGCCAGAAAGAACCAGGATCCCGGAAGCAGTGGAGTCTGGGGAGTAGGGACTGAAGGTCTCACCTTGAACACTCGGCCTGCCCAGGAGGCCCAGCTCCCAAGCAAAGGCGAGAGATGGAGGCAGGTAAGACCAGCCAAGTATGGGGTGCTCTCCCCCTTCCTTCCTACACTTCAACCACATGGGCCTCCTTTTGGTTTCTGCATAATTCCAAGTTCATTCCTGCCTCAGGCCCTTTGCACTTGCTCTTTCCTCTTCTTGAAACCCTATTCTCCTTGCTCTTTGAATGATTGGTTCTTTGCTTCTTTCGGATTTCAGCTTATACGCCATTTCCTCAGAGGCTTTCCCTGACCACCTCACCCCAGACATTCTCCACTGTGACACCCGGTTTTATTCTTTACAGCGCACGTCAGTATCGGAAATGATTGCCCTCACTTAGTTAGCTGTTTATTTGTCTCCCCCACAGATGACAAATTCTATGAGAGCAGAGACTGTGTGTATCTTGTCTGCGGTATCTTCCCAGGTTCCAGCCTGGTGTCGGGCACAGAGTCTGTGCTCAATAAATATCGGGGCCCCGTGTCCTGGCCTTAAAAGTCAAGGCAATTTGTCTTTTTAAAAATCTGTAGGGTGTTTCCTGTCTCTATGCCTTTGGAGAGGCCACTCCTTCTGCCTCGAATGCCTTCCCTCAGCTTTTCCCTGAGAAAATGGCTTCAGTGCCCAGCTCAAGTGGACAAGGGAGAAGGCTCACCTGGGTTCTTCCACAGGGTGCAGGTGCATTATGAAGACAAACCTCCCGCCAAGACTGTGTAGATCCCTGTCAAGGAGTTTCTTAACTACTCTGCTAGGCTGTTCTGTTATTACACAGTCATCATTAGAAAGCTCTTTCTTCTTTTGTGAGTGGCCTTCTTTGGTAAGCATGCCCCCCTGACTGCCAACTCTGCAACGTCATAGCCCCCTGGGACAGGGGAAAGGGGGACAGGGGCTTGGGGAGCAGTGGACACCAGGAGGTTGGTAACTGTGGAGGCTGGCCCAACAGGGAATGAGCTCCCTGCCAGTGGAGGTATGCTTTCCCGACTGCCTCACTTCTCCACTCAACCCCCAGCTTCTCTCTAGAAGGAAGGGAAACATGCCTCCTCCCTAGGCCCCTAGGTGGTCACAGCACAGTTGGCCAGGGCCAAGACTGATATGCAGGTAATGGGGTGGGGAGGGGCTCACAGGGGACCCTGGGCGGCTTTCCCTGAGTTGGATCCAGAAGGATGAGAGGACCTTGAACACACAAGAGCTGGGGGAGAGAAAGAGATAGAGCAGAGACAGACAGAGAGAAAGGAGAATGCCATATTTACTGCACTAAAAAATAGTTCAGTGCATCTGAACATATGCATGACAATAATAGTAAGAGCAATAGTTAATATTTACTGGATGTACACTCTACACACAATGCTTTCTGTGTCTCAGTCTTAATTTTACGAGAGGGGGACTGAGGCCCAGAGAGGGGAAAGGCCCCCCAGGTCACAAGCCTGCTGGGGCCCCTGTCTGCCCAGCTCCTGCGCAGGCTAGCCCTTCCTTTGTGGCCATCAGGCAGGAGGCTGAGGCTCCGAACACAGGCTCTGCTGTTGTCATTGTGCCCGCGCATACGCTAGAGCCTCATTTTTGTAGGACTCTTAGCAGAGGCATTTGAGAGACCCCAGTGTCTGTCCTGGGAGGAATCTCATGATCACCGGCCATGCCCTCCCTGCCCAGAGAGGAGAGGGCAGAGCTGGGGCCAGAGCCTGCCTCCTGGCTGCCCACCATACCGGCTCCATGCCCTGGCCTCTCACCCAATCTCTCACTCAAGCCTCGCCACAGCCCCGCAGCGGACAGTGGCACCCTGTTCACCAAGGCCCACCCAGAAACTGAGGCCCACACCGAGGTCCTTAGCCAGATGCTGGCCCACTAAGACAGTGGGATGGAGCTGAGGTCTCTCTGGCTCCAAAGCACCAGCACTTAGATGTGCACAGCCCTTGATAGTTTACAAAGCCCTTCCTAATCCCCTAGCGTATTCATTCTTCCATTCAACAGGTATTTGTTGGGCCCATGGTGTATCTCAGGCATTTTTCTGGGTATTGGGGAAACAGCACTGAGCAGGTGGATTAATCCTGAATCACAGAGCTTGTGGTCTGCCGGAGGGGCAGACGTTATTCATATAATTCACAAATAAATGTCTCTTGACACACTGAGCAGAAGTCCCGTCTGAGAGAGAAAGGGTGCCATGGGAGCACAGAGCCTCAGTGAGGCCAGAAGAATGGATATTGTGCCCCTTTTCCAGATGATGAGACTGAGAGCCACTCAGAGAATTTCAGTGATTCCCTCAAGGTCACACAGCTGGGTGAAGTCACGCGGTAGAGCTGGGAATCCAGCCTGGGGAAGATCACTTCTAATTTAGAGTTGGTTCCATTGCCCTGCCAAACCCGTAAGAGGGCAACTCACCAGCTGCCCTTGCTTCCCACCTGCACACACTTATATACGTGCACAGATGTGACTCCATGACAGAGTGACCGAAGGCACAGGGTCTGTGAGGACTGCTGTGGTGGAACAGGGAGGCTGGTGGCAGTGGCCCCGGAGCAGCTCTGGAGCCTGTCACTCCTGCGGCAGGGGCTCTTCCGTGTCTCCCCGGTTCCTGCCTCATCCCCTGGCTTCCGCACAGAGTCTATGCGCTCCCTGATGCCTGTCCGAAACATTTATTTTCAGCAGGAGTCAACCAGAGTTTAGTTCTGTTGTTTGCAAACCAGAACCCTGATGAGTACAGATGTCAGTGCCATAACTGGGGTGCAGGCAGCAACCCCGAGGGAATCTGGAGAGTCTGGGATTGGTTACTGCCCTAGTTAGGGCTGAAGGCAGGGAACTAACAGCTAGAGGGGAGGGGTGGGCCTGGAAGCTCATGGTGCCCAGTGCTGAAACAGCTAATTAAAGTGTCCCTTGGGTTATCGAAAATGAAGTACCCACTGAAGCCAAGATGTTAGAGGCCTGCTATGGAGCAGCATGAAGGACAGGAGGGATTCAAGGACTGTGGGTTGGAATGTCTGCTTTTAATGGCACTGGATAGCTTAAAGAAAGAAAATAATGAACAGAAATCCCTAGAGCCTTAGCGCAAGGCTTGGACTGAAACTCAGGAACTCTCTCCGATGGGGGAGAAAGAATTTCATCTCTTACCAAGGCAGGGCGGAAACAACCCCAAACCAGATGCTTGATCTGTTCTGGTGGAATTATCCATATTTGTTGAGGTATCGTATTTGCTGAAATATCATATTTGTTGAGTTCTCAACCTTTGCAGGGTTCTTACACACAATTTAAGGAATGAATCCAGACAGAGTGAGAACTGAGAAGCAGAATGTGGATGACAGACTCAATGACGCAGACCCCCAAGCCCTATGGAGTCGACCACGTTGGCCAAACTGTCCTGCTCCCCCAGCAGACGGGGCTGTCCTGCCTTCGTTAAAGACTCCTTGCCTAAGAGTGTTAGCTCTTGAAGGGAAACCAGCATTTCTCCTTGTCCCTCCAGGCTTATGACTAGATCAGATTCCAGCATGTTCTTGGGGACCAATTATAAAGTCACCCCTTGTAGGAGAAAGTTTATTCACTGACAGAATTAGAAGACTTTGCTAATTTATCTTGGCAAAATTCTAGGGGAATACACGTGGGGATGAATTCTCAGACGGAGTATCATTTTAAAGCTGGAGGAATTTCTTGATGTTGATGAACCTGTCTGAGCTCTGGATTCAATGCTTTGGTTTGAGGAGCTGGAAAAATTTCCTTGATGTAAAAACTCAGAAGAAAGAAGTGTCCCATCGCACACTCTGACCCCTAAGAGAGCACGGAAGAGACGCCTTTCACTAAGACCTTGGGAAAGAATCACTAATGAGGGAAGTGTCAACCTCTTTGAAAAACCCTTCAGTGGCTGCTCTGTGGGCCAGGAATGCTGGTGGAAGTTGCTGTAGTTAAGCGGGCCCTTGATTTTGATGGAAATGAGAGGATCCTGGTGGGACAGAGGCCATGGGGTAGCACTCAAAGGTCAGAGGTTGGGTGGGTGCGGTGACCATTATAAGGAGCAGAGCCTCATGGTAATCAGAATGGTCTGAACTATAGGATTTTTTTTTTAAACATGGTTACTGATCATGCATTTAAGGCTGAAAGAGATGGGGAGCCCACTATGGTCCATATTGATTCAATAATAAAAAAAGATGTATATCTCATGACTGGAAAATGACTTGAGCCATTATAATAAAAAATTTTCAGAACCCAACCTAGTCAATATGCAAAACCAGAGTCTGTTGAACAGAGTGGGCCCCCTTGAGGAAATGCTCTGCAATAATAATAAATTTAATAATAATATAATTCCTTCCAGCGTCCCTTGTCTTTCCCCAAAGCGATCTATGGCCATATTCGGTAGCAGAGTACTGGCAAAGATCCTAGATCTTTTGGAAATTATTAGACACTAGCCCTGAACTAATGCTAATTCCTAAAGACCCAGATTCCCTCTGAGATTTGCTGATTAGAGTGCGGGTTTACAGGGATCTGGTGATAAATAGAATGTTGATTTGAGACTGCTCCCTGGCAGACAGCAGCTCTCCCTGTGGCTACTTCCCCGTGTTCTAAGTGCATTGTCAGAATAGATAACCTCACAATTGACAGATTTACTACACCGGCTCCCTGACCACGGAGCATGGACAGGCCAAGCGAAAGTTACGGTACATTCCCAAACCACATTAAAATAGTAAGTCAGAGCAATGATACTTCTTTGGTGGAATCACAAAGATTAAAGCTACTGTCACTGAAAGATGCAGGGGTAGTGATTCCATTTAACTTTTTGGTCTTTTTGGTTTGGACAGTGCATGAGATGGAGGAGTCTTACAAAATGAAAATGGATTATTGTAATTGATCAGGTGGTGATTCCAATTACAGTTCCACAGTGTTCCAAATGTGGTCTTGTGACTGGAACAAATGAATGCAAATCTGATCCTCAGAGATTTCCCCTCCTCCATCTTTGTTATGGGAACAGGAGAAGTACTTCGATTTCTCACATCAGGGACAACAGTACACCTCCCATCTTGCCGTAGTGCGATGTCCACTCTCCGACTTTATGTCTAATCAACACATTAGTTCATGGGGGCCTTGATCATCTCATCATTCTGCAGGGCAGCACACGAGTCTAGTACATTGGTGATACTGTATTGATAGGACTGAGAGATCATAAAATGGCAAGTATCTTGGAGTATAATTGTGTTTTGGGGTATGGAAAGGGGACCCAGCTAAGCTGCTGGAAAAATAGTAATCTGGGAAATTCAGAGTATCCACTTCAAAGTGAAGACTAGGTGGTTAAACTTTGCATCCCTGATTGTTAAGAAAGGGGCACATCCTTTGGTGGGCGACTTTGAATTTTAGAGGCAACACGTACTGCGTTTGTATATACTCCTTCAAGCCATTTCCTGAGTGATCAAACAAGCTTCTGGCTTTAAATGGGGTCAGAGATGGTTAAGACTTCAAGCCATGTCCTTCTGATACATTCGGTAAGTGGTGATTAAAGTGTCTGTGGCTGATTGCAATATTGTATGGAGTCTTTGGCCAGACCAGAGAGGAGAATTACAGTTCATAGGAGACCCTTCACTTTTGGAGTGAGGCTCTGCCTTCCCTGGAAAATAACTATCCACCTTTTGAGAAACAGCTCTTGGCTTGCCCCTTGGCACTGAGGCTAAACATCTGACCATAAACTCTGATGTAATCGTTAGTCCAAAAAACCTGCCGTGTCATCCGTTCCACCTAGCCATTAAATTGAGTGCATCTAACAATGCTGCTTCATCAAGGGGAAATGGTATAAATGGGTCTGGACCCAAGCAGGTCTTGAAACCACAAGTACGTCGCATAAGCAGGGGGCTCCACCTTGCAGCGTGCTCTGTCTCTCTCAGCCTGCACTTCTATTCTCACAGGAATTCCCTAGAGCAGCTTATTGAGGAGAAAACCTTCTGAACCTGTTAACAAATGGCTCTGCATGGTCTGCTGGCACCAGGTGGAAGTGGGGTGCTGTGCTATTACAGCCCATTTAGAGGTATCCTGGAAGGACAGACTAGGGAGATCCTCCCAGGGCAGCGCTTTGGTCCATCTCTTGAACTGGAAGAACAGAAGGCCTACATTTTACAATGATTCATGGTAAGTGGTAATGATTCTGCCAGATGGACTAGGACTTGGAGGAGAGAATGTTGAAGGCTCAGTGGAAGGGGAGCTTGGGAAAGAGGTAAGTGATTGGACTCTCAGAATGGACCCAGCACCATAAGCATACTTACACCCTCTGAGAACACTCACCAGAAGTTCTGGAAGACCCTGGAAAGGAGGGCCTTACAGGTAGACCAGATGACCTTGGAGTGCCAGTTAGTCCCTTTCCCTGGTCACCCTAGTGCTCGCTCAATGGGTTCAGTGACAAAACAGCCATGGATGTCACTTGGTGGTGATAGATAGACAACACTGAATTTCTTCCTCCATGGGAGGGAACAGCAATTTTCCCTCATTGGAATAGCCCTTTATTCTGGATTTGGATTTGCTTTCCCTGCCTGCCATAATTCTACCAGCAGCACCACCTGCAGGCCCTCTGAATACCTCATCCACTGTACGGTATCCCGTACGACATTGCCATAGACCAAGGACTTCATTTTATAGAGAGGAGTAAGCCAATGGACTGAAGCTAATTGGATCCATTGGTCATACCAGATACTCCATTGCCCAGAAGCAGACGGAACTATAGAATTACTGAATGACCTAAAGAAAAATTTAGTTCCAGAGCCAAATGGAATTAAAAGAGACTATGTCAGTGGGTCATGCTATAGGATGCCATATACACTCTTAACCAGCTGCCCATACGTGATGCTATTTCTCCCAATGCTAGAATACCTGGCCAGGGGACCAAAGAACAGAGCGAGGGTGGCCCCACTCATAATTCCTCCTAATGACCTTCTCTCCAAACTTGAGATATAAAAGTGTTAGTACCCAAAAAAGGGAATGCTTCCACTAGAGGATGTAAGAGTATTTGCATTCAAGTGGAGGCTGAGAATGCCAGTTGGCCATGGGAAACCCCTTACGTCCCTGGGGCAAACAAGCAGAAAAGGGGGTTGCGCTTTGATTGGGGTTATTGATTCTGACTATCGCAAGGAAATCAGCAGGGAGTAATAGGGATGGAAACTGTCTTAAGCTAAAAGTTAACTGAGGTCCACCATTGCCCTAGATGGCTGTCCAGTATCTTAGCTCCATAGGAATGACTGTTGGGGTGACCTTACTGGGTCCTGACCAAGGAAGGAGGAAATTATCTGATGCAGAGTGACAGAAGGAAATCTGTAACATTTGCCTATATTTCCTTTCCCTCTTCTTGTTGTATATGTGCTAATACACTTCAATTTAGTGGTTCTTAATCTCCAATGCACCTGCAGTCATCTGGAGAATCTTGTTAAAATGTAGAGTCTGCATGAGGAGGTCTGTGTTGAGGCCCAATATTCTGCACGTCTAAGCAGCCTTTCCTGACCCCTTTATATAAAGCAATTCTTCCTAAGTCACTATCTTTGTAATAATCCCGCTTTTTTTTCAACTTCATGGCAGTGATCGTTATCTGAGGTTATTTATTCACTTATTTAGATGCTCATTTGCTATCTGTCTCTTACACTATATGAATTGCATGAGGAAGGAGACCTTGAATTTCTTACTCGTCTCTGTATTCACAGCCCAGAGGACAGCATGGGGCACAAAGTAGGCCCTCTATCAATAGCTGTGATGTGAATAATGTAACTCGGGCATCACTTGCACTCCCACGTGTCCCTAGAAACACCAAACACACACAAGGATGTACACGTGCACAAGCATATACTAGATGTCATTAGACAGAGTGGGAAGAACACACATGCCAGTGAGCATAGAGATTCGCGTGCACACGCAAACATGTGACCCACACGTATCCGCACACACAGACACACAGGAGCATAGCATGAATGCACGTGCTCACACATTTCCTCCAGGAAACTCAGGCAGGCATCAGAGTCCCAAACGTCACAGGCCGGTCCTGCAGTGCCTCAGGCTAAGGCCCATTTTCACCACCTTCCTATCCCCTCCAGGTGGTCAGAGTCACCCCAAACCAGGCGGAGAAAGAGCTCAGAGCTTGGAGCCCCTCACCTTCCTCGCAGACGGACCCTGCTGACCTCCCTCCCTGTCCGAGCTGGTGCATATCTGGCAGAGCCCTGGGTACGGAGTATGTGGAAGGCAGTGTCTGGGGCTCCTTCTCCCTGCTGCTGGCCAGGTACAATGCGGGTGCCCAGTCTGTGGATGGGAAGCCTGCCGCCAGAGAGAGGCAGAGCCTTGTCCACCATCATGCAGGAAAGTCCCAAGGCCAGAATCATAGCTGTTCTGTGCATGGTGGTTCTCCCTATGACTCAGGGCCCTGGTGCTTGCTCCCGCGTGCCCTGTCCCGGGCCCCTGTGTGGAAAGGGATTGTAGGCTGCTGCCCAGGCCCCAGTCTATCTTCTTTGCAATTATCTGGCCAGGAAGCCCAGAAGCTGCTATGAGCAAGTTTCAGCAGACAAACCTATGTCTCTGCTGAGAGATCACTGCTCCGGATAACCCCCCAGGAAACCCTGCAATCTCACCTCCTCCTTGGAGCCCCCTTACCTGCTTTGAGTCCCTGAGCAGTCGTGACTCAGGCCTGACAGGCCTCTTCTTCCTATGGCTGGAGCCCTCTCTGTACCTGCCCGGGTAGGGCTAGGGAGGGACGGTCAGGGCCCACTTGTACCTCCAGGGGGCAGGGAGCTCACCACTCCCAAGGGTCCCAGTTCCCCTGACCATGGAGAGTCCTGCTTTTAAGTGACTCCCACCCCACCTGTCCCTGTTGCTCCAGGACAGCCCTCTAGAATGCTGAGACAGGGCCTGTGTCTCCCCTGAATCTTCCCATTTCCCTGTGAATGGGCCTTTCACTTCCTCCAAAGAGGACATGCTTTCAAGTTCCCCACTATGTTCTGAGCACGGCGCTGAGCCCCGGGCCTCTGTGGTGAGCACAGCACATAGCGTGTTCCTCACGGGGCATATGTTCTCCTGACAGAGCCAGACCATAGGGAATTTTAAAAATACAAATGAAAACAAAGTTGTGATCATTATGATAATCTTCTTTTTTTTTTTTTTAAGATTTTATTTATTTGTTTGAGAGAGAGAGAGAGCATGAACGGGGGTGGGGGGCAGAGAGAGAGAGAGAAGCAGGCTACCTGCTCAGGGAGCTGGATCCGACGTGGGGCTGGATCCCAGGATCCCAAGGTCATGACCTGAGCATAAGGCGGATGTTTAACCGACTGAGCCACCCAGGCGCCCCAAGATAATATTCTAAGAAAGAAACAATGCCGGGCACCTGGGTGGCTCAGTTGGTTGGGCGACTGCCTTCGGCTCAGGTCATGATCCTGGAGTCCCGGGATCGAGTCCCACATCGGGCTCCTTGCTCAGCGAGGAGTCTGCTTCTCCCTCTGGCCCTCCTCCCTCTTGTGCTCTCTGTCTCTCATTCTCTCTGTCTCAAATAAATAAATAAAATCTTAAAAAAAAAAAAAGAAAGAAAGAAACAATGCCCTAGTGTATAGAAAATGGTGAGGTGGACCCCACTGCACGTCCTGTGGCTCAGAGACCTCTTTGATAAAGGGGACATTTCAGCTGTGGTCTGAAGGATAAAAAAGAGCTGCTCTGGGAAGAGCTGACCCTCACGTGGCCTCAAGACACTGCTCTCCTCTCTGCAGCACTAAAAAGAGAAAATTCTAGTCCTGGGTCCAATACTTACCAGCTGCATGAATATGTACATGCTTTGATGTCTTGCAGCCTCCGTGTCCTCATATATTTATGTGCCTACTTATGCCTCCTCGAAGGGCTGTTAGAAGGAACCTACAAGACACTAAATTCCATGCTGTGACCAGAATCACCCACCTCCCCAGTTTGGAAAGATTGGTCACAGATCTCTTAATTTTCTGCCTAATTGCTCAAATTCCTGCCTGTATAGCTTAGCAGGAATCCAGTATCTCCTGATTGAAGCCATTGCTTGCTCCTGTCCAAATGAACCCTTGAGTTTCCTCTGTCCAAGGAGGGGACTCCAGCCTCCAATGCCAGGAAGAGGGAGACTAGTTCTCATTAGGCCGTTGGTGTTACCGCTCCTGTGGCTACCACCTGGGGGCGCTGTTGAAGACAAGTTCTGCCAGCCTCATGGACCCTGGTCCTCCTTGTGATGGAGCCTGTGATTCTGTGATCACCACAGATTGGTGCCAAGGTTATAGCTTTCTTAGACTTACATCCACACGCTCTCCCATTGGCCCCAAAGCAAACCACCATGCCAGGCCAAACAGGGTTTCCAGCCTCAGCCTCATGGGAAACCAGAGCCAGCCCTCCTACTAATATCCCAGACCCTGTGGTGACCAGGTCATCATTTCAGACCCTCCCCTTACTCATGGAGAGTGGGACAGGTACTTGGTGTCTTTCCTGGGCAATGGGTTAGCCCAGGCTTTAAGACACAACACTGAACGTGGAGGATTCTTGGTCTCTCTGGAGACCAGATCTTCAAGGGGATCTGGAGTGGGAGATCCTTTTGTTAGGCCCCAGTAAGTCCTGCCACACCCTTCTCCAGGATCTGGACCCCAGGAGAGCTTCCTCTACCTTGGCCAGTGACACTTACCTGTTCCAAGGGGGCCCCTGTGTTTGTACTTCCACAGAGAACTAGCTGGCAGATTCTCTCACCACCAACCCTAACTGAAACTGCCCCTTCCCAGGTACTCTGGGACAGCTGCAGCCTCCCATTTCATCCCCACGAACTAGCCAGTGCAGGATGGAAGGGAATGGTGTATGGTTTGGACCAAGAAAAGAGTGGCTGCTTCAGGAAGGACAGGTGTTTTCGTTAGATTCTGAGTCCAGTCTGGTTTTCCCAACAGCAATGGAAACACATCTGAAGCCTCTCACTCCCTGAGCCATGGCTAAGAGGCACTGCCCCCTGCCCCCTGCCCAGTGCTCACCTGGACCTTTCCTGATGGACCAGCCAGGTCTTCTGCAGCATCCGGGAGAGGGAAGGCCAGCAGGGAAGGTGCATGTGGGCCGGGAAGAAGCAGGCATTCCATCTGGCAGGCAGGTGGGCAAGAAGAGCCCCTGGGCCGAGCTAAGGAGAGACCAGATCGCCGAGCCCAGCTGAGGAAGGGGGAGCAGGCAGTGCCTTGCCTGCCTGGCATTAAGGTCCTCATCCCTGCAAGGTCCGGGCTGTGTCCATGGCACACAGAGCCACAGCCTCCGCCCCTCTGATGGATGGCAAGTGAAGGCTATGATGTCCCTGCAGCCATGGCATCAGCGGTGGGCAGAGCGACTCCCGACTGGAGGGGACCCACTCATGAACAAATGGGTTCCTGATAGCAAGTGTGATATTGGCATGGACATTGCAGCACATACCCCTTCAAGAACCCCAAGTCTGAGCTCTTTAAATCAAGGTAGGTAGCCTTCTCTGAATCCAGGGGGGAAGGGAGCAAACTCGTCTCGGGTCTCTGAAAGAAGGCACGAGCAGGCGTAGAGAGAAAACAAACATTTCCTGTATGACCTAGCCAAGTCAGGTCGCCGGGGTGGCCTTCTCCTCCCAAATGACCTTTGAGCTTCCTTCCAGTTCTGACATCAGATGACATCCGATGTATGGTAATGACAACAACAGCCAAGCTTTTGAGCACCCGTCCTGAGCTAGTACTAATATTATCCCCACTTTATGGACAAAGACACTGAATGTAGAAAGGGTAAGTAAATTGCCCAAGGTCACTCATGGGTTAGGGGCAAAGCCTGGATTCAAATCTGAGACTTTCTGAGTGCGGAGGTCAACACACTTAACCCATCTACTATGCCATCCGGGTCTGCTTTTTGGATAGTGTTAAGATTATCTCGCCAATGCTAGCTTATTGCTGGTCTTTTGCTGATGAGAACTGACCCATCCCTTGTCCTGGTTTTGTGCTCTGTGGCTTTAAGAAAACTTTTTTTCTCTTCCTGCTATCCTTTCTGAAGAAACTGGCCAAGCTGGCTCAGAACCGCCAGCCAAAAGAACTCTGTGTAAGTCAAGCAGGTTCTTGCCTAAGAAAGCAGATGTGTGTGTGGAGGGGAGGGACCAGGGAGTAATTAGGGTGATATCTCGTAGGGGGAAGCATGCCTTCTTCTTGGGGGAAGATGGCAGGCCCATCTGTCAACAATGCCTCCTTGACTCTCTTCTCTGGGCTGGGCACCGTGGGGGGTAGAGGGATGTCAGGAGCTCAAAGATCCCTCCCAGGTCTGAATGCTCTGACATGAAGACACCCCAGTTCTTCTTCCCCCCCGCTCCCCCTCCCCCATACCCTGGAGCTCAAATTGTGTTAGGAGAGATAAGATTTATACACACCAAAGTGAAGTAATAATAAGATGATTTGTGCCAAGTGTGTGGTCTATCTACTCATTAATAAGCATTTATTGAGTCTTCTTGGGACCAGGCACTGGGCTAAGCAAGAGGGATACAGAGATGAAAGGGACCCAGCCTCCCTTCTTAGTACAGGACCAGTGGGGAGGACAGGCTCATTGACCAATCACGGCCACAATAGAGGCAAGAAGCCCAGAGGCCTCATGGTAGCACACAGTAGGTGCCGAGCTTAATACTTGAGCTAAGGATTTCTTGCAGATTTCCTTGTTAAGTCCCTCCAAAGTTCGATGAATTAGGGCCTATTACTGGTCCCATTTCACACGTGAGGGAACTGAGGCTTAGCAAAGGTTTGCAACTTGTCCAAGGTCCTGAAGCTTTTAAGAGCAGGCAGGACACAAGTCGAGGAAGCGTGGCTTGAAAGGCCGAGTCCTCTCGTGCCGACTCCAGGCTGTAGGGTGTGTGCATGGTGGAGAGCGGACGGCGTAGGCGGGGCTGGACTGTGGAGAGCCCCAAGTGCCTTGTGGGTTCATCCTGGAGCGAGTGAGGGACACCTGCCAATCCAGAGGGGGATGGGTTGTGTGGTCAGGGACCAAGTGTTGCTGGGGATGGTGGGCTTGAGCTGGCTATTGTGGGTCATGGGGGAGATACTGGGAGCAAGGAGAGGAGGGAGGAGGTTCCCCAGCTTGGATGGGGAAGGTACGTGCGGAGGGTTAAGCACAGGGAGCGTTGGAAAGGCGAGTCCTTGAATTCCAGACTCAAGTTTGTGCCTGCGGCCATCAGTGCTGACTGTGTGCACAGGGCCTGGCCCGGGCAGCTGGGGCCCCGGGACGCTAGGTGCCAGACACAGTGTGGCTGTAGGATGAGTGAGACAGACATGGCCCCTGGCCTTCCTGGAATTTTCCTCCTCAGCAGGAGCCGAGACAGACATGAATCAAGCAACCACAGGCACCCATGGGTGAGTGCAAACAACCTGGCGGCTGATGAACCCCAGTGGCCCCCGGGGGAAATGTGGGCTGGTGGGAAATGTGAGAAGCAGCCCTTGGCCTGATCTTTTGGGGACAGGTCAAGGGGAGAAGGAGAAGCATTCCAAGCAGAGCAAACAGCAAGAACAAAGCCTCGGAGGCAAGGAGAAGCAGGGTGAATTGAAGGAAAGTAAAAGGGTTGGAAAGGCTGGTGCTCAGCGAGCTGGGGGCGGATGGCACAAGGCACCACACATTTGGGGGTTCACTGAAGAACAGCTGGAAGATGACGATGAGCATTAAGCAGGCAAATGACATAGACAGATGTGTGTTCTAGAGAGATCCCTCTGGCTGCAGTAAGGAGAGTGGAATGTGGGTAAGTGCGGCTTAGGGAGATCAGTTAGGATTCCTCGCTGGGGCACAGGTAGGGAGTCCCGGGTTTAGGCGGCAGTAACTGAATCAGGTCTGGATGAAGTGCACGGGCGTTTGGAAGTGGACTCAGAAGGACTTAGTGACCGACTGGGTACAGGGTGAGTGAGAGGAAGGGGTCAGGGACTCCCAGGCCTTCGGCTTGAACGACAGGGTGGGTGATGGGGCTGTTTATGGACATGGGGTCTTAGGAGGGGAAGTGGGTTTGAGAGATGGAATGATGAGATGGTTCTAGGCGTGCTGGCTTGGAGTTGCCCCATCAATACCCAGTGGAGGCATTTGGGTGCCCAGGCCCAGAGCTCAGGAAACAGGTCTGGGCTGGGTGGGTTGTAGCTCTAGGACTCATAGGCGAGAGCCGGTAATTCAACCCATGAGAATGCCAAGGGAGAGAGGTCAGAGAGAGGAGAGGGCTCAAGGCAGAACAGCAATGCTTGGGTGGAGGAAGAGCCAACACAGGGTATTGAGAAGGTGTTGGTAGAGTGGTCGGGGGAGACGGGGTGATAGACAGCCCCCAGCAGAGAGTGGTCAGCTGGGGAACTGGTACAGGAAGGTCAGCTGGGCGGAGGACCGCACAGAGCCTGTTGGATTTCGGGAATGGAGTCACTGGTGACTTGAGCAGAAGCCGTCTGGGTGGAGGGTAGAGGGGGCAGAGACAGCCCCACGGGGTGGGGAGTAGGGGTGGAGCCGAGGAGAGAAGACCTGGAGATAACAGGTCACTACAAAGACTGGGGCTGAAGGAGAAGAGGGAAGAAGAAGGTTGGCTTTGTCTGCTTGGTAGTTGGTTTTTAGGATGGGAGGAGCTGGGGAGGTTTAAGGGCCCAGGGAGGGGAAGGCTCTGGTTTCTTCCACAGAGTAGAACCCCCGAGGCTAAGAACAGCAACAACAAAATCCAGAAGGGCCCTGGGAGAAATGGAATTAGCTTTTTAGCTGAGTCGCAAAAAGGCAAGCCAGCAATTGCCCTATGGCTCTGCCAGGGAAGGTCAGAGAAAGGCCTCCCCAGGGATGGAGAGGGGAAGGAAGTGAGGGGGAGAAAAAGCAGCTGGAGAAGTGAGCTTTGCCTGGGAAGGGGGGAGGAGCATTCTCCAAAGGCACACAGGAACATTAAACCGGGGAAAGTTAAAAGTGAGAACAAGTAATAAAGATTCTTACATGTGGCTGAGGCTTTCTCTCTGTGTACTTTGAGATCATATTTAAAGTTCGGTGTTTGAACTTGACTCCTAGCAGCAGTAGCTTAGAGCGGAAGGGTTCCGGCCTGGAAAACAGGACATCTGGCTTCTCATCCAGCTCTGCCATTAACTGGCTTTGGGGCCCTGCGCCTCAATTTCCCACATGTAAGTTGGGCTGGTGGTGCTTCTGATATTTTCATGTGAAGGGATTTGACAATCTTGTTATCTGCCGGTGGCTTGGTGCTTACTATGTTTACTGCATGAAGTAATAACAGCACTGATCATGGGAATCATAGCTACAGAGTATATTTCATGTCATCTCTGTGATCGGCACTACCAAGAACTTTGGGTCCTGTGGAGGGATCATCATTCCTATTTTATAGATGAGAAAAACGAAACTCACTTGCCCACGGTCACACTGCCCGGAAGCGGCAGGGTTGGGATTCCCCTCTGCCATGGCCCCTCCAACGGGGGCAGGAACTCGGGCCACTTACCCTTCAGAGGAAAGCACGCCCACTAACTGGGATCCCTCCTCTGACCGCAAGGCTGTGCATGGGCAAGGGCCAAACTAGGCCAAATAGGCCAAATCTGGAATTGGGAAAAGCAGGCCACATGGAGACAGCACCCCAAGACTGAGGGCCATTGCTGGGGCAGAGGGGAGGCAGTGGGGACTGAGGCCAGAGACCAGATCATGGAGAGGCTGAAGGCCAAGTCAAGGGTCTGAGCTGGACCCTGTAGACATGGGGAGCCACGGAAGGTTTGGGAGGGAGTCTCTGCAAAACCGATGGCAGGATTCACACTAGACAGGTGGGGATGAAGCTGGAGTCCAGCAGGGAAGGAGGAAAGTAATAATCCCCTAGGGGATTTGTGGAATTTGAATGGGGAAAGAGCAGAAGGGTGGCCTGAGGGGGGCGCTGGCCCCTCCAGGACCAAGGGAAGCCGCTCACTCCCTCGGAGAGGGGCGGGCAACCTGAGCAGGCGGTTCCTGCTCCGAGCCCATCAGAGAGGTGGGTTAGAACATGTCTGAGCGTGTTCGTCTCTGTAGGATTTTGTTGTCTGTTTACAGACTGATCCCCTGCCTTTGGCTGCCGCTGGGAGTTTGCAAAAGCCCTAACCCACAGCTGGCTTGGCCTCACAGGGTCTCTCATCCCACTGCCTTGGGGTGCCTCGATGGGTCACCTGGCCTCCCCTCCATTTGTGGTCGAGTCTCACCTTTAGGGACCCTGCGTGTCCGCCTGCCACCCACCCTCTAGGGCCCAGGGCCACGAAGACACCGGTGGAGACTTGTCCTGGGTTCAGCCTCCCGGCACCTCCCCTCCCACCCCACACATGCCGCATCACTGTGTCCCCTGCCCCCACCCTCACCCACTCAGGAGTCAAAGCATCACTGAGTCCCTACCCTCACCCCCCTTTTATATTGCTTTTCTTTCCAAGCACTTGACATCTGTTATGTAACGCTCCTCTGACCTGCAAGACCAGCCGCTGAGTCGCAGGCCCCGACCCAGGTCTCCTAGCTGGTTGGAAAGTTGGAACCACGGCGAGAGCATCTCCTGCCACTCCTCGGGCTGACAGAGCCTGAAGCATCAAGCTGGAAAAAGGCCTGAGACACAGGACAGCTGGGTTCCAATTCTGGCTCCGCGGTCGTCATTCAGAGTGTGAGCCAGAGCTAGCCCGGGACTCCCCGCCTCGGGCGGGTAGGGCAGGAAAGGGTCGGCTGGGTGATGTTCACGTTCCTTTCCACTCCGAGAGCCTTGGGCAAGGCTGGAGCAGATCTGTCATTCGGCAAACATCCCCTGGCCCTTCGGAGTGACCTTCCTGTGCTGGGACCACCATGGCAGACGTCCTCGGGGCCCGTGGGACCAGTCCCCGGACCCAAACAGGCCACTGGGGTTGGTGAAGGGCGCTGCGTCTGCGGCAGGCCCACATCTCACCCCCCATCACCTACAACTTCTCCCTTCACCCCACCTGGGTGTTGGCTCTCTCTGGCTCCTGACCCTCCTTGTTATGCAAATCGCTCGGCCATGGGCCACGCAATCCTTTCTTCCTTTGCCTTCCCCAGTTGCCTCTTCTCAGAGGTTCAGGATCTCCTCTGAGGGCGGACAGGGAGGGACAGACAGGGAAGGACAGCCCAGGGCTGAGGGTGTGGAGCGCCCTAGAACAGCTGTCTGAAGTAAGTCCTAGGCCAGAAGCCGAGGGCTGTGCTGGTGGACCTGGAGCGGGGCCCCTGGTCCAACCCTTTGCCACCCTTGCCCACAGGCCTTCTGTCCTCCTTCAGGGCCCGTCCTCAGTGTCCTCAGGCCCAGACCAACTTGTGAGGGGGACCCGCTGCCAGAACCCAAGGGAGTCGAGCGCAGGATTCCCTGCCTCAGAGACCATCAGAGCAAGAAATGTCTTCAAGGCCCTTCCCCCACTTTGTATGTGACCAAACTGAGGCCCAGGGAGGACAGGGCCATGTCCGAAGTGAGATTTGAAGCCAGTTCTTCTAACTTCCAGGCAAGCCTTCCTTCCCCAGTGTGATGCTTCTCCTCGGTACAACAATTACTGTAACCATTATGATTACGATGACTGGTATTGTCATTTTGGTTGTCACCGCTTACGTGGTGGCTCCACTTTGGGCCAGACACTCACTTAAGCCTTCCTGCAATGCCAGATGCAGTCGGCACTCTTGTCCCCATTTTGCAGAGGAGCAAACGAGGAGGCTGAGGCTGGATGACTCACCTGTGGTTCCCCCAGTCGGTTGGTGGCGGTGTGGGGGACAGCGTTCCCAGAGCATGGACCCTGGTGCCAGTGCTCTGCTCCTCAGTGGTGGGGTCTTGAAGGTTGGCTTCCTGTCTCTGAGTCTTAGCTTCCTTTCTTGTAGAACAGAGCTACCCTTCCGTGATCAGGCCGGTAGCACCGCCTAGCGCCTACACCTGTCACTGGCTGTGTGTCCTCAGCCAGCGCCTCATCCTCTCTGAACTTTGAGGCCTTGTTTAGGGATGGGGAAAGTAGCCCCCCTTATCGCAGGGTTGGGGGGGATTACAATAGCGTGTACTGGCAAGGAGCTGCTGCTCAGTTAACCACAGTTTATCTGGAGCTGCCTGGTTTCGAAAGCGGACAGGGCTCTTGGGCACTCAGTTTGCTTCCAATTACCCGCCATCTTGTAAGTATGGCTGCGGTGAACACCTTTTGGTTCTCTTGGATTATTTCCTACCAGTCGAGTCCTGAGGACTGCTCGTTGCTTGGGTCAAAATGCATAGACTTACGCAAGTGAGCAGCTTTTTATTATGAGCGGAGCTCCAGAGTCAGATGGACCTGCATGGGAATCCCCACTGGGCCATTTGCAAGCGCACAGCCTTGGGCAAGTGACGTCCCCTCTCTCAGCCTCCGATCTCTTCTCTGTAAATCTGTAATATTACCTGTCTCAAGGGATTGCTGCCTGACCTGAAGGAAGTGCTCAGAAACCCTGCCTTTAAGATGCCACCGACTTGCTCTGATCAGCTTTCTTACAAAGCTGAGGAAGGGGAAGGGGCTGCCTGACCAAGGTCACATGGTCTGTGTAGTTGGGGTCCATCTCAGCCCCTCCTCTGGGAGACTCTCCGGGGCCCAAGCCAGGGCTGTGTTGGAGAAGGGGCAGAAGCAGTGGTGGCCTGAGGCCTTATACAGGTGGCAGGCA
Organism: Neomonachus schauinslandi; assembly: GCF_002201575.2. Classification (NCBI taxonomy): domain Eukaryota; kingdom Metazoa; phylum Chordata; class Mammalia; order Carnivora; family Phocidae; genus Neomonachus; species Neomonachus schauinslandi. The sequence goes on from NC_058406.1 coordinate 31,475,599, forward strand.
TTGGCAATGGGAAGAAGGGAGGGAGTCCCAGATGGCTCCCCGTGCCCTAAATGATGCCTGCTGACCCCTGGCTATTGCATCTTCCACCTCCATGCTTTGCTTTGCTGGCGCATAGTAGGCACTCAATAAATATTTGGCGAATGAATGGGTGGCCAGATAAGTGAATGCAACAGAGTTAATCATTCCCACCCCAAGGGCGTTAAGAGATGAAAGGAGACGAGGCGCCAAATGCGCCCAGCCCAGCGCATGGTGGGTTCCGATGGAGCTGCTGTCACCATCCTGAAGGCAAACCTTGCAACTGCCTCCCAGGAAGCCGGGCCCACGGCGGAGGGCAGGACAGCTCAGCGGCTCTCCTGGTGCGGCTCCCCCTTCCCAGCTGGAGCTCGGCCCTGTAATTGTTCCCAGCTCCTTGGCAGCCTCCGCAGCTGGCTAATGAGTTTGCACCCGACTGGCCCCTGGGCCGGCCGGACTGCACGGCCCAGGCCTGCCTGCCCATCTGCAGGCAGACAAAAGCCCTCTGTCCTTGGGATCTGTCTCCTGCCCGCCCACTGCCTCCCTGACCAGCCGAGGTCCTGGCTGCCAAGCTCTCTTTCTGCAGCAGAGAAGCCCGGGACCCTGGCGTGGGGCGAGGGCACAGAGCAGAGCAGAGAGTGGGGTCCTGGCCCCAGTCCCAGCTCCGCCCCAACTACTGGGCGACATGGAAGGCCATGACAAGTCATGACCAGGAGCATGGCCTCTGGGGCCAGGCTATCCGGGGAGGGCGGGGAGCCGGGGGGGAACCCTGCCTCCAGCACCCGCCAGCTGTGTGCCCTTGGACAAGTCATGTACTTCCTCGGTACTCAGTTTCCCAGTCCTCAAAGTGAAATAGGTTACATGAGCTAACAGGGGTGGGGTGGGGGTACTCAGCTCAGATCCTCGCACATGTGAGGAGCTACTGTCATTATTGGGCACCCTCTTTTGATCCAGTGTCCTCAGCCTTCTCAGCTGTCAAAGCGGGCTCGCTCAGCCTCGGCATTATTGACATTTTGGACTGGAACATTCTTTGTTGTGGAAGGCCGTCCTGTGCATTGTAAGATGTTCGGCAGCTTCCCTGGTCTCCACTGACCCAGTGTCAAGGTCAAACTCTGAAATTCTCTGATTTGCTTCAGGAGGCCCAGAACCTCCCCCATGATTGGAATCATTGCAAAACAACCCTGACTTATAAACACCCACTTGTAAGTGTTACTTCCCCCAAAAAACTTCCCAGTCTGGGATTCCTAAATGCCTCATGATGCTGGTAGGGAGTCCTAGGGCTGGGAGGATGATGGCTACTTCTTTATGGAGAGAAACCACAAGCTAAATTATGCAAAATCTGTAGCAGGCCCCAGCCCTGAGCACCCTGGAAACTCCTTGGTATGTTCCCCCCCATCATCCTCCTTCTGGATCATAACCCTGCCTTATATCCTGCTACGTCTCCATCCCCAGCTCGGGCCCCAGCACTCACGGAGGTCCTGTCCCCCCGCACAGCCCACGGCTCCTGGCCTAGGACTTACTTCAGAGAGCTGTTCTGGGACCCTCCACACCGTCAGCCCCTCCCCCCCACTGCCCTTCCCCAGTGCTCTGCATCCTCCAGCCACTATGCCTTTGCTGACGCTGTCACCTCCTGCCCTGAGTGCCCTTTCTGTACCTTCCCTGTCTTTCCAGGTGCTGCTCTAAGGTCCCTCCCCCTGAGGCTGTCCCAGATCCCTCCGTCAGGCTCTGCCCTCCTCCAGGCTCCAGAGCCAGCCCTGAGCTCACCACTCTGCCGGAACACATGTCTGCCCAGCATGGCATTGGGTCTATTTATGAGGCTGTCTGTCTGCCCCGGTCCCAGGAGCCCCAGGGCAGGGCCCTGTCTGATTCATGGCCCAGCCAGGGTCTGGCCAGCATCAGGGAGCGTGTGCTAAGCAGCACTGACGTGAGCTGGCTCTGGGAGGAGGCATCGTGAGGTCTGGTTGGCACAGAGCACAGGCCCAGGGGTGGTGGGGACTCTGATGCCAGGGCTGCTAGAGAAGGCTGGAAACCTTCTGGGCTCACTCTCCTTCCCAGGCTACTCACCATTTCCTCCCCCCTTCCCACAGTCACTGACTCATTCACTCAGTAACTCCTTCTCTCGTTCATTCATGCATCTGCCTGCTCCTTCACGTGCCCATTCACTAACGGGAGCTCATCCATTCATTTCTTCACCCACTCCTTTAGAACCAAACTTCCCTGAGCTCTGTGTCGTCCCCGGTCGTGCTCTTTGTAGGAGCCCCGGACACGCCGAGAGAAGCTGGCCCGTGCCCAGCTCAGAAGACCATCCACTGAGGAGCAGTGGTGGGGCTGGGGGGCAGTGGCTGGGGGGACACAGACACGTGAACAAACAAGTGACCGAGAGGCTGGGAGCAAGGAATATCCGTGTGACTGCTGAGGGCCCCGAGCCACCTCACTGAAGAGGTGACATTGGAGCCTGCCTTGGAGATTAAGAAATGCCAAGGAAGGGGGGTACCTGGGTGGCTCCGTCGGTTAAGTGTCTGACTTCAGCTCAGATCATGATCTCGGGGTCTGGGAGTCAAGCCCCGTGAAGGGCTCCCTGCTCAGCGGGGAGTCTGCTTCTCCCTCTGCCCCCATCCCTGCACTCTCTGTCTCTCTCTGTCTCTCTCTCTCTCTCAGATAAATAAATAAAATCTTTTTTTTTTTAAGATTTTATTTATTTATTTGCCAGAGAGAGACACAGCGAGAGAGGGAACACAAGCAGGGGGAGTGGGAGAGGGAGAAGCAGGCTCCCCGCAGAGCAGGGAGCCCGATGTGGGACTCGATCCCAGGACCCCGGGATCATGACCTGAGCCGAAGGCAGTCGCTCAACTGACTGAGCCACCCAGGCGCCCTAAATAAATAAAATCTTTAAAAAAAATGCCAAGGAAGGCCTGGCGGGATGGGGCTTAGAGTCTGGGGAGAGGGAGAGGCAAGGTGACAGAGCAGGGGAAGAGTCACTTTCTGTAGGACTTGGGAACTGTGTGGCTAGGTGACTGGTGAGGGAGAAGGAGGGACAAGGACTGTGCTCAGCCCCCGGCCTTGATCTCAGTACACTGAAGCCACACACAGTGCCCTGGGGGCTGGGCACGCAAGAACCGCACAGACGTCCTGACCTCAGAGAGCTCACTCTCCAGTGTGGGGAGACAGACAACGGAAAAACAAAACAACAAAAACAGAACCCGGGCTGGGGTTCTTCGGGGAGGACCTTGAGCAGGCAGCACTGGTGAGTGCGGCTGCATCTGGTGAGGGTGTCCCCACAGGTCCCTGCTGGGAACTCGAGCCACTTGTCGAGGACAAGGACTGGCTTCCCTTCAGCAGCACAGCCCAGCCGGTCATCCAGCCCAGGCTTCTCGAGGCTTTGCTTGGTCCAGACACGCTTCCTGCCTAATTGACAAGTGAGCCATAACAGGCACCTAAGGGAACTCTGGATGCCTTGGATGAATTTAAATCATCAGGATTTTAAATTACAAATGTAATTTATGCTTACTCTAAAATGCAAACATTACAGTAACACCAACCTAGAAAGGGAGGTCCACTTCTCCGAAATTCCCTTCCCCAGAGGTGACCACTGTTAACAGTTTGGGGGTTCCTCCCCCTGATTTTTGTGTCAATGTCAGTGTAATGTGGATAATTTCTTTGAAATACAGTAATGTGTATTTTTTCTCATACTTCCTTATGTGACACTCTCTTATTCAGCCAGAGGCATCCATTTGCTTCAGGGAGGATTAAAATAGAATAGTAATATAAAAAGGAACAAAGAAGAAGGCTTAGTTAGCTTTTGACTCCCCAAATAAGATCTCAACAGTATTAAAAACTGGCTTTGGTGAGTGACTTGTGGGTTAGGATGCTTTGGGCTACAGATAACAATAAGTCCAACACAAATGTCTTCAACAATGCGTTGTACTGGCTCAGGTAGCCAGACTCCGGAGATAGGGTGTGCTTCAGGTCTGGCTTAAACCAGCAACTCTGACCCATCTCTCTGCAGTCCCTTGGCCGGGCTCTCCTCTATCTGATGGCTTCATCCATGGGCTGACTTCCCTCAAAAATCGAAAGGGCCACACTACAAATTCATCACCACGATACTTAGAGAAAGGGAGAACATGTCTCTTCTGCTAGATCCTTCTTAAGAGCAAGGAAACAGCTTTCTCAGAAGCTCCCAGGAGTCTCCCCTTGCATCTTGGCTAGAGTCACATACTGGTGCCGATGGCTGGGGGTGCACCCTGCACTGTTATCTATGCCTGGGTTTCTGGACCATCATGCTGGCAAGTGGGATGGGACTCCATGACACCCGTCAGAAGTGTCTCTGGAGCCGAAGTTGGGGCTGTCTTTCCTTGAAGCATGAAGATAATGTGAAGGCTAGGTGGATTCCAGAATGAAAACAGGTGTTTTCAAGAAGAGGGGCAGGGAAGGGGCGCCTGGGTGGCTCAGTCGTTAAGCGCCTGCCTTCGGCTCAGGTCATGATCCCAGCGTTCTGGGATCGAGCCCCGCATCGGGCTCCCCGCTCGGCGGGAGGCCTGCCTCTCCCCCCTTAACTCCCCCTGCTTGTGTTCCTCTCTCACTGTGTCTCTCTCTGTCAAATAAACAAATAAAATCTTTAAAAAAAAAAGAAGAGGGGCAGGGAAATAGAAGATGGGCAGAGAATCAACACCATCTACTCTGAGGGAGAAAGCACATTTCTCTGTTCCTACATCTTTTCTGCAGACATCAAGAGTCAGTCTTGGAGGACTAGCATGGAGTTGGACTCTAAGGCACAGATAGAGGGATGTAGGGAAATCTCTGCCCAGCTCGAGAGGAGGTGGGCACTGTTTCTGCTTCTCAGAAGAGCCACCGGAGAGTTAGAAAAACAGATCTGGAGGAGGCAAGAGTGAGACGAAGAGCTGCCTGAGAGACCTAGTGCCCCACCTTTCTTTGAGCCCCAGCCTGGTGAGGCGCTGTGGAAAAGATAGAAGCTCCAGATGGGGGGCTTCTGCCCACTTCTCGAGCTCCAGGACTCTGCTGGAGGCTGTCCTGAAGGATGTTTGGTCCATGCCCACGATGGAACAGACAGGGAGCAGGAGGTGTCTATTAGTTTCTTGGGCTGTCTTGACAAATGACCATAAACTTGGTGGTTTTAAAACAACAGAAACTTACTCTTTGATAGTTCTGGAGGCCAGATGTCTGAAATCATGGTAGTGGCAGGGCTCTCGGAGACAGTCTGTTCCTTCTTCCAGCTTCCAGTGGCTGTTGGCATTCCTGTGACCGGGTCACCGCAATCCCTGCCTCTGCCTTCCATGGCTTTTTTCCCTCTGTTTCTGAGACTTCTCTTCTGTGTCAAATCGCCCTCTAGTTTTCTCTTATAAAGTCACGTGTCATTGGATTTAGGGCCAGGTAGATAGTCCAGGGTGAGCTCATCTTGAGATCCTTAATTACGTCTGCAAAGACTTTTTTTGTGTGTGTGTGGGGGGGTCAAATTGCACTCACAAGTTTTGGGGGTTAAGATGTGGACATGTCCTTTTGGAGACCAGCATTTAGCCCACTACAAGGTGTTCAGACAGAGAGAAGATGACAGATGACAGTGCCCCCCATCGTGCTCATCTCCTGTGTGGTGTAGAAAGGATGCCCCAATTTCCCACTGCCCCCATAAAGGGAGGACACAGAAAGCCCCTGAGAGCTCTGGCTGGTCACTTGCCAGTCAGGACCCTGGACAGGGGTGCAATGACCCTCCAGTCCCAGCCAGACCCCAGGGGATTCGCTGTTGGGGATCTCGGTCAGCCTCACTTCTCTGGAGCCTCCGCCAGTCCTTGCCCAAGTCAGAACAGAGACTGGGTTCCACCAGCTGCACAGGTAAAAGGACAGAAACTGGGGTTCAGAACCATCAGAATGAGACACTACAGCAGAGGGTGACATGAGGCCAAGAGAGGTCCTTTCTTGATGCCGTGAGTACACTGAAGCTTCCAGCCCGTAGACCCCACCTTGGAAGGGAGACCCTTTGTGATGGGGAGTTAGCTCTGATAGGGAACTGAAGTTTGCCTCAACTGAATCTCCCGAAGAGAATGAGTTACCTTTACTTGCAAACAGTTTATTTTTCCTTTTTTTCCACATCTAAGTGTGTACATTATAAGCCTCCTGCAAATGATGGGATGGCCATTTTTTTTAATGTGTATATGCTACACATCTTATTCTTCAAATTGCTTTTTTTAAAAAAAAATACTTTATTGGAGTTTGTGCAAATTGCTTTTAACACTTCATACATGATAGACAAATTTCTATGACAGGCTATTTTAGAGCTACCTTACTTCTTTTTCAGTCTCCATACTATCATTTATTTAATCAGATCCCTATGGGTGGCCACTTAGGTGGTTTGTTGAATTTATTGGAATTGACAAGGGAATCAGCTGAGCAATGTGCAACAATGCCCATTTATGTTGGAGTTGCACAAATTGCAATATTTTTTTCCCTTTCTCCTAAATCTATGTAGCTCTGAAGCTCACATTTCAGCAGATGAAGGAGTAATGACACAGCCCCAGGACCGTTGGTCAGAAAAGGGCACCACAGCCACTGCCACCTTCCAGAGCACTCTGGGAAGTCAGATGGAAGGCAGGTTGCCAAGACACGCCCCTTCCAGTGTGAGTAACATCCGGAACTCTTGAACATAACCTGCTGGCCGCATTTGCTCTATCTAGTTAGTCAATTGTCACTTCTCAAAGAAGGGCAGCGGGACATGGATCTTTGCCTCATTGCAACATTCTAATTGCAACGGGCCTTTAAAAAAAAAAAAAAAAAAACACCCCCCCGCATTTTTCTGTGTATTCCTGGGATATAAATGTGCAGACAGGGCTTGGCTGTTTTCTCACCTGGTGTTTTAATCAGACCCCTTTAGACTCCAAGTGACAGAAACCCTGATGAAATGTAAGCAGAGCAGGAAATGTGTTGTCTCATGCAAATGACAAGTCTGAGGAACTTTAGACATGCTGCATCCAGGTGTTTAATTGATGCCATTAAGACTATCTCTCCATCTCCCTGTGAGGCTTGCCTGCCTTTGTTTTTTTCCAGGCAGATTTTCTCTTTGTGATGCAAGGTGTCCACCAACTGCTACAATCTCATCGTTATAGTTCACAGTCTCAGAAGAGTTTCCAGAGAGCTCTGGCAAAAGTCTCAGGGAAGACTCCTATTGGCCTGGCTTGGATCATGTGTTTATCCCTGAGCCAATTGGTGTGCCTGGGGGGTGGGTGCTCTGCTTGGCCAGAGCACCACCTGCTTGGCCAGAGAACCACCCTTGGTTCATGAGTTGCCCCTGCCTGGGCATGTGGGGAGAGAGCCCCACCAGAGCCACACGGACAGGGCAGGGTTAATGCAGGAGACGTGGTCTGCCACAGAAAGTCTGGCCTGACAGACAGGTGCGGTCGATGCCTGGCCTTCTCCAGGGTTACACCTCTGTCTGTAGAGAAGATGCTCGTTATTTGAATACAGAATTGACTATGGCTGGACTCCATACTGATAGCCACGCAGAGAGGTTGGACCCTGCTCAGGCCTGTCTGAGGCTCCTACTGTCTAGTCCCCCTCAGGCTAAAATGGTGGTGGGGTGGGGGGTGCCATCCCAGCCTGCACCCCTGGGCCCAGGCTTTCCCTGACTCTTGTGCAGGTTCCCCACACAGTGCAAACAAACACGGTTCTGACCTGTGAGAAGACCCCAATGGAGCGGCCCACTCTGAGTTCAGGTGGCGTGAGATTAAATACTGAGTAGCCCTTCTCAACATGTCAGGACACCCTCTATACCATAGCTCAAGATCCTTGTTCAGCCCTCGACTCCCCTAATTCTCACACAGTGGCCTAGGCCTTTGCCACCCCAGGAAAAGCCTAGTTCCTTCGTCCTTGCTCTCTGGCCAGGTCCCTGGCCTGGCTTGCAGCCTCTCTACTGGACGTGGTGTCTCCTGGCTACGTGGGGCATGCTTGTGATTTGGGGGTGCTTGCTGTGCTGGGGGCCGGATCAGGGAGAGTCAGAGGACTGGGGCATGCGGAAGGAAGCACGTGGGGTGGTCTTAGGAACATCACCCAGATTGGGTGCTTCCCGTCTGACCTGCGTGGTAGGGTCTCTGCTGGACCCCACCCCAGTCTCACCTGCCTCCCCTTCCCTCACAGCCCCAGGCTGGGCAATACTGTTCCCTCTTCTAGGCCCCTGGCTGTGCTATTCCCCCTGCTGGAATGCCCTCTCCTGCCTGTCAGTCAGCATGCAGCCTTCAAAATCCCACTGCACTCAAGAAGCCACTACACGCAAGTGGGAATTCGATCTGTGGCCATTCCTAGTGTGTGAAGACGTGTTGTAGCATGTGCTTCCGGCAGCCGGCACCTCTAGCTCTGAGCTGCAGGGGGGAGGCTGTGCTCTACAAGGGAGCCGGTGTCCTCCCATAGCTGCCATAGCCCTCAGCCAATGACCTATTGACCCAGCTCCCTCGTTCCCAGAGTGGGATAACTCCGAGGTGTGGTTTACACAGTTTCCCAGAGTCTCCCTGCGGGATTAAAGTCCACATGGCCCAGGCAGCAGCTTGCTTGTTGACCCACACTTCAGTGGCCTCCTCCTTGTCTCTCTGGCTTCTGCAGCCCCACATGAATTTTCTTGGATCACCCGCTGGTATGGACTGAATTGTGCCCCCCAACCCCCACTGTGACTGTATTTGGAGACAGGGCCTGTAGGGGAGGTAACGAAGGTTAAATGAGGCCATAAGAGTAAAGCCTTAAGGGATAGAATTAGTATCCTTCTAGGAAGAGGAGGAGACACATCTGTCTGTAGAGAATATGCTCGTTATAAGAGACCTCTTTCCACGCACACGCAGGGACGCGGCCACGTGAGGACATGCACGAGGATGCCGTCAGACAGGGAGAGACCACCCTGCCAGGAACGAACCTTGGGGCACCTTGATCTTGGGCTTGCAGCCTCCAGAACCGGGAGAAAATAAACGTCTGCTCTTTAGGCCACATGGTGAGTGGTGGCCTGTTAGGGCAACGCTAGGAGAGTAATACATTTGCCAACGAAACAACTTGCTCGCGTCCCTGTCCCAGGCTCTGCTCCTAGGGGATGCAAACTAAGGCACGTGTTCAACTTCATTAAGCATCAGGGAAATGCAAAATAAACCCGCAGTGTGATACCGTTCCACACCTGCAGGAATGGCTAACAGGAGAAAATTTGGCCCTAGAAGTGCTATCGAGAATGTGAGGCCGTCCCGTGCCATGGATGGAAGCGTGAAGTGGTAAACCATGTTGGAACACTGCTTGCCAGAGTCCGATGAAGCTCAAGATGTGTCTATCCCATGACCCAGAAATCCCACCCCTGAGTACCCCGAAAACTCTGCTCCCCCAGCAGAAATACACACAGATGTTCACCGAAGTGAGGTGCAAAAATGTTCAAAGCCACATTATTTGTGTTGGCTTCCAGACTGGAACCAGCCCACTTCCATCAACAGCGGAATGGATAAACAGATCGTGATCTAGTCATGCAATGGAATACTACAGAGCACGGAAAAAGGAGGCATTTTGTTGCCTGTAACAACATTGATGAATGTCAAAACGTGCTCCAAAAGAGGCCAAACACAGAAGAGTACCTACCATAGTATTTAACTTATATGAAGTTCAAGAGCATAACATTTACATGGAAACGTGTACAAATCATATACGGACAACTACATGAACAATTCGGGGAACATTTTTTTAGGGTATACGCCTATTAGGAGAATTATTTTGATTCCATTTCTTCTGCTGTCCTGATTCCCACTTAGGATAGCCAAAGAGGCCTCCGATTCCCCCTCCTGGCTGAAGTCAGAGGGCCTCAGTTTCCCTCTGTGGCTAGGGCATGCTGGCCTACCCCAGGTGCTGTGAGGCTCTAAGAGCTTCTCGAGGTAGTAAGATCAGGTCGTGAGCCCTTGGACCTACTGGCCCAGCTCCCGGCATTCCCGAGGCCAAAGGTATCCGAGGGGAGGGCAGATACTGCAGGCCCAGCCTTAGCTGCTCCACCAGCCAGGTGCAGGAATTGGGCAGCGGGTGAGCATGAAGTCAGGGCCAGGTCAGGCAGGGGACACTGGAATGGACAGGGCAGAGCCCAGGCCTAGGGGCTGCTGGGCAGGGGGGCAGTAAGGCCCCAGACCTCTCAGTGCCCACCGGAGCAGGGGCTGGGCTTCTTAGGGCCTGCCTGCTCTTCTCTGGGCCTCTATTTCCTCTTCTGTCAACTTCTGCCCAGAGTTGCTTCCTCAGCAGCTTGAGGATTGAAGGAGAGTGAAGATGCTTACCTGGGGGCCAGTGGGGCGGTGGTCAGCGCATTTCATAGCCAAGGAAGCTGAGGCCCAGAGAGGTTAAGGGGCTTCTCTGAGTCACACAGGATTTGAGCCCAAGTGTGCTTTTCCGACCTGACGCGTTTCCCCCATGCCTGCCTAGGGGCTGACATGGTGTGATCTGAGGGGCGTAAGGAAGGCCAGCCCCCAAAGTCAGGCTCTGTCTCTTCCAATGCTTGAGTTTCCACCATTAGCGCTTTATTCCTCTGGGTAAAGCAATACCCTCTTCTGAAAGTGTGTAGGGATGAGGGGCAAGATATGCCAGGTCTGATGTTTTGCAACAAATGATTGCCTGGACGAAGTGGAGAGCAGGGGCCCCCGAAGGGGTGCTAAGATCCCTGCATTCACTTCCTCACTCCCACCATTTGATGACTGGAAAGCTGAGGCCCTTCGGGGAAGGGCACCGGGCTGCTGGGACTCATACCTGGGGCCTCACCTCCTGCAGCCTCCCTTCTCTGCCGGAAGGACCTAGGCCAGAGGGGGCTGAGCAGGAGAGGGCCAGAAGAGGGCCCAGGGGCTCTTCCTGGGGGCTGCCCCAAGGCCTGCCGGGGCTTGGGTGTCTGCGGTGTGCTTCTGCAGAAGGGTGGAAGGCCTGGGCGCAGTCTTGGGCCCTGAGATAAGCCCTGCCTCCCATCAGCTGCTGAGCCCACACCCACACCCTCTGTCCCCAGCGCACACGGAGCCCCACGCCCTGACCCGACACTGTACAGAGCCGTGGACTGCAGCTGGGTCGGCCTCCCGCCTGCTGGGGCTCCTCGGATGGCCCGGGACCTCCCCGGAGCTGCTTCGGACCCACACGAGCCTCCTGGCCTCTGAGACAGGGGTCCCTTTGGAGCAAGGCTCTCCTGGCCGCTCAGCCACGCACAGACCCCCAGCTGCTGCCCCTCTGTTCTGGGCTGGGGTCCCCAGAAGCAGACCTGAACTAGGATTTGAGGGCATAGAGTTGACTTGCACGGTGATTTGCGGAAGCCTTAAAGGAGGTGGGAAGTGAAAGAACAGGGAGGGAAGGCAATCTGGACAAGTCACAGAGCAGCAGGTGGGAACTGGGACCTCCGGGAGGTGCTGAAGAACCAGTCTTAGAGCTGTCCCACCCAAGGCACCAGGGAGCTGGAGCATCTGTCCACCAACCCTGTTCTTCATCCTGTCTGCTCCTGAGGGCATGAGCCGAGGGCACCTTTGGCCGCCCCCCGGGGACCCACAGACACTTGCTAAGTGCCATGGGACTGTGGGCAGGCCGGGAGGGAACTTGCAGATGAGAGAAGAGATCTGGGGGGAGAGAGCCTGAAGGCCCAGGGTCAGGAGGGCCTGAGTCCCAGCTCTGCTGCTGACTCACCTCTGAGGGTCAGTTGTTGCATCTACAAAATGGGAATAAAAATACTGCTTACCCCCCAGGTATGTGGTGGGGAGCCAATGCGATAAGATTTGTAAGTGGCCGGGAGTGGTGCCGGCACCAGGTAGAGATTGATAAATGGGGCTTTTTCTTCCCTCCTCCAGGGCAAAGATCAGGCTGACTCACCCAGTGTGTGGGCACCCGACTTGCTGTGTGTACTAAACATTGTTGCTTCTAGATCCTGTCCTCTCCCTCCCCTTCCCTCTTTATCTTCTATTTTTAAAGTCAAATAGTGACTGATATCTAAGCCATGCGAGGCTGGGGTAGGCTCTGGGGACCTAGGAATGCCCTGAGCCTGTCCTTGCCCTGGGAGATCATAGTCCAGTCGGGATGATGCAAATATGTAGCCAGGTGATGACCGGGGCGGGGGCTTTGACAGGTAGGTAGAAGTTTGTGGGTCAGGCCCGAGGCAAGGAGGTGGTGCAAGCAGAAGGAGGAGCCAAGGGACTGGGGTGGAGGCATGGAAATTGTTCTAGGGGCAGGAGGGAGGGCGAGCAAAGAAAGGCAGGCAGACATAGGAGCTTGTATTTTGAGTTATCCTTGAGTTACAGATGCGGACATGGAGGCTGAGGGGGCCGTGTCTTGCCCGGTTGCTGTCAGAGCAGGGCTGGCCAGGGCTCTGCCCGATACACTCCTCCACCCTCGCCTGAGCCAGAGCTGGAGGCCCGTGGGCCCGGGACCATTGTCTTCCTGGTGTGCGGTGGGGATGGAGCTCAGGGGTGGGCGGCCTTGGAAAACGAGGCAGGGGGCCTCTGCTCTGGCTCCTCCCTCCCCTTCCCTGCCTGACCCGTCTGCACTTCGCAGCACTGCTAGCCCAGACTGCTAACAGCGCCCTGGAGGTTGGGGGTGAGAAATCCTCCACCTCCATGCTTTTTGCTCTAATTCCATATAAATTTTACATCGCTGATATATCCATGTCTGTCCTTCAAATCAATAAAGCTTATCATGACTTACTAGTTACTAAAATAATCTGCCTGTAAAGAATACAAGACATTCGGAGTTTATACGGTGACAATGTCCTTCTGTTTGTTCCTCAGTGTGAGCCGGGGGGAGGTCCAGGCAAGGGCGGGGGCAGGTCCCCAGAGAGATGTCAAGGTTCACAGACCAGGAGGAGTCCAGTGTTTCCACACATGTACTGAAACACCTCTAGATCCACACTCGTGTGTGCGCACTAGTGCACACACCCCATCCACACTTACCGACCCTTCATGCACCTGTTCTTACACATACCCGGACGTAAACACACGCACCTGTGTGTGCTTATGTCACTTGGGCACCCACACACCCGTGACCTATCACACGACTTGCACGCACAGCCTGCAGGCACACACGCATCCTCATGCCCATACACATATGTAGGCACAAGTGTGCACACACGTGTGAGCCACAATCGGGCAGACTTACACACGCAGGGGCACTCCTAGTCACGTATACTTGTCCCTGTCGGCATGCACAGGAATGTGCACACGTGTGAATTGTGCACGAATACCCGTCACATGAGACACAAACCCGAATGTCTGTAGTCGTGCAGAAATATCGCTAGTTGTGCACACTGAGACTACATTTTCCACGTCGGTGCTCCCTTGTGCGCATGAGCTCCAGCCTGGTCCCACTCCCCTGGATATGCTGTTTCAAAGTCCCGGGGAGGGAGCTTCAGGTGCTTGGCCCTGAGTGGGTGTGGGCACGCTCCCCTCCTCAGCCTTCCCTGCCCTGCCCTTGTCTCCAGGCTGCCCCCTCCCAGGAGGAGCTCTCCTTCCACCCTGGCAGTAATGAGCGCTCAGGGCCAGGGGGCCGGATTCGGCACTACTCCCTGGGAGGGATCTCCCCAGCCTGGCAGCTGGGAGCCTGGCGCCCAGAAGGGTCTACATAGCAAGGCCTGAGTAGAGGCAAGAGCAGGATCCAGTCTTTTCAAAGAGACCAGTTTGGATCACAGTTTGAGCGGATGGATGCCCCAGGCTCCCCCACTTCCAAAAACCTGCAGGTTCAAGTGCCTGGGGTCATGCTTTCCAGTGAAGATGCTGCCCCTGAAATGTGTCTCCAAGACACATTTATTTATTTATCTTTGAAGATTTTATTTATTCATTTGAGAGAGAGAGAGAGAGGGAGGGAAAGGAGAGAGAGAGAAAGCACAAGCAGGGGGAGTGGCAGAGGGAGAAACAGCAGACTCCCCACTGAGCTGGGCCCCCTGACATGGGGCTCGATCCCAGACCTGGAGATCATGACACTTAACCATCTGAGCCACCCAGGCGCCCCACCCAAGGCACATTTATTAGGGGAGGGTGGGGCCAGCTGAGGGAGAAGACTGGCCAACTTCTGCTCCACCGTCAAGCTCCCTGGGGGACAACTGAGAGGCTGGGGACTGACACTGACCACAGGGGGACAGGCTTGCAACCAGATGCAATCCCAGATACCAGCACTGGGAGATGCCGAAGGGTCCTCTGTACCAGCTGGGAGGGGTGGGACATCAGAACACCGCCAGACCCCTTCCCCTTCCCACCCCAGGTGGCGAGAGGTGTGTCTCTTGGACATCAGATTCCTTGCAAAGAAAGGTTTTCTGTATCAGAGCCTCCAGGGCTGGAAGGGATGTAAGGGAAAGGGTGCTCATACCCAGCGAGTGCAGGGGTGCAAACTGGAACATCATTCTTGGCAGTATACTTAAAATGTGCCTGTCCTTTGACCCAGCTAATTCACGTCTAAAAATCTGTTCCTCGTGGACAAATCATATAAACAAGATGTTCACTGCAGCGTGTTTGTGAACACGACAAATGAAGGCCATCCAGAAGGCATCAGCAGGTGAACGGTTAAACAGACAGCAGTCTGTCTGACTGTTCCAGGGGCCATTGTGGAGCTGCTAACATTAAGACTGGGGTGGATCCATGTGTGTTGGTCTGGAAAGATGCCTCCGGAATGAGGAAGGCAGGCTGTAGAATGGGGAGACCTAGGTCTCCATTTATTACTTTAAACACTTCTAAAAAGTCAGATATAAAACATATATCTGAATCCATAGCAAAAGGCTACATACCTCATTCTCGGAGTGGTTACCTTGGAGTGAGAGGCAGGGAGAAGACTTACTTTTTAATCTAGGTGCTCCTTATATTCTTTACATTTTTTTTTTTTTTTTTTTAGCCACAAGCTTTTGTGTATGTATTGTCTTACTTTGTAATTTAAAAAAAAAAAAAGAAAGCATTAAGATTTCTTGTCCCATTATTTAATAGATGGAAGGCACAAGGAGGTAGAGACCCACCCAAGGTCACTCATGACCTTGGCTGTACTTCTGACCTTGACTCCACCCAGAGGCCACCCTCTGCTGCCCAGTGGCAGGGCCTTGGGGCTGTGAGGGGAACCATGGCTTCCTAGGTGGGGATGGGTGGGGAAATGGGCTTTGGGCTGTGGGTCAATGATGCTCAGTGGGGGAGCAGGCCCACCTGGGTGAGAAGAGATGTCCCCGTTCCTGAAAGAATCACCTGTGTGCCAAGATAGCAATTTTTTTTTTTTTATCACTGGGTTTCTGACATCCCTGTTCTACCTCGGGGCCTTGCTTGGCAGACCCTGGCTCTGCCAGCTTCAGAAACACTGCTGAGAAATGCCACCCTTTGCTAAAGGCCCGATGGATGCCCCGTCCAGTGCAGTTTACTGTGGGCACCGACCCACACTGTCTTACTTGACTGAGGAGGCAGTACTGCCCAAAGGTCAAAGCCATCATCCCAGGGACTCAGACTCCTGAGTCAAAGCCCACCGCTGCTGCTCACTAGCTAAATGACCTGGGAAAGGACCCTCAGTCTTTTTGTCTATATTATGACAGAACAGCACCTCCCCATAGGGTTGTTGAGGGCTAAAAAGTGCTTAGGCCAAAAAGTTGAAACAACCCCAATGCCCTTCAGAGGATGAATGGATAAACCAAACGTAATCCATCCCTAGCATGGGATGTCATTCTGCCATGGAGAGGAATGAAATACGGACACATACTGTGCCGTGGAGGGGACTTGAAAACCTGATGCTAAGTGAAAGAAGACACAAAAGGCCACGTCGAGTGATTTCATTTATATGAAATGTCGTCCAGAGTAGGAAAATCCATGGGGACAGAAAGTAGATCGGTAATTTCAGGAATTGGGGATGGGGGGGGACCGAGATGTGGGGAATGACTGCCAAGGCTATTTCTTTTTGGGGAGATAAAAATGTTCTGGAACTAGATGGTGGTGATGGATTGTATAACTTTGTGAATATACTAAAACCCACTGAAGTGTACTCTTTAAGAGAGGGAATTTTATGGTGTGTGAATTATGTCTCAATAAAAAAATATGTAGCAAAAAAGAATTAGGAATGAATATAAAATTTATGTACAAACGTAGCACACAGTACTATTTTACTGGTGGGAAATTGGACAAACTTAAATGTACACCTATGAGGCGACACGTTACGATACAGCCTTACGATGATATATTATGTAGTTAGGAATACAATCTTAAAATTAAATACAGTACTTAGGATGGTGCCTGACACATGGAGTGCTGTTAGCGTGGGCTGTCACTAAGGAGCCCCGGGACAAGCCCATGCACCCGCCCTCTCACCCCTGCACGGCAGATGAGGAAGCAGGGGCTGGGAGGTGGGGACACGATGTGGCCACTCTGCCCTCCTTCCAGTCTGCTTCAGGCCAGTATGGGTGCCCGTCCTGGCTCTGCCACTCTCTAGCCATAAGGCCCTGGTCTAGGCCCTCCCTGACGCCCTGAGCCGCCCTTGGCCTCCGTGTCCCCACTGTGTGGGGAATAGGTTCCCTGGGAGGAGTCTCAGGGTGCGCGGCCCAGCCGGGGGTTCTGTCACAGGGGCTCTGGGTCCTGGCCCTGCATGGCTAGAGACTCTAGGGAGACAGGATCACTTCTTCCCGCCCCACCTGCCTGGAGTAGTGAGCCCCGCCTCCCTGGGGGTCACTCGCGGGCGGGGGAGGGAGAAGCCCCTGGGAAGCCTCTGGAAGCAGAGGCTAGAGGCATGGCCTTTCCTTCTGCAGGTCCTCACTCCATTTACTAGCCTGGGACCCCTTTTTAGTCAGCTGTCCTTGGGAACAGAATCCTACCTCCCTGGGGCCTCGATTTCCCCGGCTGAGCCGGCCCAGCACAGCACTTCTGACAACGTGCTCTGGAGACCCAGACTGCCGGAGTCCAAATCCCACTTTCCCTGCTCAGGCTTCCTGAATGCTTGATCCCGGGCAGGAGAGTTTACCTCTCTGACGCTCAGGTAGCTCACCAGCAAGATGGAGATAAGAGCCCCCACCTCATCGGTCCTCGTGAGGCCACGATGAGAGAGCCTACGGTCTGCTTCGCACAGAGGCTGCCGTCCCGTGAGCGCTCGGGGCCTACAGGCTACTGCCATCATTGTAGTTTTAGCCGTGAAGGGGTCGGAGGACACGTGTGTGCCTGGAGGCGAGGGGCCAGCTCCCTGAGCCCCCGTCTCCCAGCTCCCCGTGTGCTGTCCCCCTCAGTCTCTCCAGCACTGAGTGATGGACAGGCCGGCCCAGTGGCAGCCTGGCGGGCCTGTCCTGGCAGCGGCTCCCTCCAGGCGAGGCCCTCTGAGCTGCGGAGAATTAATTAGGCCACATTCCTCTTCCAGGGCTCCTGGGGCGGGCCTGCACACGGCCCCCTTCCGAGCTGCCGAGGGCCCTTGGCTCAGGTCCCTGGCAGGCCGAGGCGAGGCCCACACTCCGCTCTCCCCTGGGAGGGGCTGGGCGGGCCCTGGTGAGCTGGAAGCAGTGGCTGGAGAGCAGACCACGACAAGCCAGCTGCCCAAGGCCAGCCCCTGCCCTGGCTCTGTCCTGCTTAGCCACCTTCACTGGTGCCCATCACTCAAGCTCAAAGTCCTGGGACTGGATGCCATTTCCAGCCTGGCCCCCGCTGAGCGGGCCGGCTGCCTGTCTCCAGATCCTTCCGAGCTCTGGCCAGACACGCCTCACGCCTATCCCCTTGTAGCGATGCCCTTTCCCTCGTCCGAGTGTGTGCAAACCCTACCCATTCTCCAAACTGCCCCCCGTCCCCCACCAACCCAGCTGGAAGGGCAGTCCGTAACATAGCCCTCCTCCTGTCCCATCACTTTGCCTCGTCTGTCTTCCCTGCCAGCCCGTGAGACCCTTGAGTGGAGCAAGTGTGGTTTGAGCCAAAGGCATGAAGCACAAGTGGAGGGCATTTCAGGCATGGGAATATTCTCCTGGGAGACATTGTCTGAGGCTGTGATGGGCAGTGAGAGCTGCTGTAGTCTCCCTGCTTGGAGCCCCTTCCCCCCACGCCCGGGGCTCTGGCCTGACCTGGGGCTCAGGAGGGCACGGCCCATTGCTGCCTCCCCCTCTCCAGCCTTCCCCGGACCCCCTTCTTCTTTTGCTCCCTGAAAGGGGCTGAGAATGGCTCCCTTCCTCACCCGGCCTTCGCCTCTGCTGGCCCACCTGTGTGCACCATTCTTGTCTACTCTCCTCCTTCACATAATTGACTCCCTTGAGCTTGGCCTCGATGTCACCTCCTTCGGGAAGCCACCCTGGGTTCTCCCACCCCAGGGACTCCATCACCGTGTGGATGTCTTATCAGAGAGGCGGTGAGGCGTAGAAGTTTAGAGCCTGGGGTTTAAATCCCGGCTCAGCCACATACTAGCTGTGTGACTTAGAGCAAGTTACTCAACCGCACAGCTTCCTCTTCTATGGCAATGGGAATAATAATGATAGAACCTGCTGTGCAAGTTGCTGTAAAGAACCAAGGAATTTGTGTGCATAAAGCGCTTAGTGAGTGCTCAGTAAATGCTAGCTATTATTTTTATCTTAATATTTAACAGTGTTTTTCTTTTCTTTTGTGAGGCCAGGAGCTGTGTCTGTCTTGCTCACGAGAGTCTCCGGAGAGGTGATTATTCATGAGCAGATGACTTTTCTAAACTGTGTGGGGAGAGCCACCCGAGGACGGAAAGGCCCCGTCTGCGGCCTGGCTATGCATCAGGCTGCCTAGTCCTGGACACGGGACCACACTCCCCTCTGCCTCGGCTTCCATCTGTGCACGTAACCTGAGTAAATCTGGGTCATCTTGTGCCCCCTTCTGGCCTATCCCTGCCTGGTGTTCCAGCCCAAAGGAACATAAATTTGACTCGCAAAGCCTTGACAAAACCAGTTAAGTATTTATGGCAAAGGCAGAAAAAGGCAGGAAAAGGGGAGATTTTGTCCTACGAACTCCAGACAAGCTTCCTAAAGTGCTGACATCTTGCTTCCAGGGTTTGCTTTGACTCAGCAGCTGCCCCTCCCAGATTTCCCTCTGCTCCTTCCGCACACCGTCCCACCTTCTGCCCTGTTTCTGGCCCCCCCCCCCCCCCCCCCCCCCCCCCCCCCCCCTCGCCCGGGGCGGGCCGCGGGGCCCCCCCCCCCCCCCCCCCCCCCCACCCCCCCCTCCTTGGGGGCACAAAGGG
>NC_058406.1:31494841-31501130 GCF_002201575.2 Neomonachus schauinslandi
CCCCCCCCCCCCCCGCTAGCTGCACTGTGGTCTAGTAGCAGGAGCAGACTTGGGGCCCACATGACCCCTTGGCCCTGCAAACTGCTTGTCCTGTGGAGACAAAGGTGACCGAGGAAGGTCAGAGTAGGACCCCCTAAAGTGCAGGGCCCGAGCTGGAGGGCCCCACTCCCCAGGAATAAGGCTCCAAGAGACTGCACCGTTCACCTTGCCTATACCTGCCTCCTGGGCCTCCTCCCCTCCCTTTAATCGTCTCTGTGACTTAATCATTTGGGTCTCTGATCTCTGAACTCTGGCCAGGGCCACAGGGACTTGTGCCAAGGGCAGTGAATGCCTGCTTCCCTGGGCCTCTGACACACCCTCAACTGGGATCTCGGCCTCCCTCTGCCAGGCCTCCCTCACACCTGCTATCCTAGGGTTGCCCTACTCAGTTGCCCAGCCTGGCCACTGGCTATTGATTTGGGGTTTCCCAGGGGCAGGGCCATTTTGCAGGGGCTGCTGGGCTGCCAGGGAGTGAGATTCCTCCAGCATGAGGCTCTGCTGAGATTTGAGAAGCGTGCCCTGGCCCTGGGCCCCCTTATTCCAACCCTCACTACCCAGGATGCCCTGTGGACCCCTGAGGGCCAGGGATGAACTTGCTCCCCTGTCCAGTCTTGCCCTGTGCAGCCCTCAGGTGGCATAGTTCCAAAGCCCAGCTCTGACCAGGGCCCCTGTGACTCAAAGACCTTTTGTTGCCCACCAGAGAAGGTCCAGCCTCCTTGCTTGGGTCTCGACGTCTCTCTGGCATCATCTCCTGTTGTCCGTTCCTCACCATGCTCCAGCTACATGGGGTCCTCCACGGGATCCACCTCTGTCCCTCCTGCTACCATGCCTTCACCCTCCCAGTTCCCTCTGTCTGGAATTCCCTCTCCGATTTCTTCCTACTTGAGTCTTACTCATCTTTGGAGACGGTGGGAGCAGCCCCTTTGTCCAGGAGTCTTATTCTGACCACTCCTCTTTACCCCAGCTGCTCCGCCTCAGGTCCTCCAGCTCGGAGGCTCTTCTGCTCATTACAGAATCACTTTCGGTGGCCTGACAAGCAGCCTCTGCCTCTTATCAGGCCCAGGGCTGAGCCCAGCAGTCTGTTTCGTGTTCACACCTGCCCTACAAGCTCGAGACTATATTGTTTCCCATTTTGTAGATTAAAAACAAAAACAAAACTAAGGCCCAGAAAGAGAAAGAGATTTGTCCCAGGTCATGCTGCAGTGGTGATCCATGAATTCAACCAATAATATTTATTAAATACACACACCCATACATCCATATGTACTATATAGACTCTGGGTTCAAGTCCTGATGCCACCACTTACTGTGTGACCTTGGGCAAGTAAATTGCTTTCTCTGTGCCCCAATTTTTCCTCATCATTAAAACAGAGGTAATAAAAGTCCCTATGTCATAGGGTTGTTGAGATGGAGAAAATGAGTTAATACGGGTCAAGTGCAAGTATACGGTAGGGTTTCAATACGTGTGGCATGTTGTTCTTCCATGAGGGGGTCAGGGCTGGCTTCGTGGACATGGCAGTGTGTAAATAATTATCTTGCAATAGCCATTCTGGCCACCTGCCTCTCCCAGCACAGGCCAGCCGGGAGAAAAGGGAACAGCTTGTCGCAGGAGGATTTGGCGGACACGGAGGCTGTGGGTCCAGGCGGCCGCCAGCAGGGGTGATCGTGACTGCTGGCCATCCCTGGAACTCCGGTGGGCTGCTTCTTGGGCCTTGGCAGGACTGGCCAACCCAGGCCTAGAGCCCTGGGCTTCCTCGGTCAAAACTCACGTCTTGTTCCCTAGCGAGGGCAGAGGCAGGGGACAAGCTAGGGCCAGACCGTAGGTCCATCGCAGCACCCATCACTGGCCCCTCGGGCTGCGCACAGTCTTGGGATCCATCTGGCTCCAGCCCTCACTGGCCAGATTCACTCTGGGCCTCACGACAGTTCCCGGCGACGGCTGCTGGAGCAGAAGTGGGTCTTGACTCCTTCCAAACATGCTCTTGGGAAAGGCCTGGCCATAGGTGACTGGCCCGATGGGAACACAGGTCCTGGAATGCTGGATGTCAAAGCTGCAAACAGCTGCCCAGGCACATGATAGGCAAAAGCCTAGAGAGGCTGGGTTAGCAGCTAGAGGTGCCCAGCAAGGGCACAGGGAGTGGAACCCAGGGCTCCGGCCACCTGCCCCAGACCCTTTCTCTCTCCTTTCTGTGTCCCCCTAACCTCTGAGCAGCCGCTTCCCGAGAGGTGCCTCCCACCTCTGCTTCAGCCAAGACAAAATGCCAGAGTACCATTTCATCGTTTATTACAAACACAAGTTCGCAGGTAAATAATTGAGTTTAAAAAAATACATTAAAATAAATAATCGGAATTCTCAAAGTTCTGAGAGCAAATAAGTTATATACAGACAGGTGAAGCAGAGCAGGCCGTTCTCACCAGGAGTGTCCCGAGGACATGAGGGTGAGAGGACTCTGGGGAGGGAGAGCTCGAGGGGACGGATGGGGGCCCCCCAGGACACCAGCCCCATCCAGCCTCCAGGGCTGGCTTCGGTCTGAGTGTCCACCACTGCTCATTGATCCTGGTTTGTAGCCAACAGACAGGAAACCTCTCAGGGCGTGGCCTCCAGGTCAGCACGCTCCTCACGCGGTTCCTTCCAGCGGGGTGGTGGGGCCAGGGCCGGCGGGCGAGGCCGCTCTGCAGCTGAGGGGCTGAAGGCTTTCCTGGGCAGGCGGAGGGCACGAGCTGCCTTGGGGGAAGCTCCCTCACCCCAGCAGGTGGGGTCCCTGGCCCTGGGCTGCCCCTCTCCTCGCGGCTCCACACAGGCTCCTTCCCAGCTTTCCTTGGCAACCAGCACTATCTCTTCCTCCGCCTGGGGTGTATGGGTCTCAGCTCCCTCACTGAATCCTGGTGTCGCCTAGCAAAGCGGATCTTGGCGGCAGAAATGTTCCTGGAATTGAGAAAGGTCCATTTAGCATCTCGGGAGATATGGGCTGCCCAAGAGTTCCCCAGGACAGGCAGCAGCGATAGGACCTGGCCCCCTGAATCACAGCTGCCCCGGGGTCAGAGGGCAGCCACAGCTCACTCTGGAAACAAAGTCTGCACAGCAGGGACAGGCCAGACCAGGCCTAGAAGCTCCTCGGCCCACAGGGACTTTGAGGAAGCTGATGTTCAATGTCAAAGGCTGCCGGAACAACCAGAGGGCCAAGAACAGTGTACCTCCTGTGACTTGCCTTCCCACTTCCACACCTTTGCTCCTGCTGTTCCTTCTAGGCTCTTCACCTCCCCTCACCCAAATTCCATAGACCAAAATTCCCATTCTTCAATGTTCAGCTCAAGGTGGCTCAACCCAGACAAATATGGGTCCTAGCTGCCCTTCAAACTGGGATGAGACCCCGGCAGGGACTCCGGCGTCATCCAAGTGGTCTTGTCCTGGCTCCAAGGGTTCTAGCCTGGAGCTGGGAGGCTGGCTGCAGTTCCCAGCTATGGGAACTGAGGCAAGTGTGGCAACCTCTCCAAGCCCCTTCCTTAGTCTATAAAATAAACACAGGCCTAGCTGGTGTAAGGATGAGAATGGGTTGGAAGAGCAAGCTCTTCGCCCACTACGAGGTGCTGGGCACTTGCAAAGTCTGAATCTTGATTTTTTTTATCCTCGGACAGTTCCTAAGTATCTGCTGGGTCTTCCCTATCCCTTCCCCATCCTGCCCTGCCTCCTATGTTTCAGCCTCTCCACAAAAATGGGAGCCCCCAGGGGGGCCACGCTGGGCCTCAGCACTGGCCAGCTCCAAGGAGCCTCAGGGACAGAGGTCTGAATGGTTAACACCCCTCCAGAGCTCCCACTGGGTGCCAGGCCCTGCCTGAGGACCTCCATCTACATCAACGCATCCAACCTCACAACGACCCCTAGACATGGCTTGCACCGGCGTCCCTGGTTCAAAATGGGAACCTGAAGCACAGAGAAGTGAAGTGATAAGCCCATGGTCACAAAGGCTTGTTTGTGGCAGAGCTGGGGTTCAAATCGGCCAGTCCTGGCTCAGAAGCTGCCCCTTTAGCCACTCGGCTGCACGGCCAGATGTGGGGGCTCTATTCTCAAGTCAGTTTGGTTGGACAGACATTCATGGGCACATCCCGAGTGCCAAGCCTCAAGCTGAGCCATGCTGAGGCTGCCAGGAAGGGGATCCGGTCTGGGACAGGGAGGAGGGGACAGGCTAGATCGTTGACCACTCTGGACCCAGCACATAGGAGATGCTCACCACCTGAATGAACACCTGAGGGCCTTCCACAGTCACAGTCCCTCAGCCCCCACCTAAGAAAGTCAACCTCCGGGCCTGGTGGGGACAGAGAGCACAGCAGCTAAGACCTCCAGCTCTGGAGCCTTCCAGATGCCTGCCACGGACCGCTGGGACCTTGGGCAAGTGCTTTTACCCCTCTGAGCCTCAGTTCCCTTGGCTGCCCGGTAAGGACCCAGTCCTGCCTTCTTTGGAGAATGAGGGCAACGTGCAAAGCATACAGGAGGTTCTCGGCCAGTGCAGGCACCCCTTACCTCAGCTGTTGGAGGAGCTCCCCTGTGGACATCCATGTCCGGCCAGCTTGGAACACGTTGGCGGGGGACCCGCTGCCTGGGACTACCACAGCTTCGGCCCTGAATGAACAGTATTAGGACCCGAGTGAGGGGTTGTCCAGGGCCCTGAGAACACCTGGCTGTGGGCCCAGTGCCCCCCCCCCAAGCAGATCCATTTCCACCCCTGTGCACCTGGCATCCTTCCTTTCCCAGGCGGGGTAGGGGCTGAGGAAAACCGAGCTGCCGGGAATGCGTTCTTAGCCTCAGAAAGAGGCAGCTGGGTGCCTGGCCTTCCCAGAATCCAGCCACCTGCAGCTGAGCACAGTCCTTTGCAGGGGAAACTGAGGCAGGGGTGGAGCCACAGCTTGAGTCTCAGAGGAGTTTCTCATATATCATCATAGGAAAGGCAGGTTTGGGACTGTGAAGCCAGTTTCTACTTTCCCCAAATGCTCCAAGTGGATGAGCGAAGGAACAGTCTCCCACTCCTTTTACAGGTGGGAAAACTGAGGCCCAGAGAGTTAAGAGACTTGGCAGAGCTCCCCACCCCCTGCCCTCCAGCCCCCAGCAACTCTGTGACAACCTTGGGATAGTGCCCCAGCCTCCCAAGTCTAGATGTTACTTCTCCACCCAGAAAGCTCCAAAGCCCTCCGCATCACAGCTCAGAAGCCAAAGCCCAGTGCCCTTGGGCAGACAGACTGAGGCTGAAGGCCCAGCTCTCCTTCTGACTAGCTGTGCAGCCTGAGAGGACAAGTCCTGTCCCCTCTCTGCCTGAGCTGCTTCTGCTGTCACTTGGGGAGAGTCCCTCCTGCCCAGGAGTGAGGCTGAGATGCTCTCAGAAGCCCCCGGAGCTGGGCAGTGGGAGGGACTCGGGGTGACTGGTTTGCCACAGAAAGGGATACTGCCCACGAGCCCCGGGCAGCCTACAGGCTCCCAGGACCCTGCTCCTTCACCATTAGCGACTCTGCTCGGCTGGTCTTCCAGGTACTGGGTGCCCACTTACCAGGGCCTTCGATGGCAGAAGGTGGCACAGGTGGGGTCCCCACCACTGGAGCATTCACAGCGTTTTGGCAGGGAGCGGCGCCGGCGTCTTGGCGGGTTTCCCAGGCCGTAAGGAGCTGTCTGTCTGTGGGCAGGCAGCCAGCAAGGTAGTGGTGTAGGGTGGAGAGATAGGAGGGGAGAAGGAGAGGGAGAGAGGATTAGATAAACTCCAACCACTGGCAAGCAGAGACTGCCCACAGCACACACTGGGATGGCCACCCATGCCACCAGGGTGCAAGCAAAATGTTACCAGCCCCTGGCCTCAAGAAGCCCCAGCACAGGCCCCTCCCTGGTTGCCAGGTGGTCCTGGACAAGGTCTGTCCCCTTTCTGGGCCTCTGCTTGCTCCTGCAGCCCTGGTCCCGCTCAGTAAGCCTCCCAGCATGGAGAGGAGGAGCTGAAACAGTGCTCCCTCCCTAAGTCGGGAAGTGGGGCGTCCTCCCAGCCCCTCCCCTCTCTCCCAGCCAGGAACTTGAGCTGATGGAGAGGGCCAGGCTGGTCCCCCTGGAGAGGGGAGGAAATGGCATCTCACAGAAGTAAACATACAGGCTCACAGCTAAGCTGCCCTCACCTGGTCACCCCTTGACTGGAGGGGCCATAAATGTATCTTAGAGCTCTGACTTAAAACTGGTGTGCGCAAGTGCTCGTGTGTGTGTGTGTGTGTGTGTGTGTGTGTG
>NC_058406.1:31501140-31544032 GCF_002201575.2 Neomonachus schauinslandi
GTGTGCGCAAGTGCTCGTGTGTGTGTGTGTGTGTGTGTGTGTGTGTGTGTGTGTGTGAGTGAGTGAGTGAGTGAGTGAGATCAGGGGGGATTGATTTCAGATGCAAAGTCTGGCCAAGGCAGGCTGGGGGCAGGGCAAGGGCCCTGTGGCCGGTTGGACCAGCACCTTCGGGTGCCAGAGCTAATTTTAGACAATGTGGTTGAAGTTATACTGACTCCAGGTAGACCCAGCACGCAGGGACTGGCAGGGTTCCCGCCCTGAGCGAGTGTTTGGATGCGGATTAGCTCCACACACGCTTACGTGCAGGGCTTCTCTTGCCTTTTGCAATTTGGGGAAGGGAAAAAAAACCCACAAACACACAGAGAAACTTCAACTCAAAGTATGCAGTGGCCCGGAGGCAGTGCGGGTGCAGACAGAAACAGACAGCACGGGGCTCCCACCCCAGCGCTGCGGGATGGCACAGGCCAGGTTTCTCATCCTGTCACTGGGGACAGCAGCAGTGCCTGCCTCATGGGGAGGATGGGGGATTCGAGAGCTGGTAACATACGAGCAGGGCTTGGCCCAGAGCCTGGCCCCGTCAAGGCACGGGTGCTGTCGTTAATCGTCTTATTCTTGGAAGATCGTGCAGCGGCAGCATGGCAGAGTGCTCGTGAGCTTTGGCAGCCATGGGCCTAGGATGGAGCCTCCACCTACCACTTACTCCTTCCTGTGTAATCCTGGGGCAGGCACCCGACCTCTCTGAGCCTCAGTGCCCTGATCAGGAAAATGGGGTCAATAGCAGGCTGTTGTGAGAATTCTCCTGAGCTAGCGCTCCATCGCTTAGGCAGCCCCCACGTGGGAGTTGGAACAATAACCAGTAACTCTTCATGTTAGCGCAGCAATCCTGTCTGGAGGCCCAGGGAGCGCTGTACTCCGCGAGACATTCCCCATCCCCTGCCCCGCTTCCAGCAGCCCCGCCTGGATCCCTGCGGTCGCTCACCCGGGAGTGTTCACCCAGATGATGTCCAGGTGGCAGAAGTAGACGCATTCCTTGTCGAGCCAGGAGCTGCAGGAGCAACGTCGAGGCCGCAGGTGGGGGCCTCGGGCCCGGGGTGAGGGCGCCGGATGCTCCGGGGCCGCGGCAGTCACCTGGCCCTTGCCTGCATGCACAAGGAGAGAGAGGTGGAGAGCTGGGTCAGGGTGCCTGGCACAGCTGGGCTAGGGGACCTGCCGGGCTCCACCTCTTGCATAATCGAGGAAGTTGGCATTCTCATTGCTCAGGAGCTGCAGGCCAGCCCGGGGAAGCCCCAGCAGCCCCGGTGGGAAGGGCCAGCGCTGCCCAGTGCCTGCAGCACCGCTGTCCCTGCAGAGCTCCCTGGAGCTGCCACGGCTGCGGGGCTCCCACCCTGAGGGCCCCCAGCTGACTGGCGAGTACCCCCAGGGGGAGGGAGACACCCTCGAGCAGACCCGGCCAGGGGCGGCTGCCGTAGCAGGTGAGGCTGGGGCGGCTCACCTTCCTGCAGAGCCAGGAGCAGGGCCAGCGCGACGGAGCACCAGGCCGTGGGCACAGCGACCATAGCGGCGGCGGAGCACACAGGCTGGACCAGGGGAGGGAGCTCGCCTGTTGCCAGCGTCCTGCTGCCAAGCCGAGCCGATAGCTCATTGCCTCAGTGCCCTGGCTGCTTCTTATAACACCAGTCAGGGCCCCGCCCCTGCCCATGCAGCCCTGCCCCGCTGCACAGGAGAGCGATGACACCGCCTCCGCCCGGGTGCGCCGCTTGCCCCAGCCTCCTCCGCGGTGGGGGGGACAGGGGAGGGTGGAGGCGGGAGCGGAGGCCCCCCGCTCGTCCCTCTGTGCCTGGAGCACCTCCTGGAGTACTGCAGCTTCCCTGCAGTCGCCAGGGACCCCTCCTGGTTCTGCTGGGCTACCTCAAGTCATCCCCAGTGTGCCCCGACCCCCTTCTTCACTCTCTGTGGGGCTCTCCATGGGTCTTGCCCAGAGCTGAGAGTTGGAAGGGGGAGATCCACGGGCAAAACCCTCCTTCTCCTTGGAGGAGACCTTGCCATCCCGCCTGCCCACTGCCAACCAGGCTGAGGATGCCCCCTCTGTTGTGTGGGAGGGGAAAGGGGGTGCTCAAGGCTGTGTGGCCTTGGGCAAATCAGAGCCCTCTCTGGGCTGGCTTCCCTCAGTGAAGGACACAGTTCACCCCTGACCTCTGACCAGCCTGGAGCTGCCTCATCCTTACCTCACCCAGGAAGTGCCCCCTCCCCTCCTTCCTCATCCGTCCCCCAGGGCCTGGGGACAGGCATTCTGGTCCCTTCCTGAACTTATTGCCCCTGTGGGCACACACACAAAGTACCCCTTGAAAGATCTCCCACCTTGGACATGACAGGGCACTTGGCTCACTCCGTGGCTACTCTCTTCAAAAAAGGCAAGTTGGGGGCGGGGGTGCACCCTGGGGGCTAGCATTCCGCTCCTGCCTGTCTGCTAGCTCAGAAGCTGGGCCTTGCTGGAGACAGAGTAGGGATGCACCAGTGCTGAGCTAAGCAGCTTGTGGGACCAGCAGTCGCCCTCTGTTCCTGCCCAGGCCTGGCTCAGAGTCCACCTCCCGTGACGGCTTTCAGGGACCCTGTCTCCAGGTACACCAGGAAAAGCCCTCTCGTTTCTCGGAACTCCCAGAGCCTCGCTCTCCTGCCTGCCTGACTCATGACGCTGGGCTTATCTCCCCAGCAATCTCGAGGTCCGGAGCTCCAGAGAAGGCAAGGCCGGAGCCGGCCTGGCACACAGTAGGAGCCCTCTGAGTGAGTGCTCTCCGAGGGAGGAGAGAAGGCATGAATACATGCCTGGCTTTCAACTGTGGAAATTAGGTCCCCAGGAACCCAGGCGGCTCAGTTTTTCGTTGCTGTGTTCAGCAGCGATCTTGTCATCCGACATTTATGGAGGGGGAAACAGATGACCACAGAGAAACAGGCAAGCTTGCTTCGTCCTAGGGCGTGACCAGAGCATACATGTGTGTCTGGCTGTGTGCATGCCATCCCAGTACAGAGAGAGGGCCAGAACTTGAGGAGGGAGAGAACCGTCAGCGTGATCTTCCTCCCCCCAGGCTGGGTCAGGCTGCAGTGGAAGCAGGAGCAAACCTTTCTGAGCACCTACTGTGTGCTCAGAGCATTTTCAGCTCCCCTCTCTCGTGGCCCTGGGAGGCAGCTGTTAGGATCTAGGGATCAGCTCCACTACTGCCCGGGAGACTCAGAGAGGGGCCTGGCTTGGCCAAGGTCACGCAGCTGGTGGATGCAGAGCTGGCGCCGGGACTCGGGTCTCAGTCCCTCCAGCAAAAACCAGAGACTCCCCACGCAGTGCTCACTGCCCTCCCCCGCCAAGGTACCTCTCTAAGAATTTAGAAGAGTATTTCTGGAATGAGGTAAGCCATACTCCTAGTCATTTCTATTAGCCTCCCAGAGAATATAAATACGGAATTAAACAGGGTCAGGGTGGGGGAAGGGGCGGACAGAGAATTCAAACTACTGAACCATGAAGAGAAGAAAGAAGAACAAGCAGGTGAGCGGGGAGCAGGAGGGGGTCCAGGTGGGAAGGAAAACAAACAGGGAGGCAGATAAAGACAGGTAGGGAGAGAGGGAGGACAAGGAAGCAGAGCCTAGCGCGAGAGAAAGAACTCGGATTTGAGAAAGTAAAAGAGAAAGACCATTTGGAAGGAGAGCGAAGGTTCTACCACGTCTAATCTTTACACAAATGCAAAGTGCTGCTCAGGACAATAGGGAACCAGAGGCTCCGAGTCTGGGAAACATAATAGAAGAATTAAACAGACCAGGAGACAGGATCCCTCTCTGGTGTGAAAGGATGACGACAGGGCAGGGGCCGCTGCCCGGGCCTCGCAGGGTCAGTGTGGGGAGCTGCACCCGACTACAGTTCTCCTCCTTCCCTGTGTTCAGCAAACAGGGCCCCTGTGAAATGGAGAGGCCTGGCCCTGGAACCTGAGCGAGCCCAGGTCCTAGGTGGGGAAAGCCTTCCCAGAACAGGGCTACCCCACCGGCAAGAGTTGGTTTCCAGGTAGAGAAAATTAAGCTGAGTTAAAAATAGCCAGCCCCAGCCCCAGCCCCAAAGCTCTCTAGCCTCGCCCTGACAGTCACCCCCTGTCCCCCCTGGCTGGCCTGGCTGCATGGCCCCCAACCCTACCCCTCTGGCTCCCATCAACGGCCCTGGCCATCTGCTCTGCGGCACTGCCCCATCTCCACCTGGCCCTGTTACCTGCCTGGGCTGCTAAAGGCTACAGGTTAAGGCACAGGGATTCATCGAGGGGCCCCCTGTCAGGATCTGGAGGGCATCGTTTTTGCACACAAAATAATTTGCTCCACTTATGCTTGGCCCCGGGCCCAGTCCAAGGAGAGATTTGTGGGGAGGGCAGGCTGGCAGAAGAGAGAAGCTGAGGCATATTTCTGGGTGAGACACTGTGCCAGAAACTGACCCCTAGAAATTCTCTCCAGTCTCCACTTCCACTTGCTGGATGGGATAACGGAGGCCTAAGAGGAGAAGCAACTTGCTCAAGACAGTGATGGGGCCAGACACGTTCTCTTGGCTACGAATCCAGCCCCACTCTTCCCAGTGCACCCGTGAAGCTGCCAGGGGTCCAAGTGGAGCCTCTGGGTCTGTATGGGAAGGGCTGCCAGGAAGGACCCACTGGCAGGAAGGCCGGGGCACTGGGACGGGGCTAGGCCATCTTTCCACGCACCCCAAAAACTCCCCCTCTACCCTCTGCACTAAGAGTAAGTATCTTAGGCTGTCCAGCAGCTGAAGCCACTGTGTGGGACTGAGGATGCACAGGAGTGAGGATTAGATGTCTGGTGATGGGGGCTGGGGCAGGTGCCTGGTGTGGTTGCAGGACCAACAAGTGTTGTCCCAGCTCTGCTATTCAGACTGCGTGGTCTTGGACAAGTCCTGCCCCTTCCCTGGCTTCCCTGAAAAGCTTTTCTGCTTTCCCATTGACTGAGAGGGGTGCTCTCAGCTCTGAAAGCCTGTGGCATTCCGAACCAGCCTGACCCGCGTTTAGAGCTCCCCAGACAGCCCTGCAACCTCTCGCTCCCCTCTTGCGATCCTCTGCTCTCTCCCTTCTGGAAAACCAGTTGCTTCTCTGTTGCTGCCACCCTGGCCTCACTAGGTTTCAGGAAGTTCTGTTTGCAGCCCCACTGGAAGGGACACAGCGTCTTGGCTGCAAGCACATACCGTGCAGGCGGCTTAGCCGAGCGAGTAGCTAGGAAGATGGGGCTGGCCAGGGGGTGGTGTCTGGAGTCTGCAGGGGATGAGGGCTTGGGGAGGGTTTGGCCCTGGAGCCAGCCCGGGTTGGGCACTGAGGGACTGAGGAAGCTCAGACATTCCTATCATCATTTGTCCCCAAGTCCGCAGATCAGGGCTGCCCCCTTTCAGGCCTGGGGCCACTCAGCCTCAGGCCCTCTTTCTGGTGGGTGGTCTGGGCCTCCTGCCATCAGCCAGAGCTCACCCTGAGCCAGCAGGGCCTGCCACCACCCACACCACCGTCCCCACGCTGGGTCTCTGCAAGGGCAGTCTCGGCCCTGCAGGACCAGCTCCCCTGGTTTCCACGGCTTCCCTGGGAGGCCAACCCTTGCCAGGTCTCCCCCTCCCTCTGCCTCAGCCCATTCGGAGAGATTTATATCTCCCATATAAACTGTACTTGTAAAGGAATAATTCATGGGCCCTGTTTGTTATTAATCTAGGGGTAATCAGGCCAGGGTCAGCGAGGCCCATGGAAGTGCTGGAATTTCAGCCGAAAGTGGATATTGTTCAGTCAAGGCACCCTCGTCAAGAGGCCATGTGGGTCCTGCTGGACTTTCCGAAATAAGGAAACCAACTCAGGGACTCAGCATCCAGGATGAAAATCTCTGTGCTCCAAGTTTTTGAGTTCCCTCCAAAGTGTTAAGGGCCCAATTCCCCACATAGCCTTTCAGGGGCGTGGGGTAAACACACATTTACTGAGTATTTAATATATTTCAAGCATTGTGCTAACTAATTCACATACGTTATCTCCATCAACGGACACAATACACCTAAGAGGTGGGTACTGTAATTAGTCCCTACTTTATAAATGAGGAAACGGAGGCTCACGACTTGCCCAACGTCAGACAGCTAGCAAGTGGCAGAGCCAAGTTTACGAAGTGGATTTGCTTAATGTCAAAGCCCTAACCCTGAACTTGGTGTGCCCTCAATGTGCTTTCCTAGCTCTCCAGCCCACAGGGGGCTCGCCTGCAGCAACTTTCCTCCAGAAGTCATCCTCCCTTGTAAGGCAGAGAACCCTAGGCTGACTGGGAGAGTGGGGACCCCCAAGGTGGAAGTAGCCTCCCACCTGTGTCCAAGGGGGCCCTCACCCCATAATAAAAGCACAGCACAGAGCCCATGCCCACAAGGTCAGTCTCTGAGGCCTTGTCACAGCTGTTAGGTAGACATAGACAGTCCGTTCTTATTTCACAGGATGCCCACAATAGACCTGGGAGGTAGGCTTCGCTCATAATTCACATTTTACAGATGAGGTTTTCCAGATAAGATCTCATTTATAGATGAGGAAGTGACTTACTTAGGGTCACACAATGAATAAGAAGCAAGGTTGGAACTTTCCCTCAACAACCTATATCATGTATATCCAATGTTCCTTTCATCCAACCGTCTATCCATCTGTCTCTCTGCCCGTCCATCCATCCATCCATCCATCCATTCATCCATCCATCTATCCATCCATCCATCCAACCATCCATCCATCCATCCAACCATCCACTTATCCATCTATTTATCCACCTATCCATCCATCCATCCATCCATCCATCCATCCATCCATCCATCCAACCATCCATCCATCCATCCATCCATCCATCCACTAACCTTTCATTTATCCTTCTATCCATACATCTACACAACTAGTCTCCCATTCATCTACCTCTTTTGTAACAGATGTGGTTAGAAAAATTAGAAGGGTCAAACCTTGAAAAGCTTTGAATAGCACATTACACTTGTCCTGGAAATATCTGGTTAGTTCCTGGGGAGTGGTGTGTCTCCTCACTGAGCCGATGAGCTCACTGAGGCAAGGTCTTCTCTGAAATCCCCACCCCGGGGCTTACCACAGGCCTGGGCACTGTTGGTTTATGCCCCGCACTGCAGTGAAATGGAACAAGATGGCTTTGTCCCACCAGACAAAGCCTGTTTTTGCATAAACAACTTTCTGATGAGGGAGATCTAGGTCCCTTTTCCTGCCTGGTACCATCTTTAAAACGTTCTAATGATGAAGACTTGAGATAATATTTAAGAAAAAAAAAATCAGACAAGCATCCAAAGACGGAAGGACCCTTGGCCTATACCTACGCGAGGAAGCCAAGGTCCAGGGAGAGGAACAACCTGCCAGAGGTTGTCCTGCCAGGCCTGGATCTGGAAACCCAGAATGCCTGGACTCTTCTCTCTGAGACCTAGGCCCCCACATCTGGAGGGGCAGGAGCCCCGACCTTCTCCCCCATCTCACCACCACCACTGGCCAGGACGTGCAGCTGGAGGGTTTCCAGAGTCACACCCACGCTGTTGCCTAGAAGCCAGGTTTTCCAAGGCGCACCCAGTGCCCCACCAGGAGGACGCATTTCCCCTCCGGGAAGGGGTGAGCCACCAGGAGGTCGGGCCACTAAAAGTACAGTACTTGATTCTAGAATTAAATGTCAGCCAAAAATAAGTGCCTTGTGCCTAGATCATCAGGGTTAGCTCGGTGCCCAGCAGGCGGGCAAAGCTCAGGTTCCCACTGTGATTCCAGGCTGAAATTCCTGAGCAGAGGTGTGCCTGGGATACCTCCTTGCCTAAAGGCCTTGGCCTTCCTGCCCAGCTCCTGGGAATCCTGAGCCATGAATGACCCAGGAAAGGCACAGGCAAGAGGGTGGTCAGGAGCTGAAGCCTCTGCCTGGGGCTGGCTCGGGGTGTGGGAGTGAGTCAGGGGCCAGCCCACCCCTGGAACCTCTGTGGCTTGGCAGATCTGGCTGTCAGCTTCAAAGCGCTGTGACTCAGGCGTGAACCCCCCTCCTGCCCTCCATCCACCCCCAGTCCCCTATGGACAAGTGCTCAGCACCGTGCCAGGATATAGGTAGTGCAGGGCAGGGGCTGGGCAATCTGAGGCCGATTCTCTTGTTCACTGGCCATGTGACCCAGGGCACCCCACAGTTTAACCTTCCCGAGTGTCAGAGGCCACATCCATCAAAGGCATCCAAGAAGAAAAATCCCACCTCACAGCTCCTGGGAGGCTTTGTGGCAGAGCCAATGGTAGATGTGGCCTGTTGCCTGGCCCAGGAGGGCTCTGTCAGTCAGGCCCCATCCTCCCTTTTTCAACCTGGCCTGTAAAGTGCATGTGGGCTTATCAGTGTAGACATGCTCCTGGAAAGGAATGGTGTGTGTGTGTGTGTGTGTGTGTGTGTGTGTGTGTGTACTGGGGTCAGGGGTGTTCCTAGAAATTGTGCTATCTGCATGCCACGGGCCAGATCCCCCATGAGTGGCCCCTGTACTACTCTGGGTCATATAGTCCCTCCAAGAGCACCTGCCCCACCCCCCCACCCCCGGTTGGCTCCAGTCACTCCCATTTGCTTTGGCACACGATATAATGCCACACCAGACAAGAAGTATGAGGAGATTTGGGAAATGCTGCCTTCCTATGAAAACCAGGCTTCAGCAGGAAGCCTTCAGCCAGGACCCAGCCTGGAATCAGGGTGAAGCAACTCGCCAAGTCCAGACGCCCACCCTGGGGTCCAACCTGCTAGGGGTCTGACTCTGAGCAAGCTTTCCTTCTTCACCCCTCCAGTGCTGACCTGGATGCCCAAAGCTGGCCTGGCCCACACCACAGGGCTTGTCATTCCCTGGATACACCACAGACTTTCTTGCCTCCTTGCCTCTGTGCAAGCTGGGGCCTCCCAGCCTCCTTCCAGTCTTACCCGATTTATTCTGGCCATCCTTAAAGCCCACCAAAATGCTACCTCCTCCAGGAAGACTTCCCGATTCCATCTAAGATATGAGATCGAACCATCCTCTGAACACCCATGTGGTTCTCATTTACAGCCTTGCTAGGCTCTAAGTCTCTGGCTTGGCCTGGGTGTCTGAGGGCAGGCTGTGGCTAAGGGCTCTGCCTCAGGTGTCAGGCTGAGCCAGGTTTGTAGCAGAGGCCCACCTCTCATGACCTGTGCCCTTCCCCTTTCTTTGAGCCCCAGTCTCCTAATCTATAAATGGGCGTCATCATAGTATTGTGGCTGTGGGAAGGGTTAAGTGAGAAAGGGCTCTGTCCGTGGTAGCCATTACTGATCACACCTAATTACAGAGCAGAGTCACATTCTCATTCTCACTTAATTCTGACAACATAACCCTCTGAGCTGTGTCAGTGCCTCCATTTTCAGACGAGGCTTCAGACTCCGAGAGCTTGGAGAGCTTGACCTGTAACGGTCAGGGGTTCAAGTTCAGGTCTGTCAGACCCCAGGGTCGGTGACATTTCTCTTCCCTCTGCCCTTCTCCTCCTATGCGACTTCCCTAGCCTTTGTCCCCTTATCCTGACCAGATACTCTGTAAGGACTTGTTGAATTGGAAATGGGGAAGTTGGGAATGTTCTCTCCTGGGCCCACTCTTCCTCCATTGGCCTCAGCCTAGGCTCGCTGGGTCCCCACTTGGGGGTCCACAGCTTGAGGGGATAAGCAAGGATTCTGAGCATCATGGGATAAGATAAAGACAAAAGCCTCATGGGTTAATGCAGCCCGGCCCAGGGTTTCCTGTAGTACGTTCCAAGGAAAATACCGGTAGCAGGTGGGACTCCATTGCCCAAGGAGTTCGGGAGACTGGGTTCCCAGCAGGGCTCCTGAGAGCTTCCAGGGGGCAGATGAGCTCTGTGATCCACACCCCACCCCCAGACTGCTGTCTGTGTCTCTGGCACTGGCAGGTGAGGGTGTCCTGGGTCCAGGGAGGTGGCTGGGAAGGGGGGCATGGAGTGGCAGGCTTGGGTTCAGCTTTCAGCTGGGTGGCTGCAGGCAAGCCCCTCCTTCGGTCTGAGCATCCTCCATGAAATGAGGTGCTCTGTGGGTACCCCAGAGGCTACAGAGAATGGGGTCAGCTGTGGCCCAGAAAGACCTCTTCAGAGAGCCTTCTGGACCCACCTAGGAAGTATGGTGCCCGGCCTGAAAAGGGCAGTCTGGAAGCTTCAGTATCTGGGGAGTCCTTCCCTGGAGTGGCATCAAGGACCATCTCCATCTCCCCACCCTCCACTGAAACCCTCCTGGGCTTATTAAGTAGCTGGCACTTTAAGAATGAATCATAGGCATGTAAACATGTACCCACATCTGGTTCCAGGTGTCAGACAATGCAGACCCTTTACATATGTTGGCATGGCTAATTGCCACAGCAGGGGGTATTCTTTTTATGATTTCCATGTTACAGGTGAGGAGCCTGAGGCTGAAGGCAGTGAAGAAGTAGCTTGCACAAGGCCATACAGCCATTTAAATGGAGATGTGCCTGCCTCATGGCCCGCATGCTTAAGCCCTGACCTGGTATCTGTGATGCCATACAGAATCCGCATGGGATGCAGCTTATTAGTAGCACCCTCCCTTTCCAGATGGGGAAACTGAGGTATCTTAACCAAGGTCAGCCATTCTAACAAGGAAGGAGCTGAGATTTGAACCCAGGTCAGCCTGAGGCCTTGATCTGAGCTCTTCACCTCAATTCCAGAGGTGAAGAGAGTCCCCAGAAGCTGGTCCTGGGGTCAACCTCGGGGCCTGAGTCTAAGGGCAGTAGGAAAAGTCCCCCATCCCTCAGCCTGGCTGTTGCACCTTTAGCAGTGGGAACTCTGGGACCTTGGGGGAGAGGAGTAGGCTGTTTATGCAATGAGCAGTGTGCTGGGTGGTGAGGTGAGCGGTGACTCAGGGTGGGAGGCCCTGAGCGGGCAGGCAGGCAGTTGGGGCAGCCCAGGCCAGGCTAGGCCATTGCTGGGGTCCCCTGAAGGAGGAGGTCTGGGTATGGCAGGGCTGAGTCACAGCAGCGAGATGGGACAGGGAGCTGGGTTGGCCAATGACCTCACGGTTTCATGTGAGCCTGGCAAGGAGCCTCGGGCCCAGGCAGGCCTGGTGGGCCCACCCTAGCAGGATGGGCACACACCCTCTTTGGCCACCCATAGCCAGGGGGTATCTGTGAGACCAGAGGGTCTCCCTGCAGGCTCCCTGAGGCCTGGTGTTGGCAGAGCCCTGAAACCCTGACCGAGCGGGGAAGTGGTGTAGGGCACAGAACAGGGGTATAGGGCACAGAATCTTGCTCTACCTCTTCTGCTGTGTGACTTGGGTCAAACAATTCCAGCTCTTGAGCTCTGACTACCTCTTCTGTCCTATGGATTCATGTGAAGATCTTAGAAGCAGATTCTTGTCCAAGCCCTGGCACACAGCTGGTGTCCTGGGGGCTGGAGAGGGACGGAGGCAGCCAGTGCCAGCCAGGAGCCCACAGAAAATGGAGGGCTAGCAAATGGGCTCTGACTAGGCTGGCAGACCATCCTGGCTGTTAGCTGTGTGGCTTGGGGTAAAGGCTTTTTGATCTCTGCACCTCAGTTCCCCTTAGTGTCACATAAAAAATAATAACCCCAGGCTCTCAGAAGGATGATGTCACAGGGTTGCTGGAATCTCCTACCACCACCTTGGGCCAGACACTGAGGAACAAGAAAGCAGGATCTATTCCTCAGGGGCCCAGAAATAGTGA
Organism: Neomonachus schauinslandi; assembly: GCF_002201575.2. Classification (NCBI taxonomy): domain Eukaryota; kingdom Metazoa; phylum Chordata; class Mammalia; order Carnivora; family Phocidae; genus Neomonachus; species Neomonachus schauinslandi. Next base: position 31,512,878 of record NC_058406.1, read on the forward strand.
GGGAGCTCCCCCCCCCACCCCCGAGGACGCCTGCCTGGAAGGCACATCTGGGAGCTTTGTGAAGCCACTGCCTGCCCCCCACCGGTACTCTCCAAGGCTGGCTCAGAGAGGGTGAGGGTGCCAAGGTCACACGGAAGCCAGCTGAATAGATCTATCATCCAGGGGGAGGGGGCCTTTATCTCCCCAGATAAGAGGCCCAGAATGGCCTCGGATTTGGGTGAATCCTGGGGTGGGGAGGGGAGGGCCAGGGCTGGGCTGGCTCAGGCTGACCATAAAGCAGCCGCTTCTCCCAGTGCCTTAGCCTGAGTCAGCCAGGGGCTGGGGCTGCTGCTGAGTTCATCCAGCCGCCTGCCGCCCAGCCTCAGCACCCAAGCCTCAGGCACAATGCAGGTCCATCATAATGACCTGGGGATAATGACAGCTGTGTGGGGAGCTGTGCCCACGTGCCAAGCATTCTCTCTGCTTTCCTTCAAACGATCTTCCAAATAGGCCTAGGAAGCAAGCAGGGCAGGGCCTGCATAAGCTGCCCAAGGTCCCACAGCCAGGGCCAGAAGAGAGGGGTCCCCAGGCCCCAGGGCTGTGCCTTCTGCTGCCACACAGCGAGCATGCTGAGCCGGTTCTGCGTCAGACCCGGGCTGGGTCTTTGGGTCTCTGGCCCACCTGAGATCCCGTACCTGCCTGGGATAGGGACCTAGGAGCGTGGAGGACCTGGCATCAAGGCTCTGGGCCTAAGGACCACTGTGCTCTGTGCCTGGCTCTAGGCTGGTCGAAAGGGAAGGAGAGGGCGCCTGGGTGGCTCAGTTGGTTAAGCGACTGCCTTCAGCTCCAGGTCATGATCCTGGAGTCCCTGGATCGAGTCCCGCATCAGGCTCCCTGCTCGGCAGGGAGTCTGCTTCTCCCTCTGACCCTCCTCCCTCTCATGCTCTCTGTCTCTCATTCTCTCTGTCTCAAATAAATAAAAAAAAAAAAAAAAAAAGAAAGGGAAGGAGAGACACGGAGCCCCAGGACCCCAAGGAGTGAGTGCCTGCCTCTATCTGCAGGGTCAGGAGGGGCTTTCCAGCAGGAGAGACATTTGAGCGAGGCTATGAGGGCGGAGAAAGCATTCCAGGTAGTAGAGGAAGCGGCATGAGTGCAGGCTGGTGGGCCTGAAAAGGCATGGCTTGTCCTAGGAGCTGCAGTGAACAGTGGGAGAGATTCAGTGATGGGAGATGGGCTTGGAGGCCAGCCCACAGGCTTTGCATGTCCGACTGGGAGCGGAACTTCACCTGAGCTCAAAGTGGAGTCTCAGCTCACATCCATGCCGTGGAGGCCCATGCAGTGGGACCCAAACCAGTGCTGGCTGGGGTTGGTTGGGATTTCCTTCCAGGGCCTTCCCTGACTCTCAGATGAACCCCAGGTGGGTGATACCACAACCTGGGGAGAGCAAGGCCACCTGCTGGCCATCTCATTCCTGTAAACTCAGGGCAGGCCTCTGACCGGGACACCCCACAGTTCCACAGAGCTCCACCTTCTCTGAAATCAAGTTGCAATGGGGAAAGAGACCAGATTGGCAGAGGGACCATGACAAGGACCCTCCCACTGCCTCAAATATTTTCCCAAGGGGCCAGGCAGCTCAGTGTTCTCCAGCCTCTTGGCTGCCCTTTGGAGGCCCACCCCAGTGTGGCCCTGTCTGGCAGGTGTCCCCGGGCTTAGCTTGGCTCCTCTCTGTACTCTGCTGTTGGCCCAGCCGACCACCGGGCACCGCTGAGGAACACCTGTAGAATGAAATCCGCCTTGCCTTCTTTCCACCAGTCACACTTGGATCCTCACTTGTCATTTCCCGGACAGCCCCTGGAGGGCGCCCTTCCGCAGGCACCCACTTGGCAGGCGAGGGAATGGGGAGGTTAGCGAAGTGAGGGGCCTGGCGGCAACACCAACACGACCAGGGCGCAGGGAGCAGGGACGACACCCCTCGTGCGCCAGGCGCTGCGCTGCATACTTCAGTCCCTGGGGGATAGATGTAGCTTCCGGAAGCTTACAACCTGGGTTCAAATCCTAGCTCTGCTACTCACTAGTATGGGACCTCAAGCAAATCAGGGCCCTTGCCTCCACTTCCCTATTTGTAAAATGGTGATAATAATATACGTTTCTCACGGGGTTGGTGTAAGAACTAGTTGAGACGGCTCGCACCAAGTGCTTCCGACCGTGCCCCGCGCATCCCCATCTGGCAGATGGGGAAACCGAGGCTCAAAGACAAGTAGGGCTCTGGGGCTGAGATTCACCCCGGCCTGCCGCCCGCGCCCTGCTCACCCTCCCACCCGTACGCGGTGGCCCCCTGCCTGGCCCTCCCGGGGACCCGCGGACATCCCCGCCGTCGCCCCCTCTCTTGCCTGTTTTGGGAAATCCTCGGCCGTGGGGGGTGCCCAGCGCCGCTCGCTCCCCGCCCCGCGCTCCCAGCCGCCGCGCTGCGCTCGGCCCGCCCTCGCTCCCGACCAATTTTGGGCAAAGCGGCGGCGGGGGCGGCGCGCTACGTGACGGCGGTGAGTCAGCGCGCAGGAATGCGCAGGACGCTTTGTTCCCCGCTCCGCGGCGGAACGTGCTGGGACCTGGGCGCGGCGGGGCCTGACATCAGCGCGCGGGCAGCGCCGCCACGTGCGCCCTCGCCGCCCCCCGCCGCGGCTCCGGCTCCCCCTGCGGGACTCTAGGACACCCCGGGGGAGGCCGACCCTCCCTCCCGCCTCTGGGACTCTGGCTGCATGTGGTCCCCGCAGCCCAAGCCCTCTGCGTGGGGCACAGGGAAACAGCAGCTGGGGGTGGGGAAGGGTTGCCCAGGAGGAAAGCCTGTGCCCTGGAAGGGCCAGGGGGTGGCACCGAGAGGTCGTAGAGCCACGACAAGACCCCAGGGCTGCCCTGGGGACACTGCGGGGAGCCCATGGTCTCTTCTCCTCCTTAGGGCTGTCGTGGGAGAGGAAGCAGGCTGCGAATCCTCCAGGCCCTGCCTGTTCGTTTCCCCGAATCACTCCCCCTCTCGGGGCCTGGGTCTGGGAAGCAGTGTCGCACTGGCTGTCTTGCTCCCCTCTAGAGTCCTGTGCTGGGTATTGTCTCAAGCCTAGGAGTGCTTTGCAAAGGAGTGCAGGGGCCTTGAGAAGTCTTTAGAAACTACAGATGGCCACGGTGAGAGCTTTTGTGTGTGAGGCTGTGCCTGGATCTTTCTAAATGTGACACCAGCTAATGATCAGAACAACCCTGAGTGGTGGGCATTGCTGCTGCTTGGGGAGACTGAGGCTCAGAGAGGTGAAGTCATCTGCCTCCACCACACCTGGTACTGGCAGAGCAGGTGGGAGCCTGGGGCAGTGAGACTGGGCTCCCTTCTTCTTGAAGGGTATGGGCACTCCTCCTGGGCTGGAGGGGCAGGCTGGGGATCCCAGGCTGCTGAGTGCTGCTGACCTGACCAGCTCTGAGGTTCCGCTTCGGGCTTTCCTCAAGGAGGAGTGGTGGCTGGAGTTACAATCCTTCCTACCCTGGCTGGCTTTGGGCATGTCACTCGCCTGCTGGGTCCTCCCTCCCCTGACTCCACTGTCATTTTCCCATTTCAGCTTCTCCAGGAACTAAATGGCCAAGCCTGTGGGTAGAGCCTGCCAGGGGCAGGCAGGGTGGCCAGTCCAGCTAGGGTTCTCTGGGTTTTGGTTATGTACTCCCTCCTTCCCCCTTCCTTCCTCCATAGGGTTCTGGACGCCAGGGCTTGGTGTCAACAGTCCCTTGTCCCCCCTGGGCTGGAACATGGGGGACCCAGTTGACTTGGGGACCTTTCACAGGGGTCTGCAGACATCAGCTCTGGTCTCAGGGACTCTGCCATTGGGCAGGTCCTCACTGGGGTCCTCACCAGCCCCTCCCCCTGCTCCGTCTATTCTGGAACTCATTGGCTTCCATTCCTCTGAGGCCATATGTTATTTATGGGGGAGGTAGGGGGTAACCTCTCCTACCCTGGGGCTGATGATGCAGAGGCCTTGTTCCCGTCTTAGTGCCCGCTCTCTCGGTACACCAACATGGCCCCCACCTAGCCTCAGCTGGTCCCCCGTGCTGGGTGCTGGCAGAAGAGGCCGACGCTCCCAGGTGGCTCTCAGCCTCCCCCTGCCCCCCGTGTGGTCCCACCCATGGGCAGCACAGCTGTGACCTGCAGCAGGTAGATGTGGCAGGGTACCACCTGGGGTCAGGGCTCCCTGCCTCTGGGACCGTGCTTTTCATGCTGCCTGCCGGGCATAGGCCTCCCCTGCAGACCTCTTCACCTGCTGTGTGAAATGTGCCCAGTGGCAGAAGCCACACATACGCACCATGGTTGGGTGCTGAGCTCCAGAGTCGCCAGCCCTGGGACCCGGGTAGGTCACGGCACCTCAGATTCCACATCTGTAAATGGGAGTAGGGCCTGTTTTGTGAGCATCTGGGGAGTTGGAAGATGCAAGTGCTTTAGCACACGGTGGCTGTTGGGTCAACAAGAGCCCTACCTAAGGAGTTCTAGAGACTTCCACATCGTGTCCGTCCCTTGAGTTGAGTCAATGACTACCCTCCTCCTCCTCCTGTAGTTCTCTTGGTTCCCCCATGAGGAAGACCACCTGGTGTGGCCCCTCACAGCTCAGACCAGCCACTGCAGCCCAGAGAGAGACAGGGCCCTGCCACACAGCAGGGCTGGGCAGGGAGAACCTGCTCCCTACCTCGGGGGGAGGACGATGATCTGTGAGACCCCTTCGCCTTTAAGTCCCAGAGGCTCCAAAGACACTGGGCGATGGGACAGACAGGAGTAAGCAAGTATCTGCACCCGCCCCCTCCAGCACAATTCCTGGCACCCGAGGGCCCCGCCTCCGCCTGGCATGCCTGCCTGGATTCCTGCCCGTGTGGTTTCCCTGGGGCCTCTCCCTCACGTCCGCTGGCGGAGTAACCCCAGCTGTCTGCATTCCTCTGCTGTGAAGACGGCCACCTTAGGGTCGGGCCCAGCTGGGACACCCCTGAGTGTGAGAGCGTGCGTGCAGGTGAGGATGTGCGGGGACACGCCCGCAGGCCCTGCCTCTCTGTGCCCATACATGGGTGTGCATGTGTGTGCACGGCTGTGCCCTGGGTACGCATTTGTTCATGGACGTGTGTGTGTGCAGGTACGCATGGGGGGGGGGCACAGACACCCTTGCGGACATTCACGGGTGCATGAGGGGTGCAGGGGGGCTGCGTGCAGGAGGAAACTTATGGATCCCCAGGGGTCCCACCGGCCTGTGGGCAGGGGCCTGCGCTCCTGCAGCATCTGAGGTGGTGCGTGTTTCCCATGCCTGAGGGCCCTTGCATGGCTGAGGGTCAAGTAGCTGGGTACGGCCTCTCTCGGGCTGAGCCCACAGCCGGGAGGCAGCTGGAGGAAGCAAGAAAAAGGTGTGGAGAGCCCATCTGCCTGGCCGAGCTGCATGTTCCCCCCACATTCCCCTAGGTAACTCTCCTACCAATCCGGGGGCAGATAAAGTGGGATTTGAGGCTTGGAGAGGGCCCCTCGCTCGCCCAGCATCACACAGCCTGTAAGTGGTGCAGCCAGCATTCCAGTCCATGTCTGCCTGACTAGAAGCTGCAGGCAGGGCGGGGAAGGGGGGGCTGGGGGTAGGGGTGAGTGCGGGCTGCTGCAGAGGCCAGAGCACTGCAGAGACCTGTGCGAGGTACGGCCCAGGGCCGGGCTATTCCCCTGGCGGGCGGGAGCCTCAGAGCCGCCCTCCCAGGCCCCTGCATCACAGCCTCCACCTGCCAGGCTGGGCAATCCTAATAAACACTCGCAAGCAGTTGCTCTGTGCCAAGCCCGGGTGTAAGTGTTTTGCGTGTAGTAACTCATCTAAACCTCCCTGACACTCTCGGACGCTGGTGCCCTTATTGGGCTGTTGTTATGATATGTATACAATACATATTACATGAAATATTTATAACATGTAATAATAACTACTATCGTTGTTCTCATTTTTGAGATGAGGAAATATGTTAAGTAACTTGCCCGAAGTCCCGCAGCTGACAAATGCGCAGCCAGGATTTTGAGCCCGTGCAGTCTGGCTCCAGAGTCCGAGCGCCCGAGCCGTACACACCCCGCTCGAGCCAGCGTCTCCTCGTGCACGAGACCTCAGCCTCATCCCCTTTCTGCTGGGTGGTCTCCAGCTCCATCCTACGTGCAGCAAGCCCAAGGCAATGGAGGGCTGGGTGTGCCAGGCCCCTGTCTCACAGATGGGGAAACTGAGTCTGGACTGATGTAGTGCCTGGGCCTGAAAAGGTGGCCTCTAATGCCAGGTGCAGCCCTGCTTTGCCTGCTCCTAACCTGCTGGGGGACTTGAGGCAAGCGCCCTGCTCTCTCTGGGCCTCAGTTTCTGTCCCGCCCCCAGAGAGCTGGTAGGAAGGAAGGGCTGTCCCAGAGTTTCCAGGTGGGGAGTCCTGGGAGGAGGCAGGGCAGGCCTGGCAGCGGGCACGGAGTGGGCAGGCAGGTAAAGGTGAGACTGGTCCAGGGCTGAAGTCAAGGTGTGGAGCCGGTTTTCCCAGGCTGTGTCTGAGTAATCCTGTGTCTATATTTATCTCCTCCTCTCTTGGGTGAGCAAACAGAGCTAAGTGGCAGCCTGGCCCACCATCCCCCATGCCAGCACGTTTCCCTCACCTGTTGATTGGCCCTGGAGAGTACCGCAGTCTTGGCTCCAAGCTCAGCCTGGTCCACATAGAGCAGACAAGGATGCTCAAACCCGGTGGCTTCCATGATGAATCTGATTGTCAGGGAAGCTCCACGCAGGCCTCTGAACCCAGGGGCAGCCATGGCCTGAGCAATGATGGTGCCTCAGGGGTCTGGGAAAGCCCCGCCCCACACAGGCGCAAAGGATTCCCTTATCTCGGACAGCCATTTTCCTTCCTGCATATGCACTTTGGCCCAAGTGGCCGCCCCGTCCCTCCAAGATCTGAAATCCCCAGAGGAAGAAGTCTGCATGTATGGTGGTCTAAAGTCAGACTGCTCTGGGGTTGAAACCTGGCACCCTGACCTTGGGCAAATAACCTGTGACTCAGTTTCCTTGCTTGTCAAATGGGGCAAACCTTCCTATTTCCCAGGGACCTCGTGAGCATGAAGTTAAAGACATGATGAGCTGGCAGATGGGATGAGCTTGCTGGGGAGGGGCTGTCTTTCCCTATTTGCTTCCACCCTCCCAGGCCCAGGCCCATAGCAGTGAGCAGGAGCCCCACAAGGTCCACAAGGGGACATATAGGTATATGACTCTCACAACATGCCCACACTCACAGACACCCCTAATTCTGAGAGGTGCATACACACTCAGGACGGATTAGGTAAGTTAGGGCTTGGACCCTGGGAAGATCCCAGGAAGAACCAGATACTAACTTTGCTGAAACCCTTCCCAGAGAGGGCAGGACAGGTGGCCAGTCAGGCCAAAAGAATGATGGGAAGAGAAGGGCATCTTGTTGAGAGATGGCTCAGCCTGGGCCGTGCCAGGGCTCCATCCTCCTGACCCCAGCTGGGCTCCCTACTGCTAGCTAGGCTCCTGCCCCAATTCTGGCCTCTGCCCTGGTGGTGCCACCTTCCTGACCCCGGGGAGCCCTGGGCCTGGTGCACGTGCACCACAGCCCTGCCTACTCCCAGGCTGGATTAGGTAGAGTCCGAGGACGTGCTGGGCTGGCAGGCTCACGGGCGGGGCGGGTGCCGGCGCTGGGGCTGCCCTATGCTGGCTTGAGACCGGGCCGCAGCAAGGCCTTGTATGGCTCTGGCAGGGTAGCTCAGCTGGCGGCACCCATTGGCTGAGCCGGCACTCCCAGCCGGGGCTGCCGGGGCCCCAAACCACGGTAACCAGAGCCGCCGGGAGCTGGGGGATTAGCATGGCCGCCTGCCCACTAGCCTGCCTGCTGCCGGGGCTGCTCTTTTCCTTTCCTAAAAAGGCAGAGCTGGGCAGGAGAGCCAGGCAGGTGAACTTGGGCCTGGGGTAGGGGAGGGGTGGGCAGGGTGTGCAGGTGGCTGTGCTGAGGGTTCAGGAATCCTAGCGCTGGCCTCGGGCCAAGCCCTTCTCGGCTCTGGACATCCGTTTTCTCATCTATAAAAGGGGGCAGTGGGCAGCTGGGTCTCCCTAAAGTGGCGGAGGCTTTGATGGGACCAGGGGAAATGTATGCTAGGGACCCCAAACCCAACGCAGATTCAAGGGCTGCTCAGTAGCAAAGAGGCAGATTCTCCTTCCATAGGAAGCCAACCACTTCCCAAATATAAGGGCCTGGTTTTACGTCCCAGCTCTTCCACTTACCACTATGACCATGGGAGGCAGCTGCATCTGTCTGAGCCCCAGGCTTCCTCCTCTATAAACAGGATAGGGCTACAAGCCCCCCTGTCCTGTGATGAGCCCCTGCAGTCAGCCCAGTCTGCTCTTTCTCAGCTGCCCTCTGTCCTCCCCTGACCCTTTCTTCTGCCCATTTCTCTCCACTCATGCCCATCTCAGGCTGGCCTGCCTTCTAAAGCTGTCCTGCCTGCAGTGGCCTGGCCCCAGGAGAGTCCAGGTCCTGAGCCCAGAGAGGGTCCAGGCCTTAGGATGAGGGCAGGGTCAGCCCAACCCCGGATGGGGAGCCAGGCAAGCTTGGCTAAGGCCTCTGTGGCCACAGACAGCAGCTTATGTCCTCCTGAGGCTCTGGGTCAGGGTCTCACTAGGTCAGTGGCCCTGCCATTTGCTAGGGTGTGATTTGGGGCTTGAGTCTTCACATGAAAAATGGGGGCGTGTGCCCCATCCTGCCTTACTTCAAAAGGGAAAGTGCTTCATGACCCCTAGGGAGCAGCTGTGGGAGGCCTGGATGTGTGTAAATGACTGGGAGGCCTTGGGCCCTGTGGCAGGTGGGCGAGGGCAGGTGGCGAGTCCTGCAGAGAATTCACACACAGTTTTCAGGCTCTCGAGTATGGGAAGCCAAACCTTGGCACCTGCCGGTTGATCCTTGGGCCTTCGGCCTCTGTCACGGGGAAGCCATGTGGCTACCAGATGGCATTGCTGAGAAACCAGGCAGGTGCTGGGAAGCAGTCCCAGCCTGGGCCTGTCTTGTCCCACTGCTTCCTGGGCAGAGGAGGTGAGCTGTCTGAGACCCGGGCCAGAGTTCAGGTCACGACGGGCTTCCATGAGGAGCTGCCCCGGAGTCAGGTCAGTCTTCACGCTACCTCTGACTAGCTGTGCACTTGCAGCTGGTGGTGGTCCTTTCTCCTCTGAGGATGGGGGCAGTAACTCTCATCTTCCTGGGTTGTCATAAGGACTGCAAATCAGGTTTGTAAAATGCTAGGCACAGGGCGTGGCATCCACGAATGCTCTTCTTTCCATGGGGCTGTTTGGGACATTTCCCACTAGCCTGGACTGAGACCCAGGGTCCACAAGGACTTGCTGTCCCACGGCTGCTCCATTGGTGGCCCGTCATCCTTGCACACCCCACGATTCTAATGCCAAAGGCCATCTTCACTCTCTGGGGCCCCTTCCAGACCTTGGTCTTTTTTAACCGCCTGGAAAAATCCAGCACCTTTGAGGCTGACGTCATCGGCCCCGCCCTGCCCCCTGCCACCCCTGACATCTGCTGGTCTCCTGGGGGCACTTCTGACGTCGGGACATCCTAGCTTTGTGTGATTATCGTGAGGGCCGCTTCCAGGGGCTCTGGGTCTTGTCCCTTAGGCCTGGCCACGTGACTTGCCTTGGCCGCTGAAATGTGAGCGGAGGGAGGTGGGCTTCAGCTGGAAGGATTTATTTGTCAGAGCGAGGGAGCACAGCACTCTCTTCTGCCTCTGAGGTCAGGGGAGCACAGAGATGCAGCTTCCATCAGTCTGGGTCTCTAAGCGACTGGGATCCGTAGAACTGCCCTGCTGACCCACATCGAAAGTGTGGCCAAGGGGAAAAATATGCTTCTGCCGAGTCAGCCCCGGAGTTTCGGGGGTGCTTGTCTCTGTGGCAGGCAGCTCCTCTCCCGACTGCTACCTACTCCCTGGCTCAGAGCCACCATCTCCCCCCAGGCCCTGCAGTCACCAGAGGTGCCCTCCACGCCCTGGCCACTCGTCCCCTGGCCTGTCCCTCTGCGGTGGCCTCCTGGCTCCCTGCGCCCCAGCAGCCTCGCCGGAGGCCAGCCACCCTCTGCCACACCTGGCTCGCCTCTGAAATAATGAGCGAATGAGCTGTTTCTGTTTTCATCCAAATCCCCTATCACTTGACCACTGGCCTCTCTCTGTATCAGCCACACATGTGCTTCCCAGCCCGTGAATTTGGTTGGCATAACTCACCTCTTCGTTTGCCCATAGTCTCATGTCCCGCACCCCACTGTCCCTCTGTCCCCCGGCTGGGCAGAACCCCGACCCTGACGCACCGACCTGGTTGTCTGCACCCCGGCTGCTGAGCACCGTGGGAGAAACCACACCCGGGGAGCAGCTGGGGCCTCAGTGCCTGGTTCCCCTGGCCGGCTTTCTCCTGCTCCCCTCCCCACTTGGTTTCACAGAGAAGTCCCTCCGCAGGGATGCTCTCAACTTCCTCTCACCCAGCAGGCACTGACTTCCCTGCACCTCTTTCCGTGGGTCACAACGGAGGGTGTGTGTGTGTGTGTGTGTGTACTTGATTTTCACCATCTCCCTCCCATCAGCAACTCCCCCCCCCCGCCCCCTGCAGCGCTTGTGAATCTTTCTTCCCTGGGCCCCATATGCCCCCTCCCACTACTGCCCCACTCTCCCCTGGGAAGGTGTCCCGGATCTGCTGTCCCACTTCCCACCCTTTATTTGACGCCCAGCGGTACCTGTGAAGGGCCCGCTAAGCACCAGGGACCGTGCTAGGCCAGACTTCCCCGAAGTCAGCAGCGATCCCCTCATTGCTGAAACAGAGCCTCTTAGGTTCTCAGTGCTGAACTTCCGGGCTGCTCCTTCTCATGGCTTCCCCTTCCTTCTCTGACCCTAAGGTGTTTTCCAAGAAAGGTCTCCAGGACGACTCAGACCCAGTCTAGACGAGAGCTTTTATTCTCTCCCGCCACAGCAATTATGGCAACTGCAACTGGGTCATTAATGGCGTCATTAGGAGGTAATGTACATGCAATGATGTGTTAGAATGTAAGCTCTTCGAGGGCAGGCCTGTTTTGCCTACTGTTGTATCCAACCATCGGCCCCTCACTGGTGCTCAGCAAATCATTATGGAAAGGGAGAGGTGGGGATCCATGCCTGCCTTTTCTCCCTGGTATCCCCAGCCCCTCATGCCACGCCTGCTCAGAGAAGATTTTTGAAGGCTTACTCTGTTCAAGGCTGCATTAGCCACCCTGTATACACCATCTCATTGAATCCCCACAACCACGTTCCACGTTACAGTTGGGCAATGGAGGCCCAGAGAGGTTGTGTCATTTGCCCAAGGTCACACAGGCAGTACAGGGCTGTGTCATGATCTGATTCCAGGTCTTACTCTGTAGTGAGTTGGATGATGGCCTTCCACAGTGAAGCCCATGCCCGTCCCCAGAACCTGTGAGTGCTACCTTAATTTGGAAGTTGTATTCAGTTACAGATCCAGAGAGGAGATATCTTGGATTAGAGTAGGCCCCAAATCCCATGACCAGTGTCTTTAGAAGAGAAGGGGCGGGGGAGGGAACCTACCGAGAGGGCGGGAGGAAGGCAGGGCTACAAAAACCAAGGCCCACCAAGGCTCACTTGCAGCCACAGAAGCTGGGAGAAGTGTGGATCGGACCCTCCTTCAGAGCCTTCAGAAGGAACCCACCCTGCCCACACCCAGACTTTGGACTTCTGGTCTCCAGAACTCAGAGACAATAGATTTCTGTTGTTTTTAGCCATGGCAGCCCCAGGAAACATAGACCCCAGACCACAATGGTGCTGTACCTGGTGCTTCTCACCAGGCCTGGAAGTCAGGGGCCACACGAGGCCCAGGCTGTGTGTCTGGGGCCTGCTCACATGCCTCCTCTGGACCTGATCACTCTGTAGTAAAGCAGCACTCCAGACACCAAGCATCCCTCCAACTCTGACATTCTACAGCCCTCCAGAAAAACCATGAGCCAGGCGAGCAGGGCTATGTTGGGATTTTCAAATTTATTCCAACGTGCTGTGTGTTTTTTTTTTTTAAAAATATCCTCAGGCTGAACACTCAGCCGGAGCTGTAATAAAGGCAATTATTATACTTGTAAAAACCTCTCATTCACAGTACAGATGTAATTTACAACAAAGCTCACACACATCAATACTGAGCATTTTTTTCCTTTTGTACATCAGACTCTGTGCTTTAGACCTGCATGGATTTTTTGTTGACTTTTTTTTTTCCTTTTGCACTGATATATACCATACCGACATTGCAAGATGCAAGTATAGAAACTGGAGTTTAAATAAAATCACAGGCAAAACTACCCCATCCCAGTGTGGCTGCTGTACATATCTACAGGACAATTTTTGGAATGTATTGCCATTTAAGAACATAGAAACTCTCTACAGACAAGTTCACATACGGAATACATACACCTTTTAGAAAAAAAAGGCAAATATTTATCTTACAGAGCGCATGTATCTTACATTTGTCTACACGTTTCTTTTTTCTGTTTCTTTTTCTCTTCTTTCTTTTTTTTTTCCTTTAAACGCTAGGTTTAGTAAAGTGATCATAAGTGCCGAAGCGGTTTTCTAATGGAAAAGCGGACTGGAGCCACAACACAGAAGCAGAATTTGGGGGACAGGCCTTCGGGAACTTTCTCCCCCTGCTCGATGCTGCAGATCTGTCTCCAAGGCAGGACTTTTGCTTTAAGGAGGATTTTTCTGGAGAAAGGACTGGAGAGCAGTTCAGCTCAGATATATTGCTGGTTCCTATTCAGAAGTGCAGGGTGAGAATGGAAAGGGGCTCCAGGGATCCGGAAGCTAATTCTTTCAGACTTTTTCCCACAGAGGGAAGCAGAGGGACTTCTGGGTCTGGAAGTTGGAGGTGATGGAAAAGGGAGAGTGGGCAGTTTGCTGTCATCAGCATCCTGGAGGGTCTCTGTGGCTGGGCCAGAGTGCAAGCCATGGGCGGGGTGGGGGTGGGGGCAGGGGGTGGGCCTGGGGAACAGTGCCTCGGAGAGGAACGGGGTTAGTACCCAGAATGGCCCTGAGCTTGCTGAGGGTGGAGGGCATCCTGGAGGTTGGCCTGGGGGCTAAGTGTCTTGGAATTCCCAACAGAGGGCGAGGGCTGGCTCTGAGACCTCTGCAGTTTGGTTCCAGCCACAGTGCCAACAGCCAAGGACCAGAGCGAGCCTGGACTGAGGCATGGCTGGCTGGCGCATGTCAACAGAGCACCGACAGGTGTCTATGGCCACAAATCAGCACTGCTCTTGGTACTCTTAACAGGGACAGGAGCGTCACACGCAAACTGCAAATGTGGGAGTGGTTGGGAGTGGGGCAGGGGGCCCCGGGGAGGGCATGGAGTGAGCGTCCTTTTCCAAATTATGGAGGTGTGTGTGCTGGGGCCTCTGTGCTCGGGGGAGCAGGGCTAGAGTCTAGCAGGAGGGGTTAGCACTGTGCCCAGTGATATCTGTCCCAAGCTGGTGGCACTGATTCCATCCCTCTGGGGATCGGTGTGGGGCAGCAGCCCTTAAGCCAGATTCTGTTTGTGCATTGTGTCCCTGTCATTGAGAAACGGATCTCCGGTAACTCCCGGTCCCTGTCCCCTCTGCCTGTGCCTGTGGGCCTGAGTGGCTGCGAGGACTCTCCCCTGGTGGCCACATTGTCCATGACTGGGTCTCCTAGGAAGGAAACAGGGGAATGACGCCTAGGAGAGCAGGGGTGCGTGGCTGGGGGGAGAGGCCTGGCCACGCCCAGGGTCAGGGGCTCCGCATGGCTTGCAGAAACCCCCGTCTGCTACTTTGTAGGTCTGGGCTGGAAGATCTTGCCCAGGAAGGTTTCAAACCTGGGCTGAAGCAATGCCCTTTATCCAGCTCCCAGGCCCCAGCGCTAGAAGTGTCCGCTGGTAGGGCTGAGAGGTGAGGGTGAGGGAAGCCTGGGCTGTAACCGGGGCCGGACACCTTCCCATTTCCTGTGAGGCCAAAACAACACCAGTATAGTCAAGGCTGGGCTTGCCAGCCTTCTCTCCGGGGTGGGCGGGAGCCCCGGACTCTGGGCCAGGCAGCTGAGAGCTGCCGGCTAACCCCACCCCCCGCACCCTGGAGCCGAGCAGACCCCCAGGGAAGCCCTTCCCTATTGTCCGGTTTGTGTCTTAGCGGAAGCTGGGGCTGGCCTGTCTACTCAGCAGAGGCCAGGGAGGGAAAGGCCCTGAACTGGCAGAGGAGGGAATTAGGGCCTCAAACGGTGTCCTGTCTACACAACTTCAACAACTCAGAAGGCCCCAGGCACAGGATTCACATGGCCTGGCTGAGGATTTGGGACTGGTCAGGGAATTCCGGGCTCTGTAAGGCGGCTTCAGCACCTAGCCCGGGTGGGCCAGGACCATGGTCCCTGTGCTTTCTCCCCCTTGGTAGAAACGAAAGGAAAGTTCTGGAAGGCTGGGAGAAAACCTGCCTCTCCCAGGGCAGGGTAAACATGAGTTCTATATTTCAAATCGGGATTTTAATTTCTGGTCATATTATTTTTCTTACAAAGCAGGTTTTTGCCCCAGAAAATATAGGGCAGGTTCTTGAGGGAGGACATGAGGATGAGGGAGGAGACACTGGCTAGTACTGATTGCTTTGGAGAAGAATTCTGTTGACTTAGGACAATACTTCTAGGTCAAGAGAATCTGAGGAGGCTGGGAGAAGTACCAAATACCATCCTCTGTGTGTGTGTGTGTGTGTGTGTGTAATTTTTAAAGAGATTTAAGCCAACAAACAGGCCTGGGCAGTTCCCACCAGTCATGGTTTTGGGTATTTCCTGGGGGTAGTGGAGACCTGACAATGTGTGGGGTGGGGATGAGGGGAGGAATCCAGTCCTGCTGAAAAGAGGTCCAGAAACGGGTCCCTATAAACTTCCAGTTCTGAGCACTAGAAAAGCCCAGCCATGGAAGAAATAGGGCCCTTTGAACCCTAGGGACCAAACATGCAACAAAACCCAAGCCCCAGCCTCAGGAATGGCAAGGCAATGCACCTTGGATCTTGACCCGTAGGGGTTGGGCCCTGTCACTTCGGCCTTGTGGGTAGTTTCTAGAACAAGGGAGGCAGCCTGTAGCTGGGGCCCTGAAGCAAGGCCTCAGTTAGGTGCTTTGGGAACCAGGAGATGAACAGTCAGGGCTCCTTTCGCAGCTTAGGGGCTAGGGGTGGGGGGTGGAGGGGAGGGGTTGAGGGTGGGGGACCAGGGGAATTTGTCAGGATGCCAGGATGGGTCCACAACTCAGGCCACCTGGGCATCAGGGAGCCCTGGGGGAAACCAGCAAGCTCCTACCTCCTATCTGCTCCTCTTATTTGTGTTGAAATCCTAAGAAAGGTAATATTTTCTTTTCCTTCGGAAAAAGAAAACTGGGGTTTTCTGGGCCTACCTGTGGAGGCTGAGTGGGGTCCCCCTGCCTGTGGCCCCCTGCCATGGGCCACTGGCCTTTCTGCTGGCAGAGAGCGTGGCCACTAGCTGGGGTGGAATGGGATGGAATGAAGCAGCAATAAATAGGAACCATAAACATCTGTACATAGGAGTGCTTGCTTTTACATTTAATTATATATTTTTTAAAGTTTCTTGCTTTTTTTTTCTCCTTCAGTGCATCCCCCTTTCCCTCAGCAAGTGGCTACCTCTTGCCAGCCTTGGGGGGGGTGGCTGCAGACCACAGTGGCCCAGGCTGAGGCCCCACCTACACCCTTTCTCAAAAAAGCACAAAATATTCACAGCCTCAAACTCCTCATGTTTTTTTTTTTTTTTTTTATGTGTGCGTGTGTTTTGTTTGTTTCTTTTCAAGCAACAAAAGGTATAGAAAAAGGCACAGGTAACTGCATACGTGGGAAGATAGAACAGTTGGGGGCTGAGCAGAAGCTGCTTGGACAGATGGACAGATGGGAGAGGGAGCCCATGAGAGCGAGATGATTCGAGGAAGCTGGCTGGAAACGTCTGTTGCTGAACACCGGAAGCCAGATGCTGAAGCAGGCGGAGAGAGGCTAAGTGCTTGGGGGGCCCCTGTCCTTGGGCTGGTGTGGAAGTGCCCCAGGCCCCCCACTTCCTGAGGGCTCGGGGGAGCCCTGACTGGTCCTGGGTTCCCCAGAGAGGTTCCTCCTCCGGGCTGGGAAGCGAGCGGAGGTCTCTGCCAGGCAGCCTACGGAACTGCTGCGGTCCAGGGGCGAGGCGGTGGAGGCCACGGGGTTGGCCAACGTGTGTGGTGACTCCAAGCGGGGGCTCCAGGACTCTGGCCTGTGGCCTTGGGGTAGCCGGGGCGAGGCCTCGTGCGGGGTGCAGGGGCTGTGGGTGGGCACGGGCTCTGCGGGCACCTCAGCCACTCGGGGCTCCCAGTCAGGAGGTCTGCCCAGGCCCCCACTCGTCCTCTCCCTCTCCTTGGGGTAGTCCCTGCCCTCCAGCTCCGATGAGAGTGTGAATTTGGATACCTTAGCCACAGGGGACACGGAGGCTGATGAGCTCTCAGTGGGACTCCAGCGGCCTCGCTCCTGGGCCTCCCGGGCCCCTGTCAGGTCACTGCCACCTCCTGAGAAGCCACTGACCCAGGCGGCGGTGGGCCCCGGCAGCAGGGTGGGGTGGGCCCCCGGCCGGGCCTGCACCATCTGGATCCCGCCAATGGGAATCAGGGGGCACGGGGCACGGCTCAAGTGCTGAGAGTGCAGAGGGAGGTGGCTGAAGATGTTCTCCTCTGTCCGGGCTGGGGTGTGGCCGTGGAAGTCATGGGGGGCCGAGAAGGGTCGGGAGGAGGGAGGATGAGCAGGGCCAGGTGAGCAGGTGGGACTCCAGGATGCGGCCTTCTGCTGGGGTCAGAAAATAAGACAGGGTAAGGCAAGGGCTGCGTGCTGGCACGTGGAGACCCCAAGGCCTCAAGATGAGGGGTCAGGGGCTCGTCTGAGACCACACAGGAGTCCTGGCTGAGCTGGGGCGGGAGCTGAGCCCCGACTCCCTGCCTGTGGTGCTTCCCTGTGCTGGTGCACTCTCTGAGGCAGGCTGTCCCCAGCCCTGCGGCGACCATGAGCACACGCGGCCCCCTGGTCTTCGTGCTTCTGGCCAGCGCGCCTGACCCTCTATCTTGGTTCTGCTGCCTCTCCTGTTCCTAGAGTGGTCTTGACCCAACTCTACCCTTGGATGTGAGGTCCCACTCTAGGTTCTTTACCTTCTCCCACCCCATCAGGAATTGTGATGTGGCCCCAAAATTAAAGACCAAGGAAAGATTCGCAGCCCGTGTTCCTCCAGGAGCTTGAGCCTCTGATGGTGTCGATGCTGCTGGTAGGGAAGGGTGGTGTTGGGTTATGACAATATGGCGACAGAGAAGGCACTGGGAGGTAAAGGTAAGTTGACAGTGACGGTGCTGATGGTTGGGCAGGGATGGCGTTGGTTGTGGTGTCTCTGAGGCTGCTGGTGACAGGGCTGTTGGAGATGTGGGGTTGGGGGGCTGGGAGGGGAATGGCACCAGCATTTTTCCGCCTGCATCCAAGGCCAGCCACAGCGCCCACGCTCTGCTGCTTCTGAGGCCACCCTGGCCGGCTTCGGGGGCCCCGGTGTGGTGCCTGCCCCAGGAGGCGCCCCACAAACCTCTGCTATGTTGTTAGCAATCACCAAGCTGGCAGGGCTGTGTAGCTATGGGTCTGATGCCTCAGGGAGGGGTGCAGGAGTGCACTGAGCCCCCCTCCCCACCCCCCCACCCCGATCAGGGACGAGCAGCACAGCTGCTCAGGGGCAGGAACTCACCCACGTGGAGGCGCAGGTCTCGGGGCTTCTGCCAAGAAGCTTGTGAGGTAGAGGCGCGGGCGGGTGGAGAGCCCGCGGGGCCAGCCCCGAGCCCGGGCTGCGTTCGCCTGCTGAGGGGCTGCCCGGCCCAGCCCAGGCCCACTTCCCTGGCAGCGCTGACCGTGGTGGTGAGTCGGCCTGGCCCGGGGACCGTCTCCTGGTGGGTGAGTGTCTGGGGGGGCCCGGGTCTGGGGCCCCCTTGCGTTCGGGGGGCGGATGCGCTCGAGAGGGCAGTTCTCTTCCCAGGGGGCGGGGGGTGAGAGGAGATAGCTCGAGTCGTGGAGACCCACAAGGAAGAGGGCCCGGCTGGGGGCCAGGCGGGCTGGGGGCGGAGGCCTGTGGCTCTCGGGCCGGTGAGTGTCGCTGGGGAGACAAGTCGCTTTTGCTTAGTGAGTGTTTGTGGGTCAGTTGTGGGCGGCTGCCTGCTTCTTTGCTTGGGGACCACGGCCTCCTTGGGGACACAGCCTTGGAGCTCAGGGCTGAGCCTGTGTCCTTCTCCACAGGGCCCGAAGGGGCCGGTCCCAGCCGGGGGAGGCACAGGGCGCTTTGGCTGGACATGGAGCAGCTGCCGGCTGCCAAGCGCTCGGCTTCCAACCCCGAGCTGCCCCGCGTGGCCTGGCTACCCGAGGTGGCATCTGGGGGCTGAGGGCCCGGACCGGGGGAGGAGTCTGCCGGCAGCAGGGCCGGCGGGCCAGGCAGGGGTGCCTCTGAGGCCGGTCCCGATGGTTCGTCCTGGCTCTCCTCTTCATCCTCATCCTCATCTTCGTCCAGGTCCGAGTCCGAGTCCGAGTCCTCCAGGTCTGAAAACTGGTGCTCCGCCACGGCCTCTGAGCCCTCTCGCCCTTCTGAGTCCTGGAACGGGTCATCACTGGTTCCTGAGGGGTGGACAAAGGAGACCCCGGCATCACAGCCGGCCCCACACGCTGCCCTCTGTGCCCGTGTCCTTGTTTGCAAGCCGGGCCTGACAGTTGTGGTCATGGCTCGAGCTTGTGGAGAGGATGGGGGCCACCACAGGTATGGGAACACTTCGTCAAGAATCCCAGTGAACAACAGTTACCTTGTAATCTACCCTGTGCCAGGTTCCTTCTAAGACCTTCACGTGTGTTAATTCATCTAGTTCTCAAATGATCTCGGGAGGTTGGCATTGTTCTTATCTTCATGTTACAGATGAGGGAACCAAGGTAAGCAAGATTAAGTAGCTTGCTCAAGTAAGATAAGTCCCAGGGCTGGGACTGAACCCTAGCAAAGGAGACAACCCTTTTTGTTAGTTTGTCTCTTCACTAGGATGTCAGTGCTGGCTCCCCGCTGAGCCCGTGAAGTCACCTTGCTGTGCTGTCATCTCCCCGTTTGTCAAATGAATGTGACCGTCTCACCTCCCTCACCGGGTTGGCCAGGAGGAGTAAACACACACCTGGCACAGAGAAATGGCTCAAATAATTACGGCCCCACAATACGCTCATGAAGAAATCTATCATCCTGGGACCCAGCAGCCAGGCTGGCCAGCCCAGGAGCTCCAGCCGTGCTCAGTCTAAACACACATCTGCCACCATGGCCAGGCTGCTGCTGGCTGGCGCAGTAGCGTCGGGCAGGGGGCAGGTCCTGGCCTCTGGGGGGGACGAGGGGAGGTGGTGGCTAAGCTGGCCTCAGACGGCAGAGCAGGGTCCCATCCCCGCTGCTCTTGTCCAAAGGACCTGTTGCACTTGCAGAATTCCTGCCGCCCCCAGCCAGGAGGGAATGGAGCTCTGGAATACCTCCTGGTCTGGCTGCTGGTGGGGCAGCCCCAACCAGCCGGGTCACTTCGAACATGACACCAGTCTAGTGTGGGCATCTCTGAGATGCGCAGCAGTCAGGACTCGGGGGAGAGCTCTGCTAACATCTGGCCCACCTGTCAGGCTCCTGAGGGTTTGGGTCCTACTGGCCCCTCTCCGGGCGCATCGCCAGCCCCACTGCTTCACTTGGACACAGCACACCCATTCCACCACCGACCAAGAGAGCTGGACACACAAGCTCGCTCGGACCATGGCTGCAGCCGGGCTTCCAAACTCCACCATGCCCAGCGGCCCTGGGGCTGGAAAGCCTAGCGTTCGTGCTTCCGAATAGCTCAGCATGCAGCGGTAAGATGCCTGAAGTGGATGATGGTGGGTCAAAAACCATGGGGTGAAACGGGTTGGCAGGTGAAGGGCGGGCCAAGGGACCAAGGGCAGGTCTCCTGACAGCCGGGAGCAGAGGGGAAGGAAGGAGGGATGTGGATGGGGGGAGGAGGGTATGCAAAACACATAGTTGCAGTGCCTCATGCCCTGCCTCAGACCTATTTCAGACCCAGCAGTTAGCCTAGCCTCACCCCTCATTTACATATGGGGAAATCCAGGCCCAGAGGGGGCAAGGGCTTCCTCCCCAAGATCAGCCAAGGGATAGTGGCTGAGTCAGGACTAAGGTTTACAACCCTTGCATTATTACATTGCCAGTATGAAAATGATGTTTATGCACCGAGAAGCAGGAAATGGTCTGGGTTTGGATCCCAGCTTTACCCTTCCTTGCTGTGTGATGTTGTATAATTGACTTTATGTTCAGTTTCCTCATCTATAAAATGGGGGTAAGAGCAGTAAAAATCGCCTCATGAAGCTGGTGGGAGGATAATGAGGGTCTGACACATAGTAAGTACGCAATAAAACTTAGCAGGCATCTCAAGTACCCCCATACCCCAAGCAGATGATCAGCGTTGCAAGCATCTCACGGTTGATGGTCAGAGGAGTAATTTTACTAGTGAGGGAGAGTCAAGACCAGTATCCCCTTGATATCCAGCAGGGAGGGCTCCTAAACAGCCTCTTCACCGATGAGGACGTGGAGGCCCAGAGTGGCCTGCCCTAGGCACCCAAGGCAGGAATGATGGAAGCCAAGGGTCCCCTGTGACCTGGGCTCCTGCAGGGCTGTATAGGATGCCTTTGCCTGGGGGGCCCATCCCCAGCGCCCCCCATGGCGCTGCCAGTCCACTGCTGGGATCACCCGCAAGGCGCCATCCACAAAGCCCAGCCAGCTCCAGGCCTGGGACCAAGGAGGAGATGCAGAATGAAGCCTGCGAGGACGCCGAGGGGGTCTGGCCACACGGTGGCGCTGGTGCCCAACCTCCTCACTGTCAGGGGTGCGGCTGCGGTGGGGACCTGGCCACAGGGAGGCGGTGGTTTCCAGGCTGTGCTCCCCAGCGCCACTTGGTGTCTAGCAGACAGGATCCTCCCCGAACCTTCCTCATCATCATGGGAAGTGGCAACTCCGTCCTTCCACTTTCTTAAGCCATAAACCTCGGACTTATCCTTGGCTCCTTTTTTCTCATGCCACCACCAGTCCCCCTTCGTGGTAGCAAAACCTGTCCGTTCCACTTGCAGAATGTTTCCAGAACCCTACCACTTCTCCCCACCTCCACCCAGTCCAAGCCAACGTGTGCTCGGCCTGACAACTGCCTCCAGCCGCACCCCTTCTCGACCGTCCTCTGCACACAGAGTCACTGAAAGTTGGGGGACATTACTCCGCTGCACTGCCAAGCCAGTCCCTTGACCTTCATGGCCTTGTTCTCTGAGTTCATCTCCCCCCACTTGGGTCCTCGGGAGCTCTGGACCTTCTGTTCCCTCTGCAGGGAGAGCCTTTCCCCAGACCCCCACCCCCACCCCTGCCAGCTTCCTCACCCCTCCCTTCACGTTCTCTGCTCACACCTACCAGAGTGAACCCTCCCCACATCTCCCAGCCCCTCACTCACATTTTTTCTTCCTACTCATTGACCCTGCCCTATTCCGCATTTGTTCACTGCCCTGCTCCCTTCGAGAATGTAAGCTTCCAGAATAAAACATAGTTCTATTCACTGTGGGATCTCCAGCAGCTTGAACAGAGCCTGGGACAGGGCAGGTGCTCAGTAAATATTTCTAGAACAAATGCACTGATTTTATCCTCAAACAAGGTGGGTATGGTTATCCTTTTTTGCCTCATTGGGAAAATGAGATTGGGAGAGGGGCAGGGACCAGCCCTGGGTCCCTCAGGGGACCCTCAGTGAGGTGCAAGTTGCAACCTCTTGACTCTCACCCAGGGTGGGCTCTGCACTCGGGCTCTGGCTCCCCTAGGTCCAGCCCACCAGGCACTGGGGTGGTGTGCAGCCAGCATTTTGTGTGACCTTGAGCAGCCGCCTTTACCTGTCTGAGCTTTACTTTTCTCAACCTAAAATGGGGCAACACAAGTTTCTACCGCTAGTTATGAGGACTCAGTGAGACAACAGGTGTAAATGGCCTAACGTGCATTCTGGTAAGCATGGTAACCCCACATTCTCATTTTGGTGGCAACAGCCCCATGTTCACTGTGTTCAGTTCAGTAGAGGTGATTTATTCCTCCTAAAAGGAAACGTGCTTTAACTCTTTTGTAAGACTGTATATAGATCTTGAAATCAGAAAAACAAAGACACATGCACACACATACACACACATACACACACCCCCCTTTGTCACACTCTAAATCCTGATTCTGATTTTAGGGAATCTGGCCAAAGGGTTGCTGGGTACAGGAGGAATGCCCCTGGCCTCCCTGACCTCCCTTTGCCCGGGGTGGGGAGGGGGAGACACTGTCCACCTGCCACAGTCCGTCTGGCCTCCTCCCCGGAAGCTGTGGCTGACCAGGGCCTTTGACTCCCCCTCTCCTCTGCTGGGCTTTTGCAGAAGTAGGCTCTAATGTGCCTCTTGCTGATGGAGGACTTTGGCCATGGTGCGGTGCTGGGGATGTGGGATGAGATGGGGAGGTGGCAAGGGGCTGTCAGGTCTGGCTTTGGCTCTCTTGAAAGCTTCCCAAGTTCGAAAAGACCCAGGTGTCAGGCTCAGGCCCAGAGTATGGAGGTGTGGGTGCGGGTGTGGGAGTGTGTAAGAGTA
Source organism: Neomonachus schauinslandi (assembly GCF_002201575.2). Classification (NCBI taxonomy): domain Eukaryota; kingdom Metazoa; phylum Chordata; class Mammalia; order Carnivora; family Phocidae; genus Neomonachus; species Neomonachus schauinslandi. The sequence goes on from NC_058406.1 coordinate 31,535,600, forward strand.
TGTACGTTACGGCATCACCGGGAGGATTTATGAATAATTCACAGCACGTGTCTACAACGCTCCTGCCACAGAGTGGGTGCTCAGGCAATGTTAACTACGATTACTCATGTGCTAGTTTATTCAACACACATTCACTGAGCACCTGCAAGGTGTCAGGCATGCCACCTCCTTGGTAGATGGTAGCACACACTCACTAGGACGGCACAGCAGGGACTGTGTTTGGAGGGGCAGAGGTGACCCCCCTGTGAATTTAACCTTTTTCTCCCAGTAGGTGGGAAAACTGTAGGGGAGGGCCTGGAAGAGGGAGAGAGAGCAGGGAGAGGACAGAAGGGAAGGGAGGGCATGGGGACAGGTGGAGGGGCAGGCAGAGGAAGAGGGGGAGGTGGCGAGGGGGGGAAGAGGCAGGGAGGAGGGAGTTGGCAGTTGGTTACCTTCTTCGGCTTCCTGCTCCTCCAGCACCCCTGTCTCTTGGCACTTTTTGCTGTGGGCCTTCGACTTCATGTGCTTAGTCAGATTCCCTGGAAAGAAATGAGAAGGGACTCAGGCTCGGCCGCGGGGCAGGGGGCCAGCGTGGGCCCGGGGCTCGCAGACACAGTGCCTGGCGGGCAGGCTGTGGCTTCGAAGACCTGTCAGGGCCCCTTGGGCTGCAGGGGCTGGAAGGGGCCAGGGGGGCCGGGGGGGTGCCGGGACATCCTTGCACCCAGGTGCTCAGCCTGGGAGGAGCCCCACAGCCACCATTCAGGACAGTACCCAGGAGCTGGGGGAGGGCGGGGAGGGGACTGGGAGAGGGCTGGGAGAGGGCAGAGGGTGTAATGAGGAAGCGAGATGCTGGTTAAAAAACAAACAAAAAAGAAATTAAAAAGACAACTCATGTGTAATAGGTTTTTCCGCTTTGGGTTTAACTCTGGGCCCAGCAGCTAGTGACCCCCATTGAGCAGGATTTTTGGCCTTCTCAGATGCTGGGATTCCCAGAGGGACCGTTAACCGATGAGCTGGGTGGGTACTGAGGATGCCCTTCCGACTGAGGCTACACATAGTGGCAACCCACAGGGTATAGGAAGAGGAACCAGGACAAAGTTACTGTTAGAAACGGAGAAAGAGCAGAAGGTGTAGGGAAGTCTGCTGGACAGGGACCTGTGAGCCACAAAGCTGGGGCCCAAGCCCTACCTTCCTTAGAGAAGTCCTGTCCTGGGCCTCCGTTTCCCCCAGGTCACTGTGCTGTGTAGACACAGGCAGGGAGGGCTGGGCAAAGGCTCTGCTCACTCCATCCCTGACTCTGCCCTAACCGGTCCGTCCAGCCCCACAGCTGATGAGCAGGGGCGGCAGTTCTGCCATAAACCTCTGCGGGCAGGAGCACCCTGGGAAGGAGAGGCAGAGCACCCCAGATGCCTCAGGATGTTCCTTTGGGCTCAGCAGCCACCTCCAAATTTTGATGGTCTCACTGTGGCCTGCAGATTGCTACATTTGCACATGATGGTTCATATGATAATCCTAAGTGCCCCGAGTCAGGTGCCCTGTCTCACTGAGCTTATTAGTTGGCAAGTTTGACTAGATGGATGGAAGAGAGAAGAATGGACACTTCAACGATGCACGGAGAGACTGGTGGGTGGGTGGATGGATGGATGATGGATGGACGGACGGGCAGATGGGTAAGTGGATAAGAGGAAAAATGGAGTGAAGGAAGAACAGGAAGAATATGGACAGATGGACAGGGCACTGGATGGAGAGACAGATGCGGAATAGATGGTTAGATGAAAAAAATAAATAGGAGGATAGCTGGAAAATGGGCTCATAAACAGGTGGGGAGCTGGAGAACTGGAGAGGAGGAGAGAGGCAGGGGTGAATGGGAGAGTGGCGGGTTGGGCTGCACGGGTGAGGGGCTACATGCAGGAGGGGCAGACGGGAAGATAAAGGACTGGGCAGGTGGATGGAAGGATGGATTGGTGGGAGGACAGATGTGAGAACAGGAGGAACAGACAGGACGAGCGAAGAAGTGGAAAGATCTATGGATAGGAAGACAAACTAGGAGATGGGAGAAATGGCTAGTTGGGAGGGTAGATGGATGGGTGGGTGGGTAGAACAGGAGAGGGTCCACGGGTGAACCAAAGGGTGCTTCGTAATCATTCTGAGAATTTTAAGGAATTTGTAGGGTTTTGCTGAGAAGGTGATGGAAACCTTAACCTGGGATTCCCTGAGGTACGTAGGTCAAGGGCAGCAGGGATGGAAGGGGACTTGTTTCTTTCCTTTCTTCCCTTTACTCCTAGTCTGTGACTGTACCCTTCCCCACTCAGATTTTCCTTCTATAACCAGACAAAAACCTGGATCTTTTACTCCTGGCCAAAGGGAAAGCAGAGTCAGAATTTCCAGAAGCTTTCTGGGGCCAGAGGGTCCCCAAGGGTCCCTACCTAACACTGGGGGCCTCTGCCCTGTCATGAGCAAGTAAAGCTTGAGTAGGACGTCAAGGGCTGGTGAAGGCAGCTGGGGTCTTCCATGGGCCAGAGATATCAGCGGTCTCCTGAGGTCCTGGGACTGGCGCACTGTCCCCAGACCACAGAGGATTGTTCACACTGCTCGTTCTGGCTAGGACATCATTTGCTATACATGTTCCGTCAGGAAGGTTTAGGTCTCTTTTCAACAGTCAGGTGCTGAGCACACAATGGATGCACAATCACCACATATGGGCAATGCTCTCCTCATCAGAGAAGCAAAGTGTTGGAAGGAACCTCACAGACCATGGAACCCAAGCGCCACCAGGCCCAGGGTCGGGGGAGGGTGGTTTCTTGCTTCTGCTCTAACTCTGGGCCCCGTGATGCCGTTAGACACGATCATTGTCTCAGCTGCTGGGATGCCGCGGGAGGGCTCCTGTTGACCAGCGGAGTAAACCCACCAGCCCAGGCCCCCCGATCGTACAGAGCCCCGTCTAGAACCAGGTTTTGGGGCTCCAGGGGTCTTGCTTGCTGCACACTGGCAGAATCGACCAGGGCTGGCTGAGGAGCTTGCTGGCCCCGGGTTTGAGTTTGGGCTCTGCTGCTTGCTAGCTGTGTGCTCTTGGGCAAGTTTCTTAACCTTCTGAGCTCCCGTTGCCGCAACTCTGAAGTCATACCTACCTCTCGGGGGTGCTGGGAGGAGCTGATGGGCTAGTGCGGGGAGAGGGGCAGCACAGTGTGCCTGGCACACAGCAGACGCTTGCCTGGTGGAGCCCCCTGCCCTCCCGAGCCGGGAACCCACCCCTGCCCGCATGACCACCACCCTGTACTGGGCGCCAGAGACTCTGCCAGGCGCCGTGCTGGCTGTGGACAGAGAGGCGAATGGCTTCACCCTCCGGTCTGGGCTCAGGGGCTTCCAGGAGAAGGTGCCGGTGGCCCCTGGAGGCTGCAGGGAGGAGTCGGGGAGTCTGAGGGGACTCTGCTGGGACAGGCCGTGTGGTGTGGGTGACAGGAGACGACCTGGCTGAGCAGCCCCGAGTGTTTCCCGGTGCCCTCCCCGACCTCCCCTCCCTTGGCTTCTTCTGTGAACTCAGGGAGGTGAACCCCGTGGCAGCAGGTGCCTTTTTTCGGCTCGGACATCACTTCTCTGTCAAGGGGCAGAGCCTCGGCTTGCCAGGCACAGCCCACAGCTTCTCACAGTCGTCCCCACCCCCGCCAAAGGCCCCCCAGTCCTGGAATGAAGGAGGAAAGTCAAGCGGATGGAAAATGATGAGTGTCTGGAAGAGGCGGGACCTCTGCCGATGGCATCAGCCAATGACTCTGCCTCCTTCTGCTCGGACCCACCGCCCTCCTTCTGCCCCCGCAGCTGTCACCTTTGTCCCCTGCGGCGACCGGTGCGAGGGCCTGTATGCAGCACAGCCACCCCGCTGGCGTCCGGGAACCATCTGAGAAGAGGAAAGGGGACCCCCCCCAACCTCCACAGGGACATCCTGGCCGCCTTTCCCATGTGCCCCCCCGCCCCGCCCCGAGACACCTCAGCTCGCGCCCAGGGGCCCGAGCTGCCGCCGCGATGTCTGACACGGACACGGAGACACAGACAGGCAGACAGAGACGGACAGGAAGGGCTCCCTGGGCCTGGGCGCAGCCAGGTGGTGGTGCGGGAGGGGCCTCCGGAGCACCAGGCCCAGCCGGAGCCCAGGGGTGAGAGGGGAGGGAGGGTGTGCAGCCTGAAGGAAGCCGAGAGCCTGGGAGGAGGCGCCGCAGGTTCCCGAGCCATGGCTGAAGGCGCATCGCTCCAGGAGGCCAAATGGGCCCTGGAGGAACAGGAGCCTCAGCCTCCTGCACCTTCCCTCACTCCCCACGTGCAGGGACAGCCACGAGCAAGCTTCCTCTGCCGCAGCTGGCCACCCCAGCCCTGACCGGCCCCTCTCGGCAGTCACGGTTTGAGAGTCCACCATTTCAGATTCGCTTACTGCTTTGGCTCTGAAGGTGTTGTCTTCTAGAAGCCTCTATGAGCACTTGAAGAGAGCTCAGAACACTCCCTGATCACTGGCTGAGAACAGAGCCTCCCGGGCCTGGCCCGTGGGGCAGTGTGGGCGAGCCTGCACACCCGGGATGCCACGGGCCAGGGCATGCGGGGGGTCTGCAGCCCCTCTGCTCAGGTTATGCCCTCTGGCCCTTCCGGGGCTCTGTGCCGGCTCAGAGGGACCCAGGAAGGGACTGCGGATAGGCTTGGCAGGGCCTCCAATGGAAAGAGCTCTGGAAAAGAGGTGTTCCTGCCAGGGACCAAGCCTTTTCTCTCCACAAAGGCAGGGGGAAACTGAACAGGGACCCCTCTTTGGAGAGACTGCTCTGGCTGGGAACTTAGTCAGACGGGTTTTTCTAGTCTCACATGGCAGGGGGAAGGCTCCCCAAGATGGTTCTGTGGGTGCTCTGGATGGCCCTGGGCTGGGAGGTACTCTCAGTACTGGGCTCCTCACGCCGAGAGCGGAACAGGGTGGTCCCCTGGACACAGCCTGGAAACAGGGACAGCCGTTGCGACCCACTCTGGAGGCCACCTGATCAGTCACCTGATTTTGCCATTCCTTCCAGAGAAGGGATCTGCTCACCGAGAGGAAGGTGATGGGGGTGATGCCCTGAGGTAGGGGTCCTAGGTTCTTGTTACAGCTCTAGCGTTAACAGTCACTTGGTTGGGGGGGACCCGCTTTCTTCACCTTCAAGGGTGTTTTGGACAAGAGGCTTTTTACTCTGTTACTTAAATTATCAGTCAACTATTCCCATCTCTCTTCTTCCATAAAGTTCCACTGGCCGCCTAAGGCCAGAGGGAGTGGGACTGTAGGGGACACAGCGGGGACAGAGCCCACATCCAGGGCCAAGGCATGCTGGGTTGCGCTGCCTTGGACCTGGCAGGGCTCTGGGGCTGGATGCACCCATGACGTGGGGGGCCGGGCTCCAGGACTATCTGTCCTCTCTGGGGACCCTTTGAAACATTGTTTATGAGACGCCAAGAGAGCAGAAGATCAGAGAAAGAAAGTGGGAGGGAGGGCGCCTCCACACCACCCGAAACCTAGGTGGGAAAGGTTGAGGTCCACTGAGAAGGATGGCCAGAGGACAGAGGAGGGCACGGGTCGGTGGACGGGGTTAGGAGAGCAGAGACGGAGCTCGGGCAGAGAGGGGCCGTGAGCCAGGGGATGTGGTAAGCTGCCCCGGACCTGGTCCAGAGAGCGCGGAGGGGGCCAGCAAGAGGAAGAGGAAGGGAGGAAGGCTGGCGAACTCTGCAGGGCTTGGCCTGACCTCTCTGGCTAGAAGCAGCTTGACCAACAGAAGAAAGATCAACAAGTGGCACAGCTGAATCAGCTCTCAGGTTCTGTCCGCGGAAATGCCATGTGGCTCCAGCGGGGGCCGGCATGGAGGCCCCCCACGTGCTCAAAGTGGGGAGGCAGGACCCTCATGCCCAAACCCTGACCCAAGAATCTGCAAAGCACAAGAGGCTGAAGCCATCAGGGGGGTCGAGAGCCCCAAGTCTTCCTGGGCTTCACCTCTGTCCCTCCGCTCAGCTACCAGGAAGCGATGTGCAAGCAGCCCTGTCTTCCCTGCCTAGCCTTCGGGAACAGTCAACGCAGTGCGCGGGGAGGACTCGGCCTCACTTGTTCACACGAGGGTCCGGGCAGCTGCAGCGGGACCCTTCTTCCTTTCTCAGATGACTGCCAGAGCCTGTGCTGAGCCTGCCTCGAGGCGTGGCCGGGGCGGGCAGGCCAGGGCTGCCAGCCGGGCGGGGGGCGGGCGGGCCTGTGCTGAGAGCTGCAGAGGAGCTGGGCGGGTGGGCAGGAACATGGTCTGAGTGGTGAGGCGGGTGGAGGAAGGGGTGAGCTCTGCCATGAGAAGTGACCATGCGAGTGTGCTAAGTGGCTCGGAGTGGAATGGAGTCGCAAGAGTGGTGGTGACAAGTGTGGATGCTGGAGCTCACCAGCTCAGTGGATCAAGGGCTAAGGAGACATGCAGCAGGACAGGGTGAGGAGGGAAAATGAAAACCAGGAACCGTGTGCAAGAGCGCCACCAGGCGGCGGTGGGCGGGAGCACACAGGCGGAGGAGCTGTGTGGGATCCAAGAGGACAGGCTGGGACAGCCAGGGGGTGCCACGGCCCAGTCTGGAGCCGGCTGCTCTGCCACTGGGGAGCCCAGGCAGTGTTGGGGGTGGGCAGAGCTGTCCGGGCCTCTGAGCTCTGTGCTAGGGCTCCTGGAGGGGAGCTCCCTACAGTGGGCCGGGGCAGTGCTCCAGCTGACTGTCTCTTACCTTTGGTTTTAAAAGCAAAGTGACAGTGCTTGCACACATAGGGCCGGACGTCAGTGTGGGTGCGGATGTGTTTCTTCAGCATGCTGGGCTTCTTGCAGCGAATTCCACACTCCTCACAAACATATTTCCCTCGGCCGCGGCCTCGCACATATACATACTCTTCGTTTGATTTGTACCTATGAGCAACAGGCGTCATGGTAAAGGAAAAAAAAAAAGGAGGAGAAGAGGCTGGTTCCCACCTCAGAAGATGCACACGCTTCCTAGCCGCCTCCAGCCCTTCGTGGATATTGGGCGAGGAGGACTCGAACCAGAGAGAACCGCGTGGGGGCAGTGCGGTGGGGGGGTGCGGGTAGTCGCCCTGGGGATCCACCACGGACCCCTTGCACCTGCCCTGCCCTCGGCCAAGTACGGCTGCCCCCTCTCTTCCCTCCGGAGGCAGCAGACCCTGTGCTTCCTGCCGGGAAGTGAAGCCACAGGTTCACGGAGGGTCTCCGCTCCAGAGCCAGCCTTGGCCCCAGCCTCTGCCCGCAAAGGACAGCCCCTCTGGGCCCGCAGAGTCACAACGTGAGGGACAGAAGGTAACAACCACACTCTAGCGGCTTCAGTGGCTCCCACCTGCCGAGCGCTCCGTCCGTGCCGGGCACTTTACACAAACTAAATCACCATCATGAGCACGATATGGACCTAGGATCTGAACCTGCCTGCTCCAAAGCCTGTCCACCTCCCAGGAGTGCTAAAACCGTCTGCTTGGAAGCCACCTGGACACCGGTGTGAGGGGAGGTGGGAGGGACCGCCACCACTTCCCTGTTCTCAGAGTCAGAAACCAGGAGCCCTGCGTGCTCTCCCGACCACATCTCCAGATGAGTGGTAAAGCTCTCAGGACCCAGATTCCAGCTACCTTGCCCCCAGGAATCCCCTGGGGTCATTACATTAGGGCCCAAAGCTTTCCTAGGGCAGTTCCTGGGGCAGCCAGCCCACCTGCCAGGCCTCGGGGCCACCAGCGCTCTTGGACCTGGACCAGAATGCTCTTATTTCCACCTAGAAGGAAGCCCACGAGGCTCACACAATACGATCCTCATCAAAATGCCTTGTTAGCCTCTGATGCTATAGGGGTGCACGTCTCCTGAGTAGGGCAGGAAAGGCTCTGATGGGGCCAGGGGGTGCTTCCTGGTGTGATTCCAGGAGAAGAGCCTTCTGATGCCTGAGGCTGGGGGGTCTGATGGCATGGGTGCCTTGGGCGAGGTGCGGCCTCTCGGCCAGCTGAGCATGACCCCAGCACCCAGCACGAGGCCTGCCTGTGCCCCACACTCATGCTACACAACAGGTCCCTGCCCAGGGACCTTGGCACTCAAACTCGGGGCAGGTGCAGGGCGCAGGGAGGTGGCTGGGAGAAGGTGAGGCAGTCTGGACAGCAGCTGGGACTCAGTCCTACTCTGCAGGGGCCATGAGCTTATGGCTGAGAGGATGTCACAGGATGACCTGGAAGAGGGGACTCTACGGGAGGGAGCCAGCAGGTGGCACATCACACACACACACTCACATACACCCATACTCATACACTCACACACACACTCACATACACCCATGCTCATACACTCACACACACTCACATACACCCATACTCATACACCCACCCACACACACTCATGTACACCCATACTCATACACTCACACACACACTCACCTACACCCATACTCATACACTCACTCACA